>NW_018127909.1:2591891-2609225 GCF_001952655.1 Monopterus albus | reverse complement strand
TTTTATATTCCTTTTTAAAATAAAAATTAAAGATATGCCAGAAATATATTTATTTTTCCATACTTGTCAAAAACAAAGCATAAAATGTAACCTGTTTACAAATGGCAAAGTATTGCTGCTAATCTAAGTTTAAATGTGGTGCTGTCAAGATGTTGCTAATTCAGAACATATTCACTGTACAACTTAATGTTTTTTATAATACATACAATGTGGCAACACAGAGGGAAATCTCCTGTGGAAGGTACTGACAAAAAAGTCATATCTGCATTCTTTTTTACCTAACTTTGTTTTAAAAACTGTGCAAATAGGCATTTTATGCAGCTGCCAGTGTGTAGAAAATTTGCAAACTGTAATCACAATATAAAAGAATAATACTTAAAGTGCATACCAATATTTTCTGACTGTGTACATTTTTAAAAATGTGGACCATTTAGGCATCTGCAACTCATTTATTTCCAAGTGGTTCAATTTTCACTTACTGTAAAACATGTTAATGCAGCTGGAAAGGCCAGCATTAAGTTTGTTGCTGGTGAGAGAAAAGCCTATTCACATCCTTCCTGGAAGCACTGAAATCTAGTTATTGCTAATTTCAGTGTCACAGCTCCTGCTAAGCAGACGGCTGTGAGAGCACCAGTGGGACTGGACCGATAGTCACCAGCCTCTCTGTGCAGCGGTATGATAGAATCTCTGTTGTCCCAAACTGTGTCTAGACATTTCGCAGTAGCCAGTGTGGAGGTGAGATGCCAGACTGGGAGAAGTAGTTCCACCACCAGGGCTTTTCCTGTCGCTCTATCCCTCCTTCACTTATGTCTGCCTCACTGTAGCGCTCAAATTGGTTGTAAGGGTCAAATCGATCCCATGTGTCTACTGTAGGAAAAAGGTGGTCATCAATATCAGGCTCCACAGGAACCTGGATGCAGGATGGAGGAGAGGGTCAAGAAGGTCAGATGTGATTAATTATCATAAAGTGAAATTTAAAAAAAAACATCTGAATAGCATGAAGACAAAGATCCAAACCTTCTTCAAGACAAAGTCAACACGCCCAGCCTTGTTCATGCTGTGAGGCAGGTGAACCCTTTTGCTGACCCTTGAGTAACCCTTGGCTGTGGCTACCAGAATATGAGTACCAGGGTTCAGTAGTCTCCATCTTCAGCTTAATGGACAGAAAGAGAGGGAGGAGTAGAACGAGAATGGGATGATACAGTCAACATGTCAGACAAATGAAAAACTAGTGACTCTGTGGGGCTGAACTGTGGTAGACTAAAGCACTGCTTTGAGCTAAATGCTATCATGCTAAATATTCAATGACAATACTGATGAAAACATGGCTATAATATAATGTTTACCATAATCAGCAACTGAGTTTAGTACTGTACATTAGCATGCTAACATTTGCTGATTAGAGCTAAATACAAAGTAAAATAAAATGTTTGACTTGATAATGGGGCTAGAGGAAAAGTTATCATTAGATGAATCAATCACAGTTTATTGTGTCTACCAAATTCTATGGTAATCTCATGGTCAGGGGATCACCAAGGTCATTAGGACTCATCCTCTGAGGACCATGAAGGTCTGTACAGACTTCTATGGCAATCTATCCAATAGCTGGCCTAGCTTGTTTCAAGACCAATTTGGTGGTGGTGGACCGGCCAACCAAGCTTGCCATCCCAGTAGCTGCTAGTGTGGCTAAAAGTAATCTAATATCCATAGTTAACTTTGTGAAAATATGCCCCAGAGCTACATCAGGACTCCACACTGCTACAATAAACATACAGCAATTAAAAATTAACAGCCAACATTAAGTCATATCAACAGGAAAATATGCAACTATGTAGGATTGTGTTTACCTGTTGTGACATCTTTCCTAATTCCCCTAACAGAGATAGTTGCACCTTTTATCCCATTTCCATCAACATCCTTAACTACTCCCTTTATTCCTCGGTGGACCTGTTCAGGGACAGAGCACAATGACAAGCCATATAATTTCCCTGCCTGCCCAGTAGTTTTGTCCTGGACAGAGTAATTATGCCATATACATGCAGTGAATATACTACTCTGTGCTTGTTAAGAACATTGTTTTTATCCTTTCTTTTATTAGAAACCTTAGTCTTAGTCTTGAGAAGCAAGTAATATTTACCACTTCCACTGTCAACTATTCATCTTCTAGTAACAGTTGAAAAATTACTACCAAAATATTTACATTTAGACACAGACTGGATGATTTTTCTCTTATCAATAAAGTCTTCCTTACAGACTCAAGGAAACTTAGCAGAGCTTCTTTATTCCTCTTCCACTCCGGGTAAAGCTCAGCCTCTGAGGGGAATTTGTCACAGCCAAGCTCCACGGTGATCTCTAGACAATTAGTGTGCAAGTAGTTGAAGTCTGACATGCCTGCAAAAGGAGAAACATATATGATGAGTCTGTCACAAGCAATGTGAGTGGTAGAAAAATACTGCATAGAGATGTGTCAGTAATTTGAAAAGTGTTGTGCCTCACCACCAGCAAAACTATACCACTGTGCTCCATTGATGATGCCCCTAGTTCGGTAAAAGGAGGCTCCACACCTCTCTGTGTCATTGTCTGACATGGTGGCATGGGTATCTGCATAGATACGAGCAATCTGCTTGAAGACCTGAGAATTGGGAGATGACAGACTAAGGTGGATACTAAGGACATACTGTATGACAATCCAACTGCTATATCTCTGTAGATTTGGTTCAAACAGAATTCCAACATGCCTACCCATCAATTTTATAAATCTGTCCTCCCTTCCTACCTGTTCATCTGGAGTGGGTGAGAACATCCTCTCCTCAATTGGGTCTCTAGATAAGTCAAAGGGATAGGAGATCACCAGTTCCCCTCCGTGGAGGCTGGCTGACTGAACAAAGGGCAGAGACCTGATCCACTTCATCACTGCATAGGTCTCTGGTGCCACCTACAGTCCAAAGATAGACATGGATTGTCTGGGGTCCAGCCTAAAACATCTAATGCAGGTCAGTTTTACTTACATTCTGATGAGAGAAAACTAATCCCCGCCCCACTTACCTTTCCAAACCAGTAGGCATCAGGAATTGGGATGTGGTCAATGCGGTAGTGCCTGCTGCGGCGGTTTCGGTACAAGATGGAGGTGAGGTCTGGAAAGTTGCGGTTCAGGTCAATGTTCTGAGCATTTGTCCGTCCATTGGTCCAGCCATTCAACAAGTGACCCTGAAACATTTAGGTTCAAACAGCTAGGAGTATTAGAACATATCAGAAGTTGTTAATGTATTTAGATTGATTTTAATGATGATATTAGTGGAAACAACGATTATGTGATGGAAGTACGAAGCAATTTATATGACTATTAGTGAGAAGTACAAGAAGGAACATGTTAGACTATTTAATTCTATTGTTAACATGTAGACAAGACCATATATCCGTCATGATAAGAAGTAGCAAATGAAGTGATAAGAAGAAGCCATTATTCACTAATATAAGGGATGAGCAGAAAATACATTTAATCTATGATTTATCCATCAAAATAAAAAATGTAAACATACAAGTATTTGTTGCCATATACTGTACAGTACAAATATGGCAACGGTTTGAGATGAATGTACTCTTTTACAGTGCCTTGCGAAAGTATTCGGCCCCCTTGAACTTTGCGACCTTTTGCCACATTTCAGGCTTCAAACATAAATATATAAAACTGTAATTTTTTGTGAAGAATCAACAACAAGTGGAACACAATCATGAAGTGGAACGAAATTTATTGGATATTTCAAACTTTTTTAACAAATAAAAAACTGAAAAATTGGGCGTGCAAAATTATTCAGCCCCTTTACTTTCAGTGCAGCAAACTCACTCCAGAAGTTCAGTGAGGATCTCTGAATGATCCAATGTTGACCTAAATGACAAAGGATGATAAATAGAATCCACCTGTGTGTAATCAAGTCTCCATATAAATGCACCTGCACTGTGATAGTCTCAGAGGTCCATTTAAAGCGCAGAGAGCATCATGAAGAACAAAGAACACACCAGGCAGGTCCGAGATACTGTTGTGGAGAAGTTTAAAGCCGGATTTGGATACAAAAAGATTTCCCAACCTTTAAACATCCCAAGGAGCACTGTGCAAGCGATAATATTGAAATGGAAGGAGTATCAGACCACTGCAAATCTACCAAGACCTGACCGTCCCTCTAAACTTTCAGCTCATACAAGGAGAAGACTAATCAGAGATGCAGCCAAGAGGCCCATGATCACTCTGGATGAAATGCAGAGATCTACAGCTGAGGTGGGAGACGCTGTCCATAGGACAACAATCAGTCGTATACTGCACAAATCTGGCCTTTATGGAAGAGTGGCAAGAAGAAAGCCATTTCTTAAAGATATCCATAAAAAGTGTCGTTTAAAGTTTGCCACAAGCCACCTGGGAGACACACCAAACATGTGGAAGAAGGTGCTCTGGTCAGATGAAACCAAAATCGAACTTTTTGGCAACAATGCAAAACATTATGTTTGGCGTAAAAGCAACACAGCTCATCACCCTGAACACACCATCCCCACTGTCAAACATGGTGGTGGCAGCATCATGGTTTGGGCCTGCTTTTCTTCAGCAGGGACAGGGAAGATGGTTAAAATTGATGGGAAGATGGATGGAGCCAAATACAGGACCATTCTGGAAGGAAACCTGATGGAGTCTGCAAAAGACCTGAGACTGGGACGGAGATTTGTCTTCCAACAAGACAATGATCCAAAACATAAAGCAAAATCTACAATGGAATGGTTCACAAATAAACATATCCAGGTGTTAGAATGGCCAAGTCAAAGTCCAGACCTGAATCCAATCGAGAATCTGTGGAAAGAACTGAAAACTGCTGTTCACAAACGCTCTCCATCCAACCTCACTGAGCTCGAGCTGTTTTGCAAGGAGGAATGGGCAAAAATTTCAGTCTCTCGATGTGCAAAACTGATAGAGACATACCCCAAGCGACTTACAGCTGTAATCGCAGCAAAAGGTGGCGCTACAAAGTATTAACTTAAGGGGGCTGAATAATTTTGCACGCCCAATTTTTCAGTTTTTTATTTGTTAAAAAAGTTTGAAATATCCAATAAATTTCGTTCCACTTCATGATTGTGTCCCACTTGTTGTTGATTCTTCACAAAAAATTACAGTTTTATATCTTTATGTTTGAAGCCTGAAATGTGGCAAAAGGTCACAAAGTTCAAGGGGGCCGAATACTTTCACAAGGCACTGTATATATTAAGTATGACTGAAAATTACAACTCATGCAATTCACAGTATATAAACAAATAGTACACAGTTGATTTACAATATGATCATATTAATAAAAGGTACAATATTCTGCACACTTTCATTAATGTGTCAACCTTGTATGAACTGTGAATCGCACAGGCCAGCGCAATCAGACAGTCTGCCAGAGTAAAACCCATGCACACTGTAACACTGTGGTTTCCACTGAACAATGTGGCCAGAGTACATTTTAGATTGCAAAGCTCTGCGCAGTGGGCCTCGCAATGTGACCTGCAAATGGCTGCTACATACATTTGAGCAAACATATGATCAGTCTACAGCATATATGCATGCCGAGCCCATTAGCTGCACAGTGACACGGCCTGAGGCATTAGTGAATAAATGCACAATATTGTGACCAGACGTTCTGTTAGTACTGTTATACTGCACATGGAAGGGATCAGTAGATGACACTGTAGAAGTCCAGTCTTTTCGGGCCTGTCACATTGCCCACAGAGAATAGATCTGGACAGTCTTACAGTATAATGCACAGTAGGATAAAGACAGGGCAGAGAGACTTCAGCAGATCAGTGGAGTGGTGATTAGTGTTGAATTCTCTGGTTAGTAAAATATTATGTGTAGAGTTTTCCCACCTCCAGAAATGCTACATAAGCATATCGTCAAGTGTTAAAAAGACTCAAATTAGAAATCAAAAATAAATAGATTATAATCAAGGCAAACATTTCTATCACAGACTAGTTGATGACTTTATGATTAATACTGTCTGGTAGTGGGAGGATCGGTCTTGGATTAGTAAGACTGTGCAGATAGAAATACAGACAGGCAGGCAGGAGGTGGAAATCTTAACTAGTCTGATTGCTTACCTCCATTTTTAGCAATTTTACCAGGATTAAGACATAAAAGTAGTTGAAGTAAAGTAGTATCTGAATAAAAAAATAATTACATTACCTTTTGAATAGTTACACCACAATTGTCTTGATCAGTTACTATAGATGGAGCAATAAGGCCATTGCATAACCTTTAGCATAAGATAGTAATGTTAATTTTCTTTTTTTTCCTGGATACTTTAAAATCAGTAGCTCACAAAACTCACTGCTACAACATTGTCAGAAGGTTGCTCCATGGCGTCCCACTTCACAACGCACAGACAACGTTGTAAAAAACTTCTGCATTAAGAATCTGAAGACGCCCTCTTTCCTCCACCTCCACACCCCAAACTGAGCAGACTAAACAGAAAGTGGACTGAGAACGGATAATGGCGGTTTGTCTTTTTTTGACTGTTAACAATATTTACTTCCTGGTGGCTGAGCTCCGGGTCATTTCTATCCTCTACCTCTGAGGCGGCCAACTCATAGCCATCGGGGTTCATGGAAGCCAGAATATGGATGCGGGTTGTGTTGATGATGGTCTGAATTCGCTGATTTTCCAGCATGTACTCTGAACATAGGTACTGGGCCAGGTAGATGAGCAGTTGGCGGCCCAGCACCTCGTTGCCATGCATGTTACCCACCAGCTTGATCTCTGGCTCCACTACAGTTCATAGACAGAAGCAAACATGATTAGAGCCGCATTAGGTGAATTTTATTTTTTTTTTTTTGGTTTTGGCCATTTGCGGAACAAGCTGTAAGCACAATGTTGACTAGTACCCATTTAGAAGGTTGTTGTGGTAAATGTGGCAGCGAAAGGTTGCTTATTTAAACATCACACAGAAACACGAATGTCTGAAGTCATGTTTTAGGTAAAATTGTAAAACTGAATCATTTCAAGGGCAACTAAATCATTTTTGGCTAAAAAAAAAAAGAGTGAATATTGGACTTGCATTCCCCAAATCACCAGATGTCCAATTCTAAACAGATGCTAATGTTGCTAATACTTTTTAATTGCTAGATTTGTAAATAAGCATCTGTTTGCTGACAATTTCAACAGGTCAGCTTATAGTGAACACTGTGTTCACAACTTGTTTCTGAAAAAAGGAAAATGAAGGGGACTAATTTGGCACAGGATCTGAGTTACTCAACAAGAGGGATTGAAAGTTACAAAATTAACGTAATTGCAAAGCTACACAAACCACAATACTTCACACAATTCTTTGTCAATGCAGTTTCTTACTCACATAACTCATGCTGCCCAGGGTTGTTGGTGAACTCAATAACCATTAGATCTCTGCCCTCGGTGCTGCGTCCGATGCTGTAGACATGAGAGATGTGGGAACACTTGGCTGCTGTTTTCTTCAGTAAGCTGTACATCTGGGCATTGGAGGTGTATGTGAACTGGATGATGGTGCTGGGTTCTTCAGGAGAGAGACTGGACATTTCCTGCTCCTGTCTGGCTGGAAGAGGGATACCAGGATTAAGGGATTAAGTGAAGGGCGCTAGGTTTGTTTCACAGATAACTAGTACAAAAACCAGTGTGACATTTACTTTTCAGCCCTGCTAGTGGGTCAAAGCAGCCCTCTTGGTCACCAGCAAAGAAGCGATCACAGTCCAGGAAGTAAGGCCAGGCCATTTCTATAGCTTCAAAGGCATGGGAACAGTCTTTCCTCAGTGCCTCACATGTGCTGCGACAGGGTTTGATCATCTTGTCATCTTTGCAGGGCGAGGCAAGTACCGAGCAGCCTACAAGACGGATCTCAGGGGAGCACTCCCCGTTGAGCAGGCCATGGATGACGCTGAGGAGAAGGTACTCTGCTCCTGATTCAGCCTCCAAACGACTTCGGTGTCCAAGGATGTTTGGGAATATGGTCCTAAAGCAGCAATGTTTTTAAAGTAGGATTCAAACATAACACTCACAATCAGATGTAAAAGATGTATAAGCAACTTTGAATTTAAAGCAGTAAGAAAGAATTACTTAAAACAAAGCTGACACTGATTTCCTCGCCCACATTAGAACCAACCTCTATGACCCACCTGGAATACTCCATATCATTACAGTAGCCCAGATTCAGCTCTGTGCAGGTTGCTGCAGGAGAGAGAAGGCAGAGAAAGCTGGTCACATAATTATTTTAAAAGGAGGTTTTTACTTAGCTGACAGTGCACAATTTTATTTTACTTCTCGCAGGTTTACCCCTGAACCTAGAATAATATTTAAACTCAAAATAGCTAAATGCTTTTAGGGCTTGTGCTGAAGATTTGTATCTGTATTAGATTTAAGAACAGTCATAGAAACACTATAATCTAGAATCTAAAACACAGCCAGACCTGACTGGTGTAGCACCACGCATTTCAAAATGGAAAAGTACAGTATGGGACATCTGAAGCTCTATAAATCCTGCTGCTCCACAGACTGAGCTGGGGTGTTACAGCACTCCTATGGGCAATTTAGAGACACCAGATCAAAGGGCAGACCTGTTGCATCTTGCAGCAGAACTTGGTATTTCAAACATTTTGGTTTCTCAGCCCTGAAGGTCAGGTCATGGTCTGAAAATCCAACTAAGTGCACACTCCTCTTTTTGTGTGATGACAGGCAGCTATAATCACATTTTGAAGGCCTACTTGTAAATGATTTATTGCGGCACATAATGTTAAACCATGTAAAATGAATCATCCACCTACGTTTTTCCTCGTATAAATTGTTGCTGCATCTTCCTGTGAAAGAGACCAAAAACAAACTTAAAAATTATGGAGGCATCACAAATGAAACGCTAAGTGGCGACATTTTCAAACGCTACAAAAGCAGCCCTGGCCTCTCCTGACTGTAATGACTGTTTATCATAAGGCTGGAGTGTGGTTTGGAAAAAAAACAACAGGTGACACCGTGTCTGCAACAATAAATCCCCGTCACTGCCTGAAAACAAAACCATCTATAGTGCAGAACTTAACTGTAGATAAGCTGTGATGAACTGAAGAATAGAATAAAAACTTTAAAGAATAAAACCGCTAAAACTGTCTATTTTCAGCATTTGCATTAAATTATATGAGCCTGCATTTGGGCTCTATCAGCTGTTTTCTACTGATCAGGACCATCACAGGTTTCCGTTTAAACGCCCGTATTGCTCATGTAAGTGGGCAATCTGAACTTCTGTTTCATGCACGTCGGCCATCGTGCATTGTAGCTTAGGGTACAACCGATTGTTTTAGGTTGACGCGACCTTACCTAAAAGCTCGTCTTCGGACTGACAACTCTTCTGCGGGGCGCACCAACAGCTTTTTGTCAAGAAAAGAAGCAGCACCAAAAGTCCTAGATGCATGTTGTAGTGGAGTAACCTGCTTGGCCAAGGCGCGGTGTGATGTGGCAGTGTGTCTGAGAAGCTCTAACTTCTACGTTCCTAAGGCTGGGTCGTAATTACCACCCACAGCAAGGAAACCTCCTTCCTTTGTCTGCGTGGAGCATCCCTGACCCGAAAAAAAGCGCGAACAAAGGTTCACTACGAGCGCCGATCGTATTTCACTACCTAGAGCCCTGTGTGTGTGCGCGTGTGCACACGAGGAAGAAAGGTGGCTGGTGGGGTTGGAAGTGAAGGAAATCCATGCACCAATTAAAGACAAGCATAGATCTCTGCACCGTTAGTGTGTGTTGCTGCGTTTCCACAGCCGCAACCTAAGGAGCAGCGTACTTCCCTTAACCATCACTAAGCATGGCCCCCAGGGTTGACGAGGACCGTCCTGCTTTGGTTTTCCACTGTATGTAATCTCTCTCGTCCCTGTTTAAAGGAGGGGGGGGCTGGTCTTCTAACACACTTGCAGTCACCTGTGTGTTTACGCATGGTGCTTGTAATGCCAATGTTTGAGGTGTGAGGACATTTAACCAATCACCGGCGACAGCTGTGCAGGCTCACACAGTGGGTCCAACATAATGACCCATCTGAGGGGTGAACTGGCAAATGGAATACTAAAGAAACCATTTTTAATTGTTGAATTGTGTTTATATGTTTAGGCTATTGCTTATTTGTTTGTCCTGCCTTGACTTTCTGATTCCCATATTTGACCTTTTCAGTTGAGACAAATTTGTTGTTCAAACTAAAATCATGTGACTTGAGGTCACAGCCCAATACTTTAATATGAGCTTCAAAACAATCATCAGTCAATATTTTTCCAGTTTTTCACTGAAACAGTAAAACCACGTCCTGACAAATGTAAGGTTACTTCAAACATACATTGACAGTGATTATAATAATAAACATAATGTTGTCAGTTTTACTTGGTGTATCCTTGGCAGTGCCTCAGAAGGCAAACTGACAAGCCCTGTGGAAAAGACCTCTGGCCACAGGCCAGTAAGGTTTCAGTAAGCATACATTGTTTTGTTTCCTCCACAGTTTTCCCAGTTGGACAACATTGTGGCTTAACCAGTCCATGGTCCAGCCCTCTGTTAAAGTGTCCTTGACTCTTTTCCATCTGCAGGACAGCAGTTCTTCAAAGACCCTGCCCTCTGACCTTCCTGCAGAAGTAATGCAGGTTAATCATTTAAAAACTAGCACAGTGACCTCAGGTGATCCTGGCAATACAGTTACCATCTGTGGTGTCCAGTGTGTTGTTCGTGCTGTCAGAACCCGACTGATGACACTGACCAGGACCTTCTTGTACTGATGCCACAAAAGACAGTAGATGAACAGGTCACTAAAAGCTTTGGCATAGGACAGACATTTAGTGGCGATGCCCCAGTACTGGGAGACATGCACAGAGAGCAACAACTCTACCAGCCTATAGGAGGAATGCAAGCAGAAAAAGTGAATCCTGTTGGCCCAGATCTACTGAACATGAAAGCTCATTTCCAAGTCAACAAAGAACACTGTAGACTTTCCACAGTTATGAGATAACGAGTCATAATTATGTGAGACAATCTCATACTTTCCTATGATTGTAGAAGTACACTTAGCTAAAAACAAAGGTGTAAAAAGTGGTGCAGTGGAGCTCTATGAGGCTGTCCGCCCAAGAAGAACACCAGCATGTGACGTGAAGTTTACATTCAAGTAGCAAAGCTTTGTGGACTTGAACATGGAAGAATGCTGACAATCAACAAAGTGTTTTTAAACTAAATCAAAGATTGCTCCCTAACCATGTCCATGTGCTTATTACTTTAACAAGGACAACAATGATCCCATAACCTTAACAAAGTAGTCATTTTATGATGCTGTCATATCATAAACCGTTTTTTAACAGTGATTTGTGACAGTTTTGGGAAGCACATACAAATGATGGCATGTCAGTTTACAGAGAGCGTGCACAAACTATATATTTTGTCATTAAATTTAGTTTTTGTTGTCATTTGCTTTTCAGCTAGTGCAAAATGGCTTCCGTGTTTGACATTAAGTGTTTGTATTAGACGCCTTTATTATCTGTTATTGCATGTGTTAAATTTTTAAAAAGTGGTTCAGTCTAATTCAATCCATTTCAAGAAAAATTACTTTATTAAAGATCATTATGTTGAAGTTTTGTCTTGGACAGATATTGATTCCAATTTAGACTTTGGGGCTATAGGGTAGTTAGTTGCATTTTTTTTTACAGAATATAATAAGATTACATCACCCTTGTCTCCAGTTTATCAAAAGTCATTCCCCAATAATAAGCAATGTATGTAAAAGCATGGTCAGTTTAAACCCATTAGTATATTACAGACAAATGTTCTCTAAGAACATGTCAAAGCATTCTGAAGACAAACAAGTCGCCCATAAAAACAAACAGTGAACTATAGAGCAGGGCATTACCTTGTTATAGCATAGGGTGAAAAGCAGAGGATGAAGGACCCAATGAAAATGCAAATCTTTGTAGTAGCGGCAATGCCTCCTCTTCTTCTGTTCAACTAGACATCTCTCCTTCACACTGACAGTCACAGTCCACAGATTAATTATCCTCTGACATGACAGCTAATATAGGCTATTAAAACATAGATAATTAGTATTACAACAGGCTTATTTAAAAATAAATCAAGACTTTTCTCTAACAAGTCAAACTGCAATGGAAACACATAGAAACCTGCCCTATTGTTGAGGTTTTCCAGAAACAAACATTAAGGGACAAAAACTTTTATAATGTTGTACCCGGTACTTTTTACCATACGGACTCTGAGAGACGAGGCAGTCCAAGTAACTTCAATACAGTGCTGATTTATTCCATGAACGCAGGTAAAAAATTAACATTACACGCTCAGGTATCTTGCACCTCCAAACTGTTCGCAGGCAGACGTAAGATGAAAAGACCCCAAACCCAACAGGCCTATACATTATATCTGTTTTGGGCTAACCCCATTCTACACAGGGACGTCAAACTGTGACGTCTCTGGTGCCAGCCGTGCAGCTGGCCATAGCAATAGTCAAAACATGAAGAAAATCAATGTGTGTGTGTGTGTTGATTAAGTGGTGTGTATCTAAAAACATTCTGACAGGACTTTCAGTGACATGTCCTGACATTAGGCATAAGAAGATATTATGATTATGATTAAACACGTCATACAGTAATCAACTCTCTATCTAGTTATCCTTGACTATAAACTACCTGGAGTAACTCATGAAAATGAGTAAGCATTTAACAGCCTGAGCTAGACATCCTGTCTACACTAAAAACATTTCTAATACAACAAGTACCTAACCAATATCTATCTGACTAAAAATACCTAACAATAACCAGTACACTACCTGGGATGAATATCAACCAGAAGCAGAGTCTGAACTGTGATGACATCTATTCTCCTGCAGTGGAAAACATTCAGGTAAGCGAAGCACAGGACAACGAGGCAAAGCACGAAGCTACCCAGGTGGAAGAGCACCGTGAAGGTCGCGTATGGTGCCAGCTGCGACCTCTTCTTCCCCTCCAGGTGAACGGTACATGAGGGGTAAATGTCGCTGTATTCCCCCTAGCCCATCAGCAGCTGGGTCAGAGAAATGGTAAGCGAGTGCAGCCAGGAGCACGCCAAGATCAGGCGTCCCTGTGGCGCATCTTGCTGGAGTAACTCAAGGGGAACACCACTATCCATCTGTCCATGCTCGAACGTTAGTGGTGAGAAAAGTCTCAGACAAACTGGCAGCTTGACAAAACAAGTCCCCGAAGGGCTTTGCGCTTGTGGCCACCCTGAGAAAAGTGGCGGGTATGTTGATAATAGTGAGGAGGATGTTGGAGAAAGAGAGGTTTAGGATGAGGACCCCGGGAACATGGGACCTCAGCTCAGTGCTTTGCGTGAAACATAGTAGCACTGACAAGTTTGTTAACAACGAGACAACAACTCACCACAATGGACACTTCCAGTAGGAAATCCGGTATGCCCATCTCTCAAGGGCTTGGCTTTAGCAGCAGTAGTGAGGAGGATGCTGCGGGGAGCGCGCCATGCTCTCTGCTCGTGCCCTCCACCAGATGCTGACGGTCAGTCTCCCGGGGCCCATGCCAAAGACGCGCTTGTGAGCATGGAACACGCGGAGAGAGCTGTCCAGTGTGCTGAAATGCCAGTCAGTGATATCAACTTTCTTTTCTGGGCTACACAACAACTAAATTACAGCAGGTGTTCTTTCTTCCAGTGCACAGCTACTGGTCTATAGTAACCGTTGTTTAGTGCAAAGAGAAAAGCTGTGGAAATGATAATTTCAGGTTACCAAGTGCTTTCTCTATTTACTCTCGATCATGCGCACTATCCAGTGCCTCCTCGCTCCCTGCAAAGCCTTGCGCTCTGCACGTGCAGTCGGTAACTGACTCATGTGACGCTTGAACAAAATTCATTCAAGCAGTGGATGATATCAGAGAGGATGGTGTCCCGGAGTTTGTACATAATTTCCTGTTTTTACCACAAAATACGCGCTATGTTTTGCGTAGATGAACAATTTAATTGCTGTAATTTGTGTGTGTGGTCCTGCGTAAAATTAGAGGAATATGATTTATGTGTGTTTGCATTTGGGTGCGAGCAAGATTTACTTTGTATCCTTTCTTTGAGATGCAGTAGCCTACATATTTCCTTTATTCGCCTTCCCATGGATCAACCTGGGCACTTAAGCTGCCACCGCAGTGACAGTTCATCACTCTTTGAATTTCATATTCTTTAGCTGTTTTGTGTTGATCTCTCCTCAAATACCTGCAAGGAACAATTTGCAACAGCATGTTCATTTAAAGATACTTTGTGAAAATACTGTGTCAGGCATGCACTGAAGCCAGAGGGATGGAACCTGCAGCTGACAGGAAAAATTAATTAAAGGTACTGAAGGACATGTGCAGAACAAATGGATAAAAAAAATAATGATGATGTCTATTTCAGGGACTGGCGTATTTTATACATCTTCTGAAAGTTAGGGGATTTTTATGATAATAATAATATGGAAAAGCTTAGATATATGGTTTTAACAAGATGGTGGGAAATAATTCATCAGTATTTTTATTTTTATGTTACAAAACGCAGATGCAGATGATGATAGTGGCAGGTGGCATTTATGTTACTGAGGAGGAAGAGGTGTGTCGGGCAGGTCCCACTCCGGTACTTCAGATTTAATATCTCCATTTTCCAGAAGAGGACAATGAGCTCAGAGGTGCTGACTCTCATCTCAACCACTCCACTCAGCTGCAAACTGCCCCAGTGCATCCTGGGGGTCACAGTCTGATGAAGCTAACAGAACCGCATCATCTACAAAAAGCAGAGAAATGATTCTGCGGTCTACAAACTGGACACACTCTGAGTTTTTGCACCTCCAACCACCCTTGTGGCTCACTGGCATCCCTCTGCTGCCACAGTGGAGGATTTGAACATGACCCACTCAGATTTCATTCCCCTAACCTGTCCCAGGATGTATGAGAAACTCATCTGGAGGGGGGCGTTAAAGACTTTCAGCCAGACATTACCAGCTCACTCTCACTACATGTTTGGGTTTACTAGGTCTGTCTGGCAGTCTCCCCCACCATCCCCATTCAACCAACTGTCAATCAACAGTTCTGCTCCTTTTTTCATCGGTGGGTCCAAAACATATGGCTGCAGATCTGTTGGTACGGCTACAAAGTTGATCATCAGTCTAAGCCTTAGGGTGTTCTGGTACAAAGTACACTTATGAATCACCCTGTTGTCACACATGGTGTTTGTTATGGCCAATCCCTGACTAGCACAGAAGTCCAATAACCACTCTCAAATTCAGATCAGTTCTCTCTGTCACCCACCTCCAGGTTTTTCCATCACTGCTCTCATGCATCACTGCTCTCATGAGCATTGAAGTCTCCCTACAGAACTATGGAAGGTGTCTTTTCCAGGACCAAGAAGGCAAAACCTTCCTCAGAGTGACTTGCAGTTGCAGTGACCCATTCCAGGGAGAAATCTAACACAGCTGGGGCCTTGGGAGGAAAACAGACAAAGTGACTGTCAACATCATATCTTTAGCCCCAATCACTACTGGGAAAAACATGGTATTGTCATTAAGTCAAAAACTGTGTTTTTATTTCTTCAAAATGTAAATCTCAGAATTCTCATACTCAACCGTTTGGACATGCACAGATGTTCATAGGTCATATTCTTCTACTTAAGTGTCGCCCAGGCTCATTATGGATTCCTACTGTCTTGGAATCCATTGAGGAGCTTGTTGTTTTCAACCTTTTTGGCTGACTCCCAGGCCATTAGGGAACAGGCTGTTCTCTCCTTTGCACATAGCCACAATTGCAGTTTCTGCTTTCCTTATGTGATTAACTAGTTTTTTTTTCTCCAACAAATGTGAGCTCCTATGTCTCCTTTGCTGTTTTAAAAAATATGAAAAATAGACATCTGGATATTACATTCAAAAAAACTGACCAAATGCCACTGCACATCACTACAGTGCTTCTTGGAGAAGTGTCAGAACTCCAGAAAACACTGTCAGGCTAACCACACATATATTTCTAAGACATAAAGGACAAAAGACTAAAGAAGAAGCTTTTCCAGCTACAGTAAAATGCTGGTTCCCACACAGAACACTGGGCCCCTAGCTGGGGCACAGCAGGCATTATTCTCATTAAGAGACGGTGCTAGCTATACAGCTACAGTGTGAGGCAACTATCTATTCTTTCAAACATAAAAGAAACCACACAGATGGGGTGTGTATGTGTGTGTTGGGGGGGGTTCATGCATAAACACACCCACACATACATATGTGAGTGCACACACACACATACCCATGCAGAGGTCACAAAGTGGGGAATGCAACTATACTACGTATGTCTAAGAAAGAAGAGGTGTTGAGGGAAAAGGCTGCAGAGTGGATTTATAAAGAAAACAAAACACAGAGACACACACACACAGAGGTGGGGGGGAGCAGAAAACATGAGTCAGCAATCTGCCAGAAAGAGGGAGTTGGAGAAACGACTCACAGGATATAGCTATCACTGGAGCGCTGACAGAAAAATCCTGGACTCATTGTGTATACGTGTGCTTGCGTGTCTGTCTCTTTTCCTTGGTAGGCTGCACATGAGGTTATCCATTTCTGAGGAAAACCACAGCATCGCACAGGCTTCTACAGTATATGTTTTCAAAGCGTTTCTCCCCAGGGTTTAATCTCAAAGGAATAGTTCAGCATTCCCTGCCAGCAGAGAGTGAGCCTATAGCCTAGCCTAAAGGCTGCAAAGCTGGGAGAGGGCTAGCCTTTTAGAAATCTACTCACCAGCACTTCTTTTGCTCATATGTTGATCTGTACAATAAAAGAAATCTAAAGAGAATAAATTGTAGGTTAATGAACCGTTACATGCTGTTAGTATTTCTTGGCTGCTGGTAACCTAACCATCTGTGGCTTTCAGCCTCCTAATGATGACAAGAATCTGGCTGCTGTTCACTCAGAAATCATTACAGCATGTAACTCATTATTAGTGGCTATAGTCTGTATATTTTTAATAACAGTGTATCACATGACAATATGAAAACAATATGACAGCGTAAAGGCGTTTGCTCATAGGAATGAACTGAATCTGTAGCTTCCCTCGGGTCTACAGTTTGCTACTGGGCAGATGGTGCCCGGTGATTTTAGCAGAGCTGTTCTTCTTTTCTACATATTGCCATTTGATCCACTGTTAATTTTAATGTAGTGCATGATGAACAAAAACCTTTAAGTCAGACACTTTTGTAATTACCCCTTCCTTTCCTTTTGACATGAAGCTGTAAAAAGACAATTGCAAGAGGAGGACACATCAAGACAATCCAATAACAAGTTTGAACTGACTGCTGCT
>NW_018127909.1:2569752-2591875 GCF_001952655.1 Monopterus albus | reverse complement strand
TTAAACATTCAAAAACTATGTGGCTTTTGGAAAACAGAAATACTGTATTCATGAAGTGTCCTAAAGCAAGTCCTGTATGGATACATTTTGGTTTCATATACAGCTTTGTACTTTAATTATCACATTTGGGGAGTAGGAGGTGCAGTAACTCAACACAACAACACATGGGTCTGTTAGGCTTTTTTCTGAGACTTGCTTTGTGTGTGTGTGCCAGAATATGTGGTGGGTTGGAAGACTTAATTTTTCTCTGTCTGCACACTTCATTTCTCCTCTTCTCTTCATGCAGACGTTGCACACAGCAGCTCTGGTGAGGAAGGCGGTGAGTCCCACTGTAAGAGCTGGATGTAGGACAGATGAAAGTACTTAGGTATTACCTGTAGTAATGTAATGCCATAGTTTATCAGTTTTTTCAATTTGTCCTGCCATGTCAAATGCCCCAGCCTAAAGTCTGTGACCCCACAGTTTCTCTAACTCCTTTCTACTGTGACTATAGTCGGCCTGGCTTGCTAGAGATTTGATTGTAACCCCTTGCTGCTTTGCAGTTTCTTCCTGGGCCGTTCCCAAGTCCTAGTTATTCACCCCCTTGACCATATAAGGCCACAGTCGCACACATGTAAATTTAAGGAGACTCTCTTTATGTTACAAATCACCAGCTCAGTATTTGTATCCCCCAATAGCAGATGCTTCCATCCCAGGTTAATTTCAGCGATACATAACACGCATGTGAGTGAGTGTTTGCTTTCAAGCATCAGAGAGATGATGCTGATTAGCATCCATCATGCACTGCTGATGGTACTCAGAAGGTGCTGAGGTCAGTGATGACTCACAGTTTGACATTAGGATTGTATTCTTTCTTTAAATGCCTGTCAGTCTTTATTTCTCTGTCTCTGAATGATAACATGAGCACTGTTACTTTACCCTGGAACGTGATAGCCTATTATACCCTATGGTTATCTGTCGGAGGACTTTGGATGCTAACCTGGTTGATACTCAGCAACTGCACACTGGAAAGTGGGGCCAAAACATGGGCTGATACACCTACAGTGGAATGGTAATCCACTATCCACCTTCTTTGTAAAAGAAAAACAAGTTTTATTGAAGACACCTTTAATATTAGGAAATACACCTATAGTATTTGTATACTTTGCTACAAGTTAAACATTATCTAATTAACTGAACTTCTTAGAGGAGAATGTCAATTAAAAAAAACATAGTAATACATCCACAGTATAAATAAGAGGAATAAAGCTGAATGACTAACAATAGCAAGACACAGAGCCTACAGGTGAGTAAGTCATCACAAGACAGAAATATATCCAAATCTACACTGATGACTGGATGCTGAGTAGCAGAAACTATACAGTGTCATTTGTACAGAAGTTTCACATCTTACTCTGTACTGGTCACTTAAGGACTTGATGTGACATGCCATGGTCTTCCTAGAACTGTACATCAGCACATCTGGCCCCAACAGGGGAATTCTGATGATCATGGTTTATCCAGTAAACAGCACTTTCTGCTCAGTGTGTTTATATTGCCACAAACCTATGTCTACAACATATAACAATAAGATTTTCTTTAGCAACTGTAAAGTCTTGGGACACAACATCATCCTTAATAGAATCACACACAGTCCCTCTGCTTTAACTTTGTAAGGATCCAGTCAGATCCCATAGCTGTATATAGACTACAAGCCTAGGGAGGTATACTTCTCATATACAGTAGTCCTATAATAATCTAAGAATCTGAGCAGTTGCCACGTGGAGTAAACTTTTATACCCAACACGCCATCTAGTGGCTTGTCTGGACATGGTAAATTGTGTTGAATTTACACCAGACTTGACTCTATTTGGCCTCTAGATGGTGATACACCTATTGGCAAAATGGTATGAACTGGAGTATAAAGGCCTCAGATTAGTGTATTTGCAGCAGATGTATCTTTAATTTTGGCAGCCAGATTATATATTCCTCATTATTTTGAATGTAGCAAAATTTTAACAAAAGAGGTAATACATGTTGTGGTTCAGTTTTAATGTGAGTTTTGTCTGAATAAGGACAAACAGCTGTGACCTGTGCTTGCTTTTCTCAAGTAGTCCTGGCAAGATTAGAATGCAGCACTCAAACAACTAGGTCAGCACGAACACACACACACACACACACACACACAGTCCCTGCTGCTAAGGGTGGTATGCTAATAATTTGTTCACTGCATGTCTTCCATTATTCTCTCAGCCCAGTTTCCGTTTTTTCCCGATCTGTCTTCTTTTTTCTTCCCTTCTTCTGCTTCTGTCTTCCACAGTGTCATATCCAATTGTAACACAGCAGAGTGGTTATTCAAAATAAACAGTAGGGATTGTCTGTCTGGGTCCAGTTAATGAGCTGTGCACACACAAGTTGGGGCTTCAAAGGTAATATTATCATGGGTGGAGACATCCGTACAAATCAAGGCTAACACTATCCAAAGACAACGTCATGTCAAGCCACATGTCCAACGTTTTATTAAATTTTGAAGCCAAGCTGAGCTTTGTCGTGTGATTAAGGGTGCATTTGGATGATCTAAAACACCAGCAATGAACTCCCACAAGGATTTTCAGTCCTTAACTTCAGGGTTAAGAAAATATTAAGCATGAGGAGTTTCCTTACCAAAACAGGATAAAAGTGGCTTTTCCAGTAACATGACTTTGCTAGGTATGTGTGTGTGTGTCCTCTGTGTATGTATGTGTTGGCTTAGGTTTGTTTAAATAGGAGAACATCTTTCCCAAGCAAAGGGAAAGGAAAAGGAATGAGAAGATATAAACAAAGGAGCCAAACCTGCTGTCTGTGTTGATAGGCAGCAGCTGTTAAATGGGCTGGACAGACAAATACACATTAGTGTAGATCAGTCTTTGGAGCTTTTATTCTGAAACTCTATGAGCCTCCCTAAATATGCTATACAGTGCAATATATTTCCTTTACAATATTTTGAGAACTGTAACAAACTGCGGCATGTACCATACAAAGTCACCCCCAAGTTGTGTATTGTCATTCAGAAATAATCCATCAAACAAAACATCATCAGTACAGATGGACAGGAAATGCTCAGATTTTATGTTTGATTAGAAATCAGAAGGGAAACGGTCTCAGATCAGTTCATATTTCTGTATATAGCCTATTCATAATTCCTTGCAGTATAGTGCCCATGGCTGAATGGAGCTTTAATGCCACTACAGTATATTAAGTCTTGTCCAACATTTATTCAAATTTAAAACAAGTTAACTGTCTTATTGTTCAGTGTAATATAACCTGAGGGTGGAGGCTGAACAGCAAGTCATCACTGCCTCGATGAATCTCCAGCAGCAGAGGCTGGTCACCCTGCAGCACTTCATGGATGTCTTCAGTTTTCTCCACTGGTTGCCCATTCAGCTTCACTATAACATCACCTTCCTTAATGCCTCCACTGAAACACAGAGTAAGGAAACTGTGGTCAGTGACTTGGTTCAGGGGTGATTGAAGCGTACTATCCACAAATAATAAGCTGCAGTGTGGAATCACTAGATATGCCAAACGCATTTGAAGGAGCACCAGTGTCTGGCTGGTGAATGCTACTCAGAGGAAACACAGTCTGGTTCCTAGAAAGGTTTCTTCTTTGCTGCATGCGCGTGTGCATGTGTGTGTCAACATACTTTCCTGCAGGAGTGTCAGGTATGACCTGTTGCACCAAAACGCCACTGCTGACATCAGGAAAGTCTGGGTTGTGATGTTTTAACTCTGCTACTAAACTGAAAGGCACCAACATTTAAAAATATAAATGGTAATGTTAATGCTAATGCAAATAATAATAATAATATGAAAAGCTTGTGTGTGTGTGTGTAGATGTTACAACTCACGCTGGTGTGATTGTGAGCATCCTGATGCCTAAAAAACGTCTCTTCGTTTCTGAAAACCACACAGACATGTAACCAGTCGTGAAAATGTACAGCCATTACAACAGATGCTTGTGCATCAGCGGTTCTCACCTGTGTTTGACTGTGGCTCAGCCATAAATCTTTGCTGCAGTCTTGTCCTTTCTGTCAACAAGTGGGAGTTGGAGTGGAGTGGGATGAACTGAGAAATACTAGGAAATGCCACTTTATGCAAAGTATTTCTACAGCTATTAGGACCTCAAACAATAAAAACTATTTGCTATTAGTTTCCATCTAGATAATGTTCAGACTTTGACCCCTGACCTTTGTCGTGTTTGATCTGTGACTCTGTGAGGAAGTGGCTGATCCTATCTGAGGGAATGGCGAAGGAGATGCCTGCTGTGACTTTCAGAGTGTTGATACCTATCACCTCGCCATCCTTTAAGAACAGGTAAACATAGAAACAAACATACAGACAGCATAGTAAAAGTTCCTAATGTCTGGATATGAAATAGTATCTTGAACGTTTGTGTACAATAAGGGTAATAATCAATAACATTTAAGATAAAATGTGGCAGAATTTAAAGAACATATGCTGAATTCATTATATTTAGTGACTGTTTCACTATTTAAAAGAAAACAGTGTATGGGAAAACACATTACATATGCACCACAAACAGCCACTGGTGCAAAATCCTGCAGTTATTTATGTACATTTTAACCTAAAATTTAGGCTGAACTGCCATTTAATTTTTATTTCATTCATGGAGTTGAACAACTGAGATGTTTTTATCCTTGCACACATGTTCAGTCCTGCACATATTGGCACTGTACACAAGTACCCCATGCACATCTCTTTCATTAAAACTAAGTGAACCTTTAACAATTTCACTGAATAATCTTCACAATCAATCCATCAAGTCATCACAACACTACTTACCAAGTTAACAAGAGGCCCTCCAGAATTGCCGTACTTTGCACAGAGAAGAAGAAGAATATCAGATCAATAATTTTAACATAAACAACTGGAAAAAAAATCCATATACAACAAAAGCAAAGCCAAGATGTACATCTGTAAAGAAAAAAAAACAGGCGACAGTGTGTATATACAGTGCCTTGCGAAAGTATTCGGCCCCCTTGAACTTTGCGACCTTTTGCCACATTTCAGGCTTCAAACATAAAGATATAAAACTGTAATTTTTTGTGAAGAATCAACAACAAGTGGGACACAATCATGAAGTGGAACGAAATTTATTGGATATGTCAAACTTTTTTAACAAATGGCCAGCACAGGAATCTTGGTCAAAGCACCACTGGACTTCAGATCAAAGCAAGACAGCTTAATTTCTAGAGCACATTTCCTAACCAGAGGCAATTCAAAGTGCTTCACATAGGCAAAGAAAAACAGTAACAGCATTAAATATTATAAGCATTAAAACCAGATCACTGCTTACTAAGGATGTCAGGGCCCTGCTGGGTTTGGATTCTGTAGGTAACTGGGAGCCAGTGTAAAGATTTAAGAACAGGAGTGATTTGCTCAATTCTCCTGGTTCTGGTTCAAACTCTCTGAACGAGCTGAAGTTGTCTAACAGTCTTTTGGGGAAGGCTAGACAAAAGACCATTACAACAGTCCAGCCTGTTGGAGACGATAGCATCAGTGAGTTTCTCAGGACATGAGACCTCAGAGTTGTACTATTTGTTCGAGATGATGAAAAGCTGATTTAGTTGTGGCCTTGATGTGACTGGTGAAGTTCAGGTCTGAGTCAATTATGACACCAAGATTTGTAACTTGAGTTTTTGTCTTCATAGTTCTACAATCAAGCTGATCAATAACTTCGGTCCTTTCGTTCTTGCTACCAAAAGCAATAACTTCAGTCTTGTCTGTAACTGAAGGAAATTTGATTGCATCCAGGTATTTACAGTGCCTTGCGAAAGTATTCGGCCCCCTTGAACTTTGCGCCCTTTTGCCACCTTTCAGGCTTCAAACATAAAGATATAAAACTGTAATTTTTTTGTGAAGAATCAACAACAAGTGGGACACAATCATGAAGTGGAACGAAATTTATTGGATATTTCAAACTTTTTTAACAAATAAAAAACTGAAAAATTGGGCGTGCAAAATTATTCAGCCCCTTTACTTTCAGTGCAGCAAACTCTCTCCAGAAGTTCAGTGAGGATCTCTGAATGATCCAATGTTGACCTAAATGACTAATAAATACAAATAAACATATCCAGGTGTTAGAATGGCCAAGTCAAAGTCCAGACCTGAATCCAATCGAGAATCTGTGGAAAGAACTGACAACTGCTGTTCACAAACGCTCTCCATCCAATCTCACTGAGCTCGAGCTGTTTTGCAAGGAGGCATGGGCAAAAATTTCAGTCTCTCGATGTGCAAAACTGATAGAGACATACCCCAAGCGACTTACAGCTGTAATCGCAGCAAAAGGTGGCGCTACCAAGTATTAACTTAAGGGGGCTGAATAATTTTGCACGGCCAATTTTTCAGTTTTTTATTTGTTAAAAAAGTTTGAAATATCCAATAAATTTCGTTCCACTTCATGATTGTGTCCCACTTGTTGTTGATTCTTCACAAAAAATTACAGTTTTATATCTTTATGTTTGAAGCCTGAAATGTGGCAAAAGGTCACAAAGTTCAAGGGGGCCGAATACTTTCGCAAGGCACTGTATGCAAGATTGTGTGTGTGTGAGCTCACATTAATAATAGCGTCAGTCTGGATGTAGTCCATGTCTGAGTCTTTGATGCCCAGCTCCTTGCCGTCTCTCTGTGCTGTGCTGACGATCCCGGTGGTGACGGTGTTCTGCAAGGCGAAGGGGCTGCCGATAGCAACCACAAACTCCCCTGGCCGCAGATCAGCTGAACGGCCCAGAGACAGTGCAGGAAGTGTCTTCTGCTTTAATAGACCAAAACACCAGCACACATGAGGGAACACGCACATGTACATAGATGTGTCAGATAGAGGCGTACTGGGCACGCTGTACAGAGAGAGAAATGCAGCTTACTTTGGAGGAGAGACCGACAGAACAGCAGAAGAAGTTAAAGTTTACAAAACTGTCCAAGTATTTGAGGTATGGGTGTGAGAAAACACACGTCAGCGCTGTGTCTGAGAGTCACAGACCTTGTGTTTATAAAAGTATTCCCACTAGTCTAGCAAAACACTGTCAAAACTTGGCACAGAGATGTGTCAGGATGTGGCCTCTTCTGCAACACTGCAGAATGTTTTCTGGAGCTTTTAAGTAAGTAAAAGAAAGTGTCATTTTTCCTAATTTATTCAAACTGGAACTGTAAAAACTATTTTAAAACAGTTGCTATGATCTTGACTGGAGGGTGTAAATTATTGTTTGTGCAATGTTCAGTCTCACCTGTGGATTGACCTTGATTGTGGCGATGTCTGCCTTCCTGTCTACATCTCTGACCACAGCCTCGTAGATGTCGCCGTCATGGAGCTGAACGCGAAGCTGGGGCCTCCCTGTTACCCTACCCGCTGTCGTTACTACATGAGCATTGGTCACAATCACACCTGACTGGGTCACAATAAAACCCGAGCCACTGGAGAGATGCGTGCGGCGACCAAACAGAGCATGTCTGGAGAACAGGACAAGACAAGGACTGATATAAAGGCTCTTAGCCATTTCACTGCCTAATTTCCCAAAGTGACAGTGAGAGGTTTAAATCTGAAGACTTCTACATTCTGAAGTCTTAGAACCTTTTATCCTGGGGATATGAATAAACAACCCAGCAGGTTGATTAGCTGTTCCTCTTCTTGTCAAATGCAGTTTTCATCTGTAACTTCCTCTGTCCTTAAGATTATCCACAAGAGAATAAACAATAAAAATAAACAATTCAAATGTACAGTTCTTTGTTTAAGGGGCTAACTTTTCTGTCCCACTCTTTATCTTCTAAGACAGGTGTGTCTTTTACACAACATTCCTTCACATAGAGTGTAATACCAATGCCAGATAGGGACAAAAGTTATTGCTCTCTCTACACAAACTACACACCTTACAAACAGCTCAATGTGGACAACAGCAGGTGCTATTTTCTCCACTACATCAGCGATGAAGTTAAACTTGTAGCGAGGGCTGCTGAGATGAACCAGGGAACCACCTACACTGACACAAAGAAGCCACTGCATTAATACACACACACACACACACACA
This sequence comes from Monopterus albus, assembly GCF_001952655.1. Taxonomy (NCBI): domain Eukaryota; kingdom Metazoa; phylum Chordata; class Actinopteri; order Synbranchiformes; family Synbranchidae; genus Monopterus; species Monopterus albus. The sequence continues at coordinate 2,583,815 of NW_018127909.1, read as the reverse complement.
CACACACACACACACACACACAGTATAGCCATTCACATTCACCATGTGTGAATGTCAAAGGTTCTTTGAGGTTATATACAGTATTGTTCGAAATAATAGCAGTACAATGTGACTAACCAGAATAATCCAGGTTTTTAGTATATTTTTTATTGCTACATGGCAAACAAGTTACCAGTAGGTGCAGTAGATTCTCAGAAAGCAAACAAGACCCAGCATTCATGATATGCACGCTCTTAAGGCTGTGCAATTGGGCAATTAGTTGAAAGGGGTGTGTTCAAAAAAATAGCAGTGTCTGCCGTTGACTGTACAAACACAAAACTATTTTGTACAAACGTTTTTGTTTCTAGGATTTAGCAATCCTGTGAATCACTAAACTAATATTTAGTTGTATGACCACAGTTTTTTATAACTGCTTCACATCTGTGTGGCATGGAGTCAACCAACTTGTGGCACCTTTCAGCTGTTATTACACTCCATGATTCTTTAACAACATTCCACAATTCATTTACATTTCTTGGTTTTGCTTCAGAAACAGCATTTTTGATATCACCCCACAAGTTCTCGATTGGATTAAGGTCCGGGGATTGGGCTGGCCACTCCATAACATTAATTTTGTTGGTTTGGAACCAAGACTTTGCTCGTTTACTAGTGTGTTTGGGGTCATTGTCTTGTTGAAACAACCATTTCAAGGGCATGTCCTCTTCAGCATAAGGCAACATGACCTCTTCAAGTATTTTGACATATGCAAACTGATCCATGATCCCTGGTATGCGATAAATAGGCCCAACACCATAGTAGGAGAAACATGCCCATATCATGATGCTTGCACCACCATGCTTCACTGTCTTCACTGTGTACTGTGGCTTGAATTCAGAGTTTGGGGGTCATCTCACAAACTGTCTGTGGCCCTTGGACCCAAAAAGAACAATTTTACTCTCATCAGTCCACAAAATGTTCCTCCATTTCTCTTTAGGCCAGTTGATGTGTTCTTTGGCAAATTGTAACCTCTTCTGCACGTGCCTTTTTTTTAACAGAGGGACTTTGCGGGGGATTCTTGAAAATAGATTAGCTTCACACAGACGTCTTCTAACTGTCACAGTACTTACAGGTAACTCCAGACTGTCTTTGATCATCCTGGAGCTGATCATTGGCTGGGCCTTTGCCATTCTGGTTATTCTTCGATCCATTTTGATGGTTGTCTTCCGTTTTCTTCCACGTCTCTCTGGTTTTGCTCTCCATTTTAAGGCATTGGAGATCATTTTAGCTGAACAGCCTATAATTTTTTGCACCTCTTTATAGGTTTTCCCCTCTCCAATCAACTTTTTAATCAAAGTACGCTGTTCTTCTGAACAATGTCTTGAACGACCCATTTTCCTCAGGCTTTCAAATGCATGTTCAACAAGTGCTGGCTTCATCCTTAAATAGGGGCCACCTGATTCACACCTGTTATTTCACAAAATTGATGACCTCACTGATTGAATGCCACACTGCTATTTTTTTGAACACACCCCTTTCAACTAATTGCCCAATTGCACAGCCTTAAGAGCGTGCATATCATGAATGCTGGGTCTTGTTTGCTTTCTGAGAATCTACTGCACCTACTGGTAACTTGTTTGCCATGTAGCAATAAAAAATATACTAAAAACCTGGATTATTCTGGTTAGTCACATTGTACTGCTATTATTTTGAACAATACTGTATATGGAAAAGAGAAACAGTTTGGGAACATGCCAAATGGGATTCATCTAAGCTCTGTACTGGGAGGAGGAGGGTTACTGATCCAACTGAGTTACAATCTCTGGAACAAATGATTAGGATGAGAAGAAAGTCCCTCATTCAGTCAAGACGTCACTGCTAAAGTAGTGGTAATAAAGTGAAATAGGCGGATTTAGAGTGATACTGTACAAGTTAGAGCAAAACTACAGTCATAACCAAGAGAGAAATATTCTTATACGTGCAGAACTTTAGATGTGTATAACCCAAATGCCGCTTCTCAAATATACTCATTGACCGTTTGTGCGGGTTTTTATGGGCGTACACGTGTACTCAAAAGATCAAAGTGAAAACTTTTCCAACCTCCACTACAGCATCCCTACCTGCGTCTGAACATGAACATGGACCTTTGTGCGCTTGGTTAACTGCGGGTCTCCCCATCTGCTGAGCTTTACGGCTGGCTGCTCTCAGCTTACACACACTGTTGTACGTTTTCCCGTCGCTTCCACACACTTCGTGCTCCTTCTTACACCGGCAGACCCCCTTGGACCCTCGCCGCCTCCCCGCTGCAAACAGCTTGCATTCCAAGCCTTGCCCGCAGGGCAGGTCGTTCTTGCGGCCGCAGGGGTCTCCCTCGCTCGGTGAACACACCAGGCAGCAGTTGCATCGGTCCAGGACGTACCCGCCGGGACAGCTGGGGCTCGGGCACATGCTCACGTCGCACGCAGAGGCGCACTTCTCGGCGGGCACCGCTCCAGTGAGATCGTGCGTAAAGATAAAGGCAAGTAAAAGCCACGGCATTGCTGCGAAGCCGAGAAGTTCGGAAGGATGATTTTTTTGTCTTAATCAATGATGCCTCTTTGTGTTAATACCATAAATAACAGCAGTCTAAAGTTCCCGGTGGCTCTACTGGTTGCTTTGAAGAGGTTTCTTTCATTAAGGCCCAAGTGGTTTTCAAAGCTTAGATTGACCTCATAGTCGAGTCATCGGTGTCTGCATATTTTGACAGCTTGTCACTGAACATCGTTTAGGTTTGCTCCAGAGTGAGCACAGAGGCTGGAGCGCAGGCAAGGCATGAAACTGGTGATGCGCACCATCTAGTGGGGAGAAAGACGGAACCACAAAGGCCAGTCCGGTATCATTCTTGTACAGTTTTCCTCTAAAGCAGCGACCAGCCTAAACTAAGCTCAAATCAGCCAAATGGCATTTGCACATAGTATCAGTCTGGTCTTCCTTTCACTATGTATTCAAGTATTTAACAGAAAATACAGCTGGTGAAACAAACATCCAGTGTTCATATTAAAGTATCATCTGTGTAAATGAATTTTTTAGGAAATTCTATAAAAAGGAAAATAATTTAAACACAGGCATTTTCCCACATGATGAAACATGTAAGTGTTTCATAACCAATAATGGTTCAAACTAAGTCAGTTTTACTCAAATCTTTAAAATATCATTGATGTAAACCAGTGTCCAGCATTAGAAAAACTACTACTTTCTTGAAGTCATTGATTTAGAACATCTGGTAGTCACTTTGGGTTTTTTGTGCTGAATTGAAGCAGTACCAATCCAAGGCAGAGGTAGGCCTGTCGTATGAGGACAGCTTTCCACAGGGCAGTGTTAGACAATGCTATGTGGCACCCTGCTCCTCAATAGTGATGGGAATTCAGCTGACACATTACTGCTACTCAGTGCTGACACACACTGCTGGTATTGCAACATCTTATTTAGTTTCCTCCCCAGACATGTGTTGTGCCTCAGTACGAGTGTTGGGGGTGCTGTCTCTCTCTAAACGGATATGTATGTGTGGTGACACTTCAGCTCTGCCTCACTTCTACCACTGTCTATCTGGGGAGAGAATGCGGTTGGATGCATAAAATGAGGGCAAGTAAACTTGTTTGTGTTCACATGACAACATCTGCTCATCGGTGCCTCCATCAGAACCTTTATCATTTTGGCTTTCAAAATCCAACAGGATTATAGCAAGACTCCTAGGTCTTAATGTATTTTATTTTCTTCAAATACAATTAGTACATGAGCCAAAAGTGTAAAAAAGCCAATTCATTTCTAAATTCCTGTACAGCACAGAATGCACAGACTGGTTCATCTGCACTAGAACTCTGCAGTTATTAATAGCTCCCTTTGGCCTGAGGCATTACAGTTACCGTCACTGGTTAAGCATTTACAAGTTTAAAAGCCGTACCACGAGTGTATGAAAATTCTCGCCTCGCCCAAGTCATCTTAGCCCTGATGACTACACCTTTGTCAATACTGTTCAAAGACTGTAAGCACCATGTTCCTCTCAGCAGTTAGTTAAAAAAAAAAAACATGTGACAGACTGGTACCATGTGATGCATCTCATTCCTGTGCACATTTCTGTTAAAGTGTAGCATATACAACTGATGAAAAAAAACAAAGATTCACATTTCTCCATATTTTATTTTTCACCCATTAAATAAACAACTTACAGTATCTCATACAATCATGGAGTTGGAATAAAAACTTTAAGATGCATACATAAGAAAAAACAATGGCATCGAGCACATGTGAAACACTGTCCTTGGTTTTATTTTACTCCTTCATATAATGTATAATAAAGGGGATGGACAAAATGCCATCTGCCATGCCACGAGGTTCAAGATAAAGCTGCTTGCCAGCAAATACATGTCAAACAGGAAATACATTCATTATGAAAAAGTCTTTCTGACAGCACTTATTCATACTGAAATGTTTAAGAGCAAGAATCTGTGTAGAAACCGTAAACAGATTACATTCATGCAGTGTGTTTCTCACCAGTCCTCCTTTAAGACTGTATTCAAGTTTCAAAAACTTATCGAAGCTTTTCAATGCTCCTTCCACAGAGATTTTGGCAAAAGTGAGAGCTGAAGACACTGGGTTAGTATTTGTACAAGAGATGTGGTTTTGAAAATGAGCCCAGTAGTCAAACACTTCCAGCAGGGCAAGTGCACATCTCTACTTCAATAAAGTAATCTTACAAGGGGAAGCAAATATTTTTAGACTTCATCAGAAGCAATATCGTCCTAGAGAAAAACTCACTTTCTGGAGAGGTCTGAGAAACCAGTCCTTTAGACTCCACAGCACTACTGAACCACAGATCTGGTGGTTTGTGCTTTGTAAGCAGCTGTTCTTTGGCCATTAGTCCCATTAAGAGACCTTGCAAGAGGCTTCAGCGGATACTTTGGGTGAGTAAGAAAAAAAAAAAATTCCTGCCTCCTAACAATAAACAAAGCCCACCCCTATTGAAAAGCTGATTATGCTATCAAATCGCCATAGTAACCACAAACAGCCCCGAGATCTCTAGGAGACACTGGTGTACCAACCTGTCCACCTCCCATGCTTCTCTGTGCTCCCTTCACAAAGTGAGGAATGGACCAAAGCCCAGTTTCTTCAGAAACAATTCTTCAGCTTACTTTGTATCATCAGGTCCTCTTCATTTGTTTGCTAACTTTGACAAATATGAGCAGTTTCCAGTGTGAAACTCTCATCTTCTCCTTCATTCCATCCTTCCCAGCTCCAGGACAAAAGTGAGCTGTTGCTCAAGCCTCTCCTCAGCTCCCCCTCCTCACCTTTTTCTGACTACCAGGAGGAGAAAATGGGCCGCTTGCAGTGGAAGGTTTGTGTGAAGGCATTGCCCAGTGTAACTACACGCCCCTGGCCCCCTGAACGGCTGCGCTCCACCACCACCCGAGGCATCTGCACCAGCTGGAGGGGGCTCTTCCCGTCCTTCAATGCTTGAGTCAGGTTCAACACCTGTGGATAAACAGGAATTCCATTTGAAATGCAGATACTGTGCAGTGCAAATAAAAACCAAGAAAAAAATGATTCATTTTCTCCATTCCGAGTACTGCTGTACTAGAGATCTGGTAACAGGTTAAGCACCAATAAGAAATCTGATCTAATCTGTTGCTGAATGAAAAATTTCTACTTATATGTTTACTGTAAATGTGTGTCATTGTCACATCTGAGAATATTAAGATATTATCTGCGACTCAAAGGACTTCGTTAAAATGCAAGTCAAAGGGACACTCAGGGCTGCAGCTAACATTTCATCTGCTGATCATTCATTTGGTCCTAGAATGTCATTTAATTTATAGTAAGAAACAGCATGAAAGCATCCCGTAGCCCAAGCAGAACATTAAAAATAGACAGTACACAGTAAAAGGAAAAACTTTAAGCTTGCATATGCCTTTAAATAGTCATTGGTCATTAATCCAGAGCGGTAGAAGGATAGCATGGGGGACAGATGGGGAGCACGTTAAAAAAAGAAGTAAGGCGAGGCAGTGCAGTAGAATACAGGGAGTTGGAGGGGAGGGTGAGAAATTAGGTTCAGATGGTTGATGATGAGGTTACAGAGCAAATGATGAAGGTGGCAAAGTGGGACGTGGGAGGAAAGGACAGCATGGTAGGATATAAACAGAAAGAACAAAAAAAAAATAAAAAAGAGGCCACACATGAATCAAAGAAAGTGACAGGAATAACTCAAAAGTAATCAGTTTACAACAGAAAACTCACCTGTCCCCTCATAACAGACATCTGTCTCTCAAACATGGGTTTGTCAAATCCTTTATCCGTCTGAAGAGAAAGAAAATGTCTGATGTTAGCAGGTGTACAAAATCCACGCTTTGCTTTGCAACCAGCAGCTGCTTGTTTCCATGACTACTAAAAACTATTTTACTTTCATGAACAGAGAAAACGGGAACAGAAGAAGTGGTGTGTACCTTGAACATCTCATACAGGTCCTCACAGAGGTCCTGGACAAAGTTCATGTCCGAGAGGCGGGACAGCACCAGTTCTCTGGTCTCCTGGGAGAAGGCTACCTTAGCCTGGGGGAGCCATGCCCAGTGGAATGGGTCTAATGACAGGAGGCAATGTAAAAGCACGGTTCAGTACACCATACGTCATTTACCAGCTGCTACAATGACACCCCTGCTCTCTCACGTTAGTCCAGTTACAGTTTATGGTGCTATGTTGCTGCAAATTCATTCTGGTTTTTCTACTGTTGTTTTTAATTACTGCAAACTGTACCTCAATTTTTCCCAGAACCACCATCAAAAAGGACCTATAATGCTATATAAATAAATAAAAATGAATTCGTTAGGTTTTTGGAAAAATATACTAATTTGTTTTCTTGTCTCATAGCTGTGTGGTATGTATGTAGCTAGAGCCAGCAGACAGCGTGCTCGGTCCAAAGGTAACAATATCAGAGCAAAAACTTCTGCCTCAACTTCATCCACTGCCATGGGGCATGGATGAGGAGGAAAAAAAACTGTGTTCAATGTCCGTGAACAGATCCTGATGAAGACCATAAGCCAACTGAAAAAACTGCAAGTGTTGCTGGAGTTTTAATCTTTTCAAAGGTAGCGATATCCGCACACCAACAGTTCTATGGTCTGCTAAATAACATTGATGATATTTTGTTTGTGTAATCCAGGCAAATACCAAAACGTGGGTTTTATGTAGAGTTGCAGATTTGATGGACTTTGAGGCGAGTTGTTTCAGGTGGTTTATCTGGCTAGTGAGACAGGCAGACTGTTTTTCCAGTCTTTATGCTAAGCTAAGCTAATCTTCTGCTGGCTCAGGTATCACATTTAGTGCACAGACCTGACAGTCACATTGATCTTCTCGTCAAAGTCTCAGTAATAAAGCACATACACGTATTAACGGGAATGTCAAACAATTCCTTTGACTGATCATTTTCATATTCCTGATATCATTAAAATGTACAGCAGAATCTAAACTCTAAAAATGTTTTCTAATCTTTTATGTGATTATAAAATATTACTATTACAGCTATTATCAGTGTAACAAAGAATTTCATCATGTTGTGCTATTTGAACACTTTCTAGAAAATATATTTATTTAAAAAGGACTAGATTTTGACAGAGCCAGGAGACAGTGAAGACAGAGCATGAATGAGAAGAATGGGAGAAAACGGAGCAGCATACAGGCTCTCCATTCATCTGGGTGTTTAAAGGGGAAGGCCAGGCCATTATCGATCGCAGCGATCTTGATGCAGCAGTCTGGACAGCCCTCTGGCCACTCTGCATCCTACAACAAGGGGGAAGGAGAGCAGCAGTGAAGACATCACCATTAACTGACAGGATGACTAATGACCACTGACCAGGCCTGTTATTGATCACTGTCCAAAGGGCTGATTAATTGGACAGATAGATGACAACCTCTGCTCATTTATCAATACATAGCAAATAATGACTAAGGCTGTGAGATAGTTCTCACTAGCAAGGTCACCATCTGCTTATGTGGTCCTGTCTGTGTGTGAATGAATGGTGGTGCTTAAAGCACACTTTAGTGTATGTCTATGGAAACTCAAAACCATTCACAGGTTAGAACCAAAACAACACGAGCTGTGACCTATGATGAAAATGTGTCAACATTCCAGCAGTTCAAGTATGTGAAACAAGGTTAAAAGCTGCTTTGTGATAAGTCTAAACACACTTTAGGTAAATGTGGGTTTAACCTCACCTTTTGTCCATCTCCTTCAGCTCCGTCTCCTGGCTTCTCATACTTTATCAACCAGTTGTCATTACCACGATCTGAGGAGGAAGACAGAGTGAAAATGGAAGTGAGCAGGTTTGTTTTTGCAGGTATATGAAAGTGGTGGTGGGGGGGGCTATAGCGTAAAATAAGACAAAAATAAGAAAGTAAAAGAGGATGAATGTCTTTTTGAATCCAAGTTAATGCAAGTTAAACTGTTAACCTTGTACAGGGATGTAACAAAGTTTGACTGACAGGCTGTTATGTAACACAGAAAAACAGACACACCCTCACCTGTGTTTCTGATAACGTAGTCTAACACCACCAGACGCTCAAACTGGGACTGCAGCTGCTTCCTGATGTTCTCTGGCAGAGGTTCTGTCTCAAAGCGCCGCAGCCAATGGACTGCCTCATGGTAGCCCTCCACAAACAGCTGAAATGAACCCACCTGGAAGTAAAAGCAAGATGCATCACATATACATAAACCACCTCTGCACTGCAGCTTTCAAGGCTCTCAACACAACAGGCAGTTTGTTATATGGTAATGATGTGGTGGACTGAAATCCCAGCAGCGTATGACTGTTGAAATATGAAGTCAAGTTCCTCATACAACTTCCTGAAGCCACTTTTCACAACTTCTGACATCGAAAAAGATACATATCACCCAGAATGACGTCCCAAATAGCAAACAGTGCAATGCATTGTACAGAACACTGTACCAGAGACAAGAATAACCAGTCACTGTTGGAAAGACATCAAATAAGAACTCAGTTTAAAGCAGTTGACACTGATGCTTCCTCTGACTTATTTGTAAAAACATGCAAAACACAAAGGTTTGACATTAAAGACGCTTTAAATGAAGAGATATTTATTCTATAGTTAGTAGTAGTAAATATTAATACTTGTCCTTTTTAGACTATTTGTACAGGCCTTCTCCAAAGTGTTTCAAATGACAACAAAGCAATCAAAAACAAAATGCAGTGCACACCACACCAGAATGAACAAGAGAAGGGTTTCCAGCAGTTGAATGAATGAATCACACTGAACAACAACAGGTTGCTGGCATTAGATGTTGAAGGGTTACCAGTCTGTCTTACCTTGGGGGGCAGGCCCACTCTGTGGAAGTGTCTTGCCACTTTGGGGACTTTCTCTAAGGCGTACTTCTTCCCCTTGGACTTCGCTCTGTCAATGGGACTGTAGTGGAAGGTCTCACTAGCCAGATAAACCACCTGATTAAAAAAAAGAAAACACTGGTTTAGTTGTACCCTGTGATCAACGCAGGATCATCTAGAATAAGAAAGAATAAATAACTCCACCTACATCCAGAATTGATTGTGTGTTTACCGAGTTTGACTTCATGTACATGTGTTAATGAATCAGTTTAATTTTCAGTGGAGTGAGACTGGACACTAACTCGGAAAACTCGCAGTCATATGCACACTCTTGGATTCCCACCTTGGTTCTGGGCACCACTCCCAGTCCAAGCTTGGTATCAACCAGCGAAGCAGCAGCCTCTGAGAGGTAACCCTGGTTAGGCACCAAGCAGCCTCGGCCAAAACAACACGGGCAGCAGAGCTAATGGGAGAGATACGGACATGGAGAGGGTTCTGGAGATAAAGGTGATGTAATGGTACTCACTGAGTACAATGACAAAGTTGCATCTAATCTAAAATATTCTAAGAGATCCGCCAAGAAAGGGATATTAGAGAACAAGGGCAACCAGAAAATCTTGAGAAAGCTGTTCTAAAACAAACAAACAGGTTTATAGTGTTTATCTATATTCACACAAAACATGTAACACAGTATACCTTGTGAAAATATTTGGTCCATTTAGGGTTCAGGTGACCATAAGGTTCCTCTGACTTTGGTTTGAAGACACCAACGATTTTCTGTAGAAGGAAGGGAATGGTAAAAAAACACACACACACACATTTTGCCTGGAAAAAATACTGCATTGTTAGATTACATGGGTCTTTTAAGAACACGATGCAAGAGCCACAAGCAAGTTATAAGCAACAAACCTAAAGAGACAGATGTTACTAACAAGTTAGAGATCAATATCCGTTCCCTGTGGTGCACAGTAAATGAGATGCTAATCATGTACTCAGGGTAGCTGTTATCGATGTGAGCATCACTGGCTGCATTATTCAGCAGCTCTTTGCTGCGGATTCATCTTACTGTGCACTTCTCAACTCCTCACTTCCTTTTCACTCCTTTCTGCTGCTCAGCTTTGCTCGAGACCAGTGTAGAAACATCCTGCAGGGAGCTTATAGTGAGCTAAATATTAAAAAGCTAGTGCATTTAATCACTGGCTAGTATGTTTAAACTAATTGGATCAATCTGAATAGGGAAAGTCAACCAATCATGTGTCTCAGAAAATCATAGCTAGCATTTCAAAAACTAATGTAAAAGGCAGTAAAATAAAAACTTTACCTATATTACCAATAACTCTCTTCATTTATCATTACCATCCCTCTATCACCCGCTCACCCCTTTTGGGTCTTTGACAAAGTAGCTCCCACTGGAACCCTGGGAAATCCTCTCTGGAAAGACGCCATTCTCAATAGCTTGTTCCACCTTTTGTATAATATCTGCAAACTCAGGATCGTCAGGGAAATGATTGAAGTCCCCACTGTTGGCCCCTAGAAGGGGGATAAATTAAGGTTAATATTCATATTTACAGTGTGGCCAATTGGGCCGTGTTACAGTAAAACAGCAATAGCTTTTTTAAAAGAATAGATCATCAACTGTACTGTCCTACCACTTTCAAGATAGAGTTTTAAATTTATGTCATGCAGTTAAAATGTGTTGGTAACAGTCTGTGAACCCCAAAAGCACTTTTACACAATCAACTGCTTCGCTCTCAAAAAGTATGGAAAAAAGCCATAACTGAAATATATTGCTAATGTTTATCATCATCATCATATTGCATGCTGAAACATAAAAGGTAAAATGATTATTAATGGTAAAAAAAAAAAGAGTAGAATGCATATCTTTGACAGGGAAAAGTAGCCAAGAGTGAAAGCACAAAGCCTAATTTGACTTAATCATTGTACACTATGTGTATGAATAACAAATGAAAACTAACTGCAAAAATCTGATTTGGCTGAACATAATATTTAAAAGCATTCATGGGTTCATTCATTTTTGAAAAACAAGACTAATAAGATGATGTTGCTCTATAAACTGTGTTTAAACCTAACACAGTACAAACTGAACTTCACTAAAAACGTAACTACTTCATCTAATTATGTATGTTTATCTACAGGTCACTCTTTTCCATCCACGGTTTCACCTCTAATGACTAGTGGTGTAACGGTGCAACAATACATCATGATTCAAAAATATGACAAAATGCATTGTGAAACTGAAAAATGGTCTCAATATCAGGTCAAGACTCCCATGAAATTGTTTTTTTTTTTGTTGTTAAAGCAAGAGGGGGCAATCAGCCAGATGTTTTCTTGACCACCCTGTCAGTGGCTACATTAGCCATTAGCTACACTAATGTAATTACATTCTAATTTACAGAATAAGGGAAGGGTTTGAATAATTAACAAAATGTTTGGAAACTGTTTTCGTGAAATTACTTACCCAAGAAGAAATGAGTAACTGTGACACTAGTTTTCATTCTGACTGTCTTATCGTGAGTGTATCGATCCCTAAAGCCCTGGATGGTGCATTGAAACGACTCATGAGAGTCAACTGGAGCCATCCATCCATCATCCATCCATCCATCCATTCTCTAAACTGCCTATTGTGTTCATAATCATGGGAGGCTGGAACTGTTCCCAGCACATACTGAGCAGTGGGGCAAAGCAGGTAGCTAGTCTATCAGTGGACTAACACACACACATTTATGGGCAATTTACAATTGCCATTTCACCAAACCTATCTGTTTTTGGACACACAGGCAGAGACACAGTCTCAGAGTGAGGCCCCAGCCTCTGGTCTGTGGATTTAACTCAAAGACCCTCTTGCTGTGAGGCAATGTGACACTGCCACTTGTCAGAAAATGGTGTTCTTTTATTGCCTTGCAGATCTAAAATAGTTCTCTGGATGTGAAGAGCCACTGTGGTGCTAATTATTCATTTGATGAAGGCCCAATCCTATGACATGACATTTTAACTTTTCCTCAGACAGGGAAGAACAGTCAGCTAAAGGAAAGGCTCCAAATGCTCCGTATCAGTCACACTTGGATGCAGGAAGAGATGAAGGGACAGAGGGGAGGGGAGATAGAATGGACTCAGGGACAGGAGGACAGTAAATGTGCCATTTGTCACAGAGAGATAAGGAGAAACAAAGAGAGCTAAGAAGCTAATTCACTTGATCAGGAATGGGGAGTGAAATGAAAAAGCAGCAAAAGGATGAACAGAAGGCTGGAGATATGCTAATGCAACATCCGGTGTCTGGATTATTTAAAAACTAAATATCTGTCAGGGTTATCCTAGTCATGTGATCCACTCGACCACCCACATGAAAATTTCCTAACATAAGCTGTTAAAGAGGCAAAATAATCATTTTACTTAACAGGGAGTGTTGGATGAACTTCCATCTCTCTCTAAAAGCCACAAGGTTTGTGCATGAAATGCAGCAAGGGGGGGAGGGCATGACATTTTAAGATGGACTGCACATTTGTGTTTAGTGCTCCATTTGGTACTAAACCCAAGTCACACTATAAAATTATTTCAACCATGAGTTGAGACCCTGACCTGGGCTTGTCACACCAATAGGTCTGAACATGCTCTAAAACCCTCTCTCTCCAGATTTCCATTAAACGGAAGAGAAGCTGCACTGACACACAGATCACATCAGTAGAGACTCCAAACTCCTTGACTTTCATTTGGAGCACATGTAAGGTGTGACCTTACATCTTTGATGTAAACACAGGAAGTTGTACTTGCATGTTTGGACCAAGCAGCAGTCACCAAGCCTGAGTAATGAAGCCAGTGAAGAAATATTAATGCCTGCAGTTCCTTGAACGGCCACTTGAGGCGGGGCTCCTTAAGGGAGTTAATCCCCAATTTTAAAGCAGAAATAAACATGTTTACAGCCTGGTACAAAAAACAATTTTGGTTTCTATAGCTATTTTCCCCTTCCATGGCAACTGTACAGAGGATGATTCTATTTATTTATTTATTTTCTAACTTGCCTGTTTAAATGTGTACTAAAGGTTACACATTTAATTAAGGGCATGGCCACTCTGAATGACAGGTGGGAGGGTCCCGCCATAGGTGTCTAACCACTAGCTATGGAGCTGCACTTACAGTGGGTACGGAAAGTATTCAGACCCCCTTAAATTTTTCACTCTGTTATATTGAAGCCATATGCTAAAATCATTTAAGTTCATTTTTTTCCTCATTAATGTACACACAGCACCCCATATTGACAGAAAAACACAGAATTTTTGACATTTTTGCAGATTTATTAAAAAAGAAAAACTGAAATATCACATGGTCATAAGTATTCAGACCCTTTGCTGTGACACTCATATATTTAACTTAGGTGCTGTCCATTTCTTCTGATCATCCCAGAGATGGTTCTACACCTTCATTTGAGTCCAACTGTGTTTGATTATACTGATTGGATGTGATTAGGAAAGCCACACACCTGTCTATATAAGACCCTACAGCTCACAGTGCATGTCAGAGCAAATGAGAATCATGAGGTCAAAGGAACTGCCTGAACAGCTCAGAGACAGAATTGTGGCAAGGCACAGATCTGGCCAAGGTTACAAAAAAATTTCTGCTGCACTTAAGGTTCCCAAGAGCACAGTGGCCTCCATAATCCTTAAATGGAAGACGTTTGGGACAACCAGAACCCTTCCTAGAGCTGGC
>NW_018127909.1:2560086-2567379 GCF_001952655.1 Monopterus albus | reverse complement strand
TTGAATGGCCCAGCCAGAGCCCCGACTTAAACCCAATTGAGCATCTTTGGAGAGACCTGAAAATGGCTGTCCACCAACGTTTACCATCCCACCTGACAGAACTGGAGAGGATCTGCAAGGAGGAATGGCAGAGGATCCCCAAATGCAGGTGTGAAAAACTTGTTGCATCATTCCCAAAAAGACTTATGGCTGTATTAGCTCAAAGGGGTGCTTCTACTAAATGCTGAGCAAAGGGTCTGAATACTTATGACCATGTGATATTTCAGGTTCTTTTTTAATAAATCTGCAAAAATGTCAAAAATTCTGTGTTTTTCTGTCAAAACTGGGGTGCTGTGTGTACATTAATGAGGAAAAAATGAACTTAAATGATTTTAGCATATGGCTGCCATATAACAAAGAGTGAAAAATTTAAAGGGGTCTGAATACTTTCCGTACCCACTGTATGTTTCACCTGCCTTTTCTGTATTAGCTGTAGCAGGCAAAGTGAAGCACTATCAAGTTGGCCAGACTTGATTCAAAACCGCTTTTCAGAAATCCAATGGGTGGCGTCACGGTGCGCTTGTCCAGCTTTTATATACAGTCACCGGTTTGAACACACTTCCCATTGATTTGACTGGAGGTGCATGTCACCATGCCACATGAAGTGTGGCCACAAAAGTAACTTTGTTTCTAGTGAAGCTGATTATTTTTAAAAACAACTCCATCTTGACTTCAAGACAAAAATATGGTGTCAACACAGATCAGTGTTAGACTGCGCCTCTGATACACAGCAATATTTCTGTGTGTAAAGCAGAGTTGACACAATATTTTATCATTATTCATTTTCTAACAATATAAACAGTGTTTACTGAGCTGTCTTGCCTGAAAAAGGATGTATGCTTGCACTGGGTTGTACTGCACAAGTAGGAATAGCTCTCTCTCTTTTCATTATTAAATATGTACCCAAAGTCCCTCTTCCTTGACATCATGCATTGCACTGGACTACAGAGTATATGTGTGTTTGCACAGTGGCCTTATGCATACTTAATGTCTGTCTCTCTAGGCCCTTGGACTGTTAATGGGCCCAGCAAGGCTATTTTACAGAGGGAGCACAGCTATCTCAGAGCTCTACAGACCTGCTGATCTGCAGCACACACACACAGTGGAAAGGGTTACTGCAACGATGTGCTGCCACACTGAAACACAACTTTACATTTAAGTCATTACAAGCACCTATCATTGATACATGAGTGATTCACCTAATACAAATATGTCTCCTGTTTACACAATTACATAAGATGTCCCAATGTATTTAACAGGGGTGTAACGATAGATTCGTCGATCAAACACCGCACAATTTAATGACATTGATGCAAAACGTAAACACTGTTTTGTGTGCTTTTATTTTGACAGTCAGCCAAAGTTCCTCACAGCAGTACAGGAGGCCAGAGCTAAAGTACCTATAAAAAGTATTCACCTCCTTGGCTGTTTTACCCTTTTATTGATTTTATAAATCAATCATGGTCAATATAATTTGACATTAATTTAATTTGTAGAAACCCGTTTTCACTTTGACATTAAAGAGTTTTTTGTAATTTTTTTTTGTCAAAAAAAGCCTAATTATATTGACCATGATCTCCAAGAGGAGATCGTTGGTGACTTTATCCAGTGCAGTTTCTGTACTATGATGGACTCTAAATCCTGACTGAAAGTCCTCATACAAATCATTCTTGCGCAAATGGTCACATAACTGCTTTGCAACAGCTTTTTCAAGGATTTTAGAAATAAACAGGAGATTGGATACTGGTCTATAATTAGCCAGAAAACCTGGGTCAAGAGTAGGCTTTTTGAGTAGAGTAGAGATTTAATTACAACAACCTTAAAAGCCTTTAACATGGTGAAATTTAACTGCCAGAGTTGAAATGGAGATTGGTATAACATTTCATAACCACACAAAGCTGCTGTGGCATGACCTTAAAAAGGCAGTTCATGCCCGAAAACCCTCCAATGTGGCTGACTTACAACAATTCTGCCAAGATGAGTGGGCCAAAATTCCTCCACAGCGCTGTGGCAGACTCATGGCAAGTTATCGAAAACGCTTGATTGCAGTTGTTGCTGCTAAGGGTGGCCCAACCAGTTATTCGGTTTAGGGGGCAAACACTTATTCACACAGGGCTTTGTAGTTTTGGATTTTGTTTTCCCTTAATAATAAAAACCTTCATTTAAAAACTGCATGATGTGTTTACTTGTGTTATCGTTGACTAATATTTAAATTTGTTTGATGATCTGAAACATTACAGTGTGACAAACATGCAAAAAGATAAGAAATCAGTAAGGGGGCAAATACTTTTTCACACCACTGTATGTGACTCCGAATGCACCGAACACAAACTGTGTTGTAACTCTGGACCAAAACAGTTTTCTAAAGGGCCACAGGAAGGAAACAGGGCATTAACAGGCTCAGCATGTCTACCTTGTGGCCTAGATTTCTGGCCCTGATACAACATGTTAAAACAACAGATCTCCACAGAAAGAAAGACAATGCACTGGAAGTGAATATAGAACGAAAAATCATAAAAAAAAAATGTTGCTAGGAAAAAACTGTGGGTGGTATGCAGAGAAGTAGTGTTAAATCCAATTAACAGTTAAGTAAGAATATGTGCAGCTTCTAGGATGATCAGATCACCTTTTTTTGTGTTCCCTATCACAGATTTTCCTTTCTATAGTCTAAAAACACTTAGAAGCAGTAGACACACAACACAAGCAATACAAAAAATGGATTGTTAGCCTCATCTTTGTTGTGTAGTGTTGAGCTACACAGAGGAAGGTGCGCCATGAATCCTAAACACCTGCTGCATCTGAATTGTCATATACAGTGCATCCAGAAAGTATTCGCAGCACTTACCTTTTTCCACATTATGTTATAACCTTATTCCAAGATGGATTAAATTCATTATTGTTCTCAAAATTCTACAAATATTACCCCATAATGACAATGTGAAAAAGTTTGTTTGAAATCTTTGCAAATGTATTAAAAATAAAAAACAAAAATATCACATGTACATGAGTATTCACAGCCTTGCCTGGCCAAACCGAGTGATCGAGAGAGAAAGGCCTTAGTTAGGGAGCTGTCCACGAATCTGATGGTCACTCTGAAAGAGCTCCAGCATTTCTCTGTGGAGAGAGGAGAACCATCCAGAAGAACAACCATCTCCACAGCACTCCACCAATCAGGCCTGTATGGTAGAGAGGCTAGACGGAAACCACTCCTCAGTAACGGGCACATGGCAGCCCGCCTGGAGTTTGCCAAAAGACACCTGAAGGACTCTCAGAGCTTGAGAGGTACTGCAAAGAAGAATGGGAGAAACGGCCCAAAAATAGGTGTGCCAAGCTTGTAGCATCATACTCAAAAAGACTTGAGGCTGTAATTGGTGCTAAAGGTGCTTCAACAAAGTATTGAGCAAAAGTTGTGAATACTTTCTGGATGTACTGTATATGAGAGAACAGTGGTGGCAGAAGCACTGAGAGTGATTAAGTAAAAGCAACAACACCACAGTGTAAAAATACTATGTTACAAGTAAAGGTCTTGTATTCAAAATGTTACTTAAGTAAAAGTACAAAGATTTTAGTAAAAAATGTGTTTAAAGTATCAAAAGTACAAGTACTCATGCAAAATGGCACAGTTTACATTAATGTACACCATATTTTTGTGTATATAACATTTAGTGTTACAGTAAAAGGGGTGCTAGTTTTAACTACCGTTATATGCTTATAATTTGAATTAGTGTTGGGTAGCTTATGAATTTTACAGAGGATCAATAAATCTTGTGATTATCCTGTATTGTGTTATCATCCTTCTGAAAGGTAATTAGTAACTAAAGTTAAATAAATGTAGTGAGTACAAAGTACAATATTTTTCTGTGAAATGTGGTGAAGTTAAAGTATGAAGCAGCATAAAAAGAAAACAGTCAAAGTACAGATACCACCAAACTGTACTTGAGTAAATGTACTTGGTTACTTTTTAGCCCTGGCCTTACATCTATACATTGAAATTAGTTATGGTTCTTATGAGTGAGGACGTTTCAAAACTACACTGTTGGCTGTAGTCATGGCTGGACTTCCACGTAGCGTTCAGGACACCAGGCCAAAGTGCCAGCTTATATCATGGGTGATAACATGCAACCATTACATCAGCTGAATGGAAAACACACAGGGTACAGACTTAATCTCACTGCAAACACAAGCCAAATACGCAGTGTGGACTACTTTTAACAGTATTCACAGTCGTCTTGGTCTTACTGACAAGCCCGGGGGCTCTCAGTTATAGGCTATCGGGAAACAATGTATTGTTTTTATGTCATAAACAAACAAACAAACAAAAAAACGATTCCTAAAATTAGGCCAAATTACCCTCCAGGGTAGATGGGGAAGCCAGATTAAAACGGCTAATACACTCCATAAGTTTTAGGTGTTTATATAACAGCACGACGTTTTGATCACGTCGCACTCACCTTTGTCTCTACACCTGATTTAATCACCCCGTGTAATTTTGTCCTAAACCATATGCGACAGGCTATATCCGCATCAGAACGTAGGTTCCCTGTCCTTACTGCCTATATACCCGTAGGGACTTGTTATAGTAGGATTTCGAAGACCTTGATCCAAAACACTTACCTGGGGAGGCCAAGGCGTCTTTATCGGACGACGAGCTGTGTCTGTTCCGCCTGCTCCGCTTCTCTCGTACACCTCGCGGAGATGACGAGCTCCCTGTTAAGCACGGTAACAACAGCGTCTCTTCGCCGGAGCCGTCCGCCTCCAGCTCTGTCAAGATGCTTTCACAAGAGCCCGAAATACGAACGGCGACTCCAGGGTTCGCTGCAAACTCCAAACCTGTCCGATTCCTGTCAAATAATATCTTTGGAGGGTCCTGTAAGTGAAAGTTAGACTCCACCACGGGCTCCTTGGTCTCGGTTTGTGTCGGGTCGCATCTTGACATCATTGTCGCTCAGTCTTTAATACATACAATAACATTAAATTATACTGACGTCCTTTCAAACTGTCAACCTTCCATTTTAAAGAGGCTCTCTTTCTCCACGACAACATAAACCCACTAAAATTATTCTAAAGCAAACGCTTTCATTCTGCTGTCCACATAGACGTTATTCACCAAACTCGTCTACGCTGCTTCCTATTTGGCTCGACGCGCATGCGCTATTCGAAAACACGCCTTTTGTGTTAAACTGCCTTCAAGTGCTCCTCGGGAAATCCGAACTGTCGGAAATTAAAGGCATTAACAAAACGGACCAACTATGTCTAAATATTTCATTACCTTGTGTCATAAGTCCACTTCACAAAGATTAGGGTGAGCTAATATAAATCAAATATTACCTTCACGGTCAACAAGAACATGTTTTCCATTGGTGGGATTCTTTGCGCAGTAGTTCCAGCAATAAATAAGCGCAGCCTAAAATGTTCTGGTAAGGTGTTTTGCGATACGAATAATGATTGGCACATCATATATTGTTGAGAGACTGCAAAGGCCATAGCATATGATCCACATCGTCAATCAGCACTAGTAGTTTTAAGTAGGAAAATGGTTTATTTGTTAGTTTGTTTGTTTAACCATGCTGTATGAGCAATGGTAAGCGGTGCCAAACGGAAAGGCCTGTTGGATAAGAACTTTGAGAGACTGATTTGACAAGTAAAAAGATTATTTAGACCAGTGTTCAAGCTGTTCATCTTGTCTAAAAAGGGGCAAGTTGAAGACTGTCATAAGACAACAAGCCCGTTTCGTTCAAGTTCAAAGTGTTTATTTATCGTAAACAGTTAGGAAACGTGTTTCCCTATAAAGTGTAGCAAGTTGGTGGTTCGACTCCCGGTCTCCCCGCATGCCTAAGTGTCTCTGAGCAAGACACTGAAACCCGAATTGCTCCCGGTGGCTTGACTAGCGCCGTTGTGTGGCAGCCTGTCGTCATCGGTGTGTGAATGTTGCGTGTGAATGGGTGAATGGTGTATGATCTCCTGTAAAGCGCTTTGACCAGTGCAACACACTGGGGAAAAATGCGCTATATAAATACAGTCCATTTACAGTCCATTCATTGAAATTCTTACTTTGCTGTCCACATGAATGCCACAAAATACAAATTAAATATAAAGTAGATAAATAAGTAACACAAAATCTAAGGCACTTCAAGCAGCAACAAATGCAGCAATATAATAAAAAATATATAAGAATATAACAGAATGGGAGCAGCATGTGCAGCAGTCAACAGTCATTGTGCAATTATGCATGTGCAAACTGAGAATTTAATGACCAAATTCAGATTTGTTTACAACAAAAATACAAACAAACAAGCATATTTTGATAACTAATTCACCTTTACACTCCAGAATACCAGAAAACAGTCTTCTCCGTACACTAATTCGCGTCGTCTTCCTCTGATATGTAGTGACATTTAAAGCCACTAGATGTCGACAATGATTCACGACTGAAAGTTTGCCAAGCGTTGAATCCCCTGTCGAATTGCCTTTCTTCAGATACATGCTTTATTAATATTTTCTTTGATGTGGCCTAAAATACAGATCATATTTAATAATTTCTTTGTTACTAGCAAAGTGTCATCACTCCTATTGTCTGGCATAAGATTCATTAACTACAGGATGTCTGTGAAGCATCACAATGTGACTTTTTCTGGTGCAGTCACCAGATAAAAATAATGCTACATTTTACTTTGGCTGAGTTAATTAGACACTTTTTCATTCCTCTCCCATAAATTATAGCTCTCTTTTCTTTTCTATCAATTCTCTCAGTGCCCCTCAATCACCCAGAGGTCTCCCCAGCACCACGCTCTCCCATAACCCCCAGCCCCTCTCCACCTATAATATTTTGGCCCCTCCGCCACTACCTGTCTCTCTAAATAAGGCAGTGTAGCTGAAATACATGCAAATGAGAAGCCAGCCAGCTGGTATCACAGCAGTCATGTGATCTGTCAAGGTATGAGGTTAGGGGTGAAGAAGGAAGGGAGGGAAGGAAGGAGGGGAAAGCGCAGGGATAGAAGAGGAGAGAGGATGAAGGAAAAATCCAGGGGATGAGAGGGAGGTGGACAAAGACATGCTGCAGAGACACGCAGGCATCCCTCTGCTAGCCCTTTGCTAGATGTTAAAATAATTCCATAAGCCCTCTCTCCCTTTGTCCATCAGCTGTACTCCCTCCATCTCTACAATTTCTGCCTCAGCCGTCTTTACCCTTTATATCTGTATCGCTTCATCCTTCAAGGACATACCTGAAATGTCACTGGTCTGACACATGACACT
>NW_018127909.1:2559845-2560026 GCF_001952655.1 Monopterus albus | reverse complement strand
CTTCTTCCACCACTGGGTGACAAGTCCCTGCAGCAGTCAAGGCCCACTGCAGACACACTGCTTGAATGTGTGTGTGTGTGTGTTGGGGGGAGAGAGAGCTGTCTTTGCAATACTGTAGCACCCATTCCAGCAGATTCTGCTGGCATAAGATCTGGTTTAACCTGCCAACACCAGCCACCCT
>NW_018127909.1:2540731-2558231 GCF_001952655.1 Monopterus albus | reverse complement strand
ATTTTGGCTTGTCTTAGCAGGAAAGGCACACAAGTAACTAATAGTGTTAACAGTGGCTGGGTTCCATTTCACTGTACCAGTCATCCAGCATATCATTGCATTGATATTGATACACATCATTAATTTGCACCTGTGTTTGGTAGGATCAAGCCCACTGTAAGAAAGGACTATAATTATTATTACCCCTTCTTTACTTTTTTATGCCATATAGACTTACATTTTTGTATCTAAAATAATTACAAAGCTTGTAATTAATACTCAGTTCTTACTAATATGTTTTACTTATAAATAAATAAATACATTTACTTGTAAAAAAAAAAGAGACTAGGCAAAAAGACAGGCAGACAGAAATAGTGAACATGACAGAGAGAGAAAATGCCAGACGGAGGACGACAGACATATAGAGTTAAAAATTTGGCTCACCAAAGTAGACGGGCTTCCCACAGATTGGACAGTAGCCTACCATGATTGTATATAGTTATTTATTGTACACTGTTCACTTTAGTTGGAGTACTGAGAAAATAAATCTTTGACACCATACATGTGCATAAGTATGCGAAATGAAAATTGACAGGAAAACCATTAAGCTGCAGATATGCTTGCGTCTTGTGAAGTCAAAACCAGGATGTGGTGAGAGAGAGAGAGAGAGACATCAAGAAGGAAAACGGAAGAGTGAAAATTGTGATTTAAGAAGTAAATACTATCATCAGTAGGGGGAAAAAGAACCTCTCAGTAAGTTGTAATCACATAAGCACACACAAGCATTCTCTATCTATCTATCTATCTATCTATCTATCTATCTATCTATCTATCTATCTATCTATCTATCTATCTATCTATCTATCTATCTGTCTGTCTGTCTGTCTAATGGCCTTGATACTGTAAAAAGAGAAAGAGGGAGAATGAAAGACAGAGTGGTGAAGAGAAAGAGACACAAACAGCTGTCAGCAGCTCAAATTCCCACCTATCTCCTCTCCTTTCCTGCTCTTTTCACCCTCCTTTCTAGATTAAAAACAAGGAGCTAAGCCTCTGAATGGAAAAGGGAAACCTGACACTTTTGCCCTTCTTTTCTTCTTTCTGTCGATCCTCTCTCTTTTTTCCTCTGTCACATACTCACGCACATGCACGCCCCTGCTCATTGAGTCACACCGACATACACTGTATACACACACACACACACCAAAAGGCCATCCTTCTTGTCAGTGACATCACATAAAGAGGAGAGGCGAAGGCAGGTTGAGGTTGTGTTGGCTGAGGGACAGACGGGGGGATGTGTGGGTTTGTGCAGGCAGTTATCCCCTTGAGATAGGTGATGGAAGCAGACCTGGGGAAGGACAGGGGTGAGGAGGGGCAAGGATGGAGACAGTAGCCAACCTCAACTCAACAGGGACAAAGAAGATGAACTTTGATAAACTTTGCAGAACAGAAGAAAGCCACTGAGGTCACTGTGGAAGGCAAAATGTGTGGTTCAACTCCTGTCACGGTCAGTGCGAGCAATGCAACTAGATATAAAACTACACAAACTAGGAAACTAATAAGTTACTTCATTACAAGGAAGAGTTTGGCATGCAAAATTTTTGTATCAAAAGTAAATGTGGTGATAAGATAAGATAAGATAATCCTTTACTGTCACTGTAACACGTACAATGAAATTTTAAGGTAACCTCCAGTCAGTACAGCAATAGAAAAAAAAACATAACATGGTGATCATGAAAAGTTACCCTTGTTATTAGTTATTTTTGGATTACAGTGACATGTGTAGAATGCTATAGCTGATTATTTGCTTTCAGACCCTTAAGTGGGATCTACACCAGTTGTACATATACGGTATTTATACACCCTAGTGCAGTATTAACCAAGGTCATGTTAAGGGCCTCAAACAGCTGCAGCTGTAAGTTCTTCATGTCAAATGGAGAAATTTAAAAGGGTAACATATCTGTCTGCAGTGAGTGTCCATGTGAAAAACATGAGTAACTTGAATAAGTTTATTATTTCAAGTTCACTCAACAAAGGATTTGCTGTTTTGCAGACTTGCACTTATGATTTGGCAAAAGTTTTAATATCAAATTTGTCAATTTAAGCAATGTAGGTACAACTTATTAAATTAGTTCAACTAAAAATACTTAAGTTTTTTTTTGACAACATGAATAATAACACATTTACAGGACAAAGTACATAACATAGAGGATGAGACATAAAAGAGACAAAGGGATTATTAAATTAAGTTATGTGTGAAAATGTGTAGTGTGGCTGTATCCAACTCTATGCACACTGATATTCAGTACATGTTAAAGAAAAATAAAATTAAACCAAATAAAGGTATAAATAAAGGAGGGTGGAGGAGGGGGTGTTAAATCAACAAAGGACCAGGAGTGGTGATGGCCCCTGCCCTGAACCACCAGCATCAGGTGAGACCAACACTTCGGGGGCTCTGGAGCAGCTCAGCAGGGCGAGGTCGTCCAGGGCAGCAGACTAAAAATCCTTTAGTTGAGAAAAGTTAAAAAGATGTTGCAGCTGATTGCAATACTTTTTAAAGCTTTCTCAACTCATTCATTTTTACAGTGTACATCAAAGTGTGTTTATAGGTCTTTGGGATTACTATTGCATATGCGATAAAGTAGTATAAAGCCATTTGTGTCTCCAAAAAGAGCTGTGTAAAATCTGTTAAATTGCCTCAAGTGATATCACTTGAGTCAGCATCCGTTATAACTGAAAACTATACATTTACTGTATATTTATTTTTTTATTCTGTTGGTGTGGAGTTAAAAAGATGTGAGCTCGCCAGACCTCTATAGCCCACTTTGTAGCATAATGCATCCAAATCTCTGACTGAACTGGTGATCATCAGGTTGCACTGTGAGGAATGTAGTTGCCAGGTTTTGACAAGGAGGAAGAATATATGAAAAAAAAAACCCTCTCTGGATCTGCAGAGTTGATCTGAATCCTAAGAAAACTGAATATATTAATATGCTTTAGTTTATTTGGAGATTGCTCAGTTTCATATTGTTAGTTATACTGCAGTAAAACTAGCAACCAAGTTTTGGATAAAGAACTGAGACTTAAAAGTTAATTGAATTAATGCCAATTAAATATATCTTTTTAAGCAACTGTTTATGCAAAACCACATTAATCATTTTTGATCACGGTGTAACAAATTTACAACGCACACTTATGACAACTTATGATGAAAGTTTGCTGATCTACTTTTTTTGTCTAGACTGAAAAATCTGTTTTATTTGATGGACTGCCATGATCTTTTGTGCAGACACCCATTGTCCCCTGAGGGTGTGCTGTACTGACTTAGATTATACTTTATCATTCTTCTAGTTTCACCACAGCTTTTCATGAACTGTCTTGCCAATAAGGATTACTTGAAATATGGTACTTTTCAGCTTAGGTCACCAACCATCACAATTATGACTTCTTCAGTGAAATATCTCAAAATCTGGAAGATGGATTGACATAAAGTTTGGTGCAAACATTTTGTCTGTTCCAGGATGAAATATACAACCTTTGTGAATTTCAGACAAATTATGCTTGAAACCACACATAAATTATGTCAAGCAAAGGCATCAAAGTTTGTCATAAATTTGTATAAAATTAAGGGCTTCTTAGCCACATATCTAACGCAAATTGCCAAGCCTTTGTGTACTTTCTTTTCCAAGCTTTTATTTTGAAAGAATTCTGCTGCCTCATCCAGCTCGTATGTGTTTCAGCTTTACCACTCTCATTACCAGCCTTGATCACACTCCCCTGTTTTCCATCAGTAATCAAGAGACTATGTATTGATGTATGTATTTTGCCCTTATTCCTGCCATAGTGCCTTGTTACTGTCATCTCTAATAAATTCTCCTTCACCTGGGTTGGGTTCTCTATTCCTAAAACCATCCCTAAAACCATTAGCTATCTTAAGTCTGCTTTGTAAAATCTGACACAAATTCAGTTATACTTCAAAAAGAGATATAAGAATTTTAATTGACAAAATAAAACTACTTATTAAGACCCAACCAACCTACTATACACTAACTTTAAAACTCCAAAATTCAGAGATGTGATTTAATTTTAAAATGGCACAAATCAGATCAAAAACAAACTCCACCCTGAAAGTATCCCAAAGTTACTTAAGATAATGGGAAAGCAATATGAGCTCATGGCTAAGAAACCAAGGGTCAAGCCTAATGGGTGGGTGGCTGGGGGGTATTTTAAATACTACTGGAACACATTTTATGAACTCATCATAAATAAATCCTTGATGCTTGAAAATCAATAAACCAGTGGATTATGTTTCCTTCTGAAATGTAATGGAATTGAAGCACAACATAGTTCATAATGGAGCTAGTTTAGTACGGGAAAAGTACATTAAAACTGTACTTATATACAGTACTTGAGTAAATATGCTTTCATCTAATACATGAACTTATACATACATTAATATTGTCAAACATTATGAGTACATCTGCATATCATTTCTGTTGCAGATACATTTCAAAAGGTCTGAATGAAATATTTTCTCATTTGCATATTTGCCAGCATCCCAGTCCTGTGCTTTGCAGGATGGAATACAAACTAGCTATTTCATTTGACCAGCCCTCCCTACAGGATAACTTATCACTTCTCTCCATCCTCTCCATCAGCATTCATTGTGTGTGGACAGCGCTAGGAGAGTTACATCCTGATTTGAAGGCCCAAATGCAGGCATAGCTTACATGTTTTTAATGCAAACAATGATGTTGTGAATTGAATAGAGAGCAGATAGTGAATATACAAAAAGGTGGAGACTGGTGTTTTTAGAATGTGAAGGAAAAGCTAAAAAGAGAGAAAGTAAGGATTTCCACAGGTTGGATTTGTGGGAAGGGTAGTCAAAGAAGGAACAGAGCATGGAGAAACAGAGGGAATGTAACTGAAATGGAAAGAAAACGGAAACAGGAGAAAAGACGGGGCGTAAAATCTACATTTCCCAGTGGCTCTTTTTGTTAAACTGTATTGAGGAAACTACCAAAACTCTTAACACACATTCTCGCACTGATGCACATATATGTATGGTTCACTTCTGCCAAGTTATCTGAGATGTACCAATACACACTGGATGGAAAGATGTGGGAATATTTGTGTGTGTTGGGTGTGTGAACAGGATTTATAGTAACATTCAGTAAGTAGTGGAAACAGACAGACCTCAGAGGAGAGACAGAGAGGAAGGGAAACTCTGGCTACACTCCTTCGTCTCCTCTGGTGGCTTGGATTTTGCCAAGGCCAAACCCTCCGGCACCGGCTCTGAGAATTGTGTGCTTGGAGAGGGGGGGGGACACAGGAAGAGGCTCAGGAAAGAAAATGGCTGGAAGGGTTATTTCTTCCCACACATAAATGCACTCTTGATCGCATGTGTGCACACATGAACGCACACTCAGACGCAAAGCAAGAAAGGAGGCTTTGGAAGAGTTCCTTTTCCCCCACTCACTCTCACACACCCACTCGTCATCACGTTTCATTTCTTGGCATCCTCCTTTCTCCTCCAAGCCCAGAATATGACATGGCTCTGGGGTTGTATCTTAGCTGTATACACATAATCAGCCTAGCAGTACAAGACATATGGCAAACAAAATCAAGCAGCATTTCAAACATTTAACAGATGAAGATAACCAAAGGGAGACATGATGACTTGGTTTGCAGTGCCTGTTTCAAGTACAGAGCCAAAACATGTCCTTTTCCTCTGGTAGTTTCATTTGTTGATTAAAAAATATCAAAAATATCAGTTTTCACATTTACTTTTTTGTTTGTTTGTTGTTTCTTTTATCGTGTTGTCAAAGATGGCCACATTATTTTTAGCAACCTTTGCTGTCACTGCCAAAAAAAAAAAAAAAAAAAAAAAAATCTCTCAGCCTTTGCTGTTAGAAAGCCATTCTGGTGTTCATTTGGCACAGTTGGGTGGACATTTTGGTGTGCTGTGCAGTGTGGCGGGCCAGTTCTGGGGGTGTTTTTACACAAATACCCCCTCTGTGACGGCCTTTCTGCAGTCAGACGACCTAAATGCTATAATCCTGTACTTAGGGTATCAGTGGATGGAAAAGTCAGGAAAACAAGTCCTTGTTTTTCACAATTAATCTGGAAAATCCTGTAAGTCCCCTCATGACTCTGTGTAGGGATATGATTATGGTATGGAGCCTACATGGTTAGAAACTGTGAGCGGCTGGGTCAGTCAGATTGCATTATGGGACATTTTGTTGTTTTGTATGGTATGTGCAGAACCCAGTGTGAGCATGTTATTTGTGTGTGTGTGTGTGTGTGTGCGGCATGAATTACATGTGGTGTTGATGCCACTTTGGCTTTCAGTTCTCTATGATATGCAATGCCAATCCTCTAAATGGATAATACAACTCTGGGAATGTCACACATAGCCTACAAAAGCAACAAATACTCACACAAGGCATACCATAAATACCAAGAACTTCTAGCATGAAAAGCTGCTTAAGAAAAGAAAGTAAACACAGTGAGACACAGTTGAGCACATTAGCATGCTGAGATTAGCATTTAGCTAAAAGCAACGCAGAGCTCCTAGCATGGCTGTAGACTCAGTCTTGTTTTGAGACAACACACTACAAGATATTGAAGTGTGCTAAATGATCTGAAAATATTGACTTTTTGTAAGGCACACAC
Organism: Monopterus albus; assembly: GCF_001952655.1. Lineage (NCBI taxonomy): Eukaryota > Metazoa > Chordata > Actinopteri > Synbranchiformes > Synbranchidae > Monopterus > Monopterus albus. The sequence goes on along the minus strand of NW_018127909.1, from coordinate 2,551,580 downwards.
TGTGGCCAGCTAGTGGGCCAGTCAATACAAACTCATACTGTGTAGCTAAATATTGTTCAACTTTATTCTAAACTCTAATGGTGACTGCAGTGTTTTCAAAGATATCATACAGGTCAGGCTGAAAGGGGTGGGGGATGACATTTGTGTAGAATGCAGATGATAACCAAAACATTTCCATTTGATCAAATGATGCAGCCATGAAAAAAGCACATCTTTCTTGGGTTAAATATTTCATTCAGAGTTATCATCATATAGAAGACTTGATACAAGCGGATACATAATGATAATGATGATTTTAGCAGCTTTAAGCTACTTAAGGGGAAACAAAAAGGGAATGTGTATTTTAAGGGGATGAGATGCTCATTATACACATTTTCAAATCTCCAGAGTCAGCCTCAGTCACTCAGCAGGGTTCTGAGCATACAGTGCATGGTTCTCGAGGCTGGTCCCAGCTATTGTTTAGATCTGCTTAGGGAAACAGAGAGGCAGGCAGAAGGAAAGAAGCTAATGTGTTGCTTCTTGCCTGTGCATTCTTGGCATAACTCTTTCACCCTTTTCATTTTTTGACTGTGATTTTTTTCCCCTTTGCTTTAATAGTGCAGCCAAGGGTCCACAGCCAGCCAGGTCCCACTGCTCCAGTCTGGCTAAGCCACAGAAAGCTTGGCTTCCCCTGCTCTCTCTCTCATCCTCCATGTATATAGTACAGTATGTATCCTTCTCACTTTGTATGATTCTCTATGTTGCTCTGTCTGTCTCAGGCATCTCTTTCTTTTTTGGTTGATTTTCTGTCTTTCTGCATTGGACAATCTGTCTCTTTGTCTCAATTTTTCTTTTTGTCTTGCTCTTTACCAACAAACACACAACTCACACCACCCTCTCTCCCTGTTTCCCTGCCCGTCAGTCTGTCACAGCCAACGGACTGGTTTAGCAGGCGGGGTTCAGCTGGGCTCCATAAACACATGGCTCTCAATCTGCCTTCTTGTGTGTGCCGGAATGGTATTTCTTCTTCTATGTTGTTCATGCTCTCTGTTTAAAATGTCCTTTTTAACTTTAAGGACATGTTTAAGGACAATTTTTACAGTCAAACACATTGACTCAACAGACATATGGTGTATACTATTTGCCTCTTTGCAGCAAACTTTATATCTACTCAAACATTTCAACCCCTCTGATCATTTGAAATATCTTTATTAACAAATATAGCAAAAAAACAAGACATATTGCATAACCATTAGGTAACGCTGGAGGCATTAAAACAACCATGTGTCATCTAAACGTCATCTGCTCCTTAGAAGGCATACTCTTTTTCAAAACAATGTATGTTAGAATGTATCTAAAATAGTGTTGGCAATTTTCTCCTCTCTGCCTCTCAAGTGAAATTGAATTATAGATCAAGAACCTCTTGTGTGCAATAAAAACAGAATTCTTCAACTCAAACAAAGCCCTCTCTCTCTCTGTTCTACTATGCCCATTTCTATCTCAGCACCATTCATTCCGCCACTTAGACAGGAATCTAATTAGAACAGAATATTAGCATTAAGGCAACTATCTGCCCCCTCCTTCCTCGCCATGCCTCTCTATCTCACTCCCCCTCATTTCTCTGCTCTTCCCAACAGCTGGTGAGAGTATGGTTTGTGGCTGCCCCTCCCCCCCCATTTGAACAAGCCAATAAGAGAACTTGTCAGCAAAATCACCCCCCCACACACAGCATCGCTCCTTTCCCCTTACCACCCGATCCATTCCCAACCCCATCCCCCAGAGCCCTCTCTACACCCCATCCCCCTTTCCTACCACCCCTAACCCACTTTCTCATCCTGCCTCCACCCTCCCACACACCCACGAGACTTCCCCACCCTCTATTTTCTCTCTCACCCGTGCTCACCCTCCCTAGTAACTGCTTCCCTCGTCTCCTTCCCTTTTCCTCTCACTCTACTTCCCACTGTTTTTCCTGGCCCCTCTTTCTTCTAATTCCTTTCCCTTCCACTTGCCATTTTCCTTATGGCCATCTCTGCCGCTCCCTTTCCTTCCCCCACCTTTCCCTCTTTCCTCCCACCCTCTCTCTTCTGTGGCCTTATCTTATGAATATCGGTAGCACACTGGGTGAAAAATTGATCCTCCCTGCTTGTCTGTGGACACTGCCACAGCACATTAGCCTGTGTGTGTGTGTAGCTGCAGCTTGTGGGTGAGAAGGAGGGTGTAGAGGAGGAGTGAGGGAAGGAGGGTGGGAGGGATATTTTGCATATCATCAAAGTGGGGAAAGGGAGTGTAATGAAGAGAGAAGATGTGTGTGTGTGTGTGTGTGTGTGTGTGTGTGTGTGTGTGTGTGTCTGTCTGTGTGAGGAAGAGAGATCATCTCTAATGCCATCCATCACGCTATCTCACACCCATAGACACATCTTCATAGAATATCATTACTTCACACTATTTACACTAGTTAATATCAGAAATATTGAAATTTTTTATAGATAGGCCACATCTTTAACATTTGATACAATGGCCCTTAAATGTTTCCTTTAAAAAACATGTATGCTCTCGTTATCTTAACTAATTGCTAGAAAAAATATGAAAAATTGAAATATCCCATTGTATTTAACTATTGTCAGAACATATGCAGCTCACTTGGTTTGTTTAGGGATGAATACACATACATGCACAGACCTGTCAAAGAGAAATGTTTCTTAGATATCACATACACACTCACTTCCTTTAGTCTTGGTGGTCTTAATTGCATTAGGCTAATTTATTTCAAATTAGGACTTAATATACATTTTTCCACAGTTTTCGTTCTGTCTTATTTTCTGGCTACTGTAAAGCGTGAGCCTGTGTAACTTTGCTTACTTATTTTTAAAGCTAACTTCCGGCTACAAAGGTAACAGCTGCAATGGGTAGGCTTGGTATTTGTAAATAAATAATTTAAATCCCCTTTTAGCCTGCCTCTCTGCTATCCACAGCTTCTGATTTAACAAGCAAAACTAATCGGTTACAGATCATAAATCAATTCGTAGTACCGCCAGTAAAGAAGTCATTTAAAAGTGTGCAAATAAAAAAACACCAATTCAACACTTTAAAATATTGCTTCGTGTTCCTTTGTTCTCAATGAATAGATGGTGAAAAGTGTGTGCTATATACAGCCACAAACGTTTTCTGGTATCGATTAGTCAAGCCTGCTGATATCCAACTAGACCGTTGACGGTCTGTCACATTTCACGCTGACACCAAGCGAACATTGGGTGCATACACATAATTGCACACCGCCAGGCAGGGCTCGCAATATTATCGACAGATCCGAGTCAGGAGTACAGTCGAGGAGAGCACGTTGAAGGTAAGTTGTTGGAAAAATCTACTTAGGGAAGGGAAATTGGACCCGGTTTCAGTGGTAGACTGAGAGGCGGGGTCATTGGTTAGGATCGCGTTAATTTTAGCCGTGGTTCTTTCTTTGTAATTTTAGGTTGCCCACTTTTTATCTTTCTATGTGCGCTTTGCTGTTTGCCCCTTTACAACTGGGAAAACATTACCGACTTACTCCAACTCATTGAAATCACCAGAAACAAGTTTTAACTCAAAGCCTTTTTGTTTTGTTACTATTAAGCCAGCATTTTAAAGGGATTTAAGGCGTGGGTGGCTAGCTCCGGGATTTTTCTCTATGTTGGTCGGCGGAGGAGGAGGGTTTGGTTTGGCTTGCCAAGCTAGCGAACGACATTACGCAGGCTGATTAAACAAGTTTAAATGGTTGTTAAAGTGGACAAAGTTGCTTCAAACTTAATTCGAGGATAACTGCTGTTACGGGTAAGCTAACAGGTATAAACATACAGTTGTTTCACGGAGAGAATAAGCATTAATAACACGTTTACGGCAGTATGCTATGCGCAGTAACGTTAGCATGTCCCAACGTTAGCCTCATGTGAGCTAGCGAGCCATGACCGTACTCACTACCCGGCTGTTGTGGACTAAACGTCGCTTGTGATCCGTGAGATTTAAGGTTGCTATCATGTGGCGGCAGCGTAAGAAAAATGATGGAGTCACCGACCTCTGTCCACATTGGTGTTTAGTAACTAAACACGAGGTATCTTAATTAGTTAAAAAATACGAGGTATCATAGCTGTTGAACCAGTCTGGGGAATCGTGCTGTTGAGTAACATTGCTTCGACAAACTTGAGGGAAGTAGCAAACTCAAAGTTACAACACACACATGCTTATCAAAATAAACAGTGGAGGCAGGGTAATATTGCTTGTTTATGTGAATGGTTTAATGTGGCGAATATTTTGATTAGCGGTTTCAGTAGAAAGTACCCCACAGCTCGGTTGTAACTCTCCGACTTTGTATTTTAAACAGTGCCTAAAAGCTGCTTCAGTGAGAGAAAACGCAGAAAAAGGATAACAGAGGAAATCCCCCGAAAGGAAATGCCAATCGCAACCGCTGGCCAGCCAACGACCCAGGAGCCTAGAGTTTGCCCCCGGCTGCCCTCCACCCCGGAGCCTGTCCCTAAAGGAGCTGATTTATTTGACGAGGCGGGGGCGGCGGAGTCTGCGGAGCGAGTAGAGTACGGGGGCGCGGAGGGGGCCAGAGGACTCGGGGGCTATAGTTACAGCCAGAGCGGCGCTAGGGGGTTTGTACAGCCCAGATCGACTAACGGCTCTCCGCCGCAGTCCCCAGCCGCGTCCTCCTCTTTTCTTTTCCATCCCCTTCACCCACACCAAATGGCCATGGAGCCCCCAAGGACTCGATCGCGTTCTCGGTCTGGATATTACCAGCAGTATGGTGGTGGGAATGGCAATGGAATAACCGGCAGCGGAGTAATGGTATCTAACCCTCACCACCAACATCAGCAGCAGCAACTACATCCACAGCAGCAGCACGGTGCTGGCTGCGCACCCCTTGGAGCTCACAGCAACCACTCGGAGAACCAGCAGCGAAACCCAGGAAGCAACGCTTCTCCCGGCATCCAGAGGCTTTCCTCGGTTCCCGGAGCGCACCACATCCAGGCGGCAGGTAAATATCCCCACTTGTCATTGTGTCCGACTGTGTATATGGCCGTGTAACCTCGACTGACAGAGTTAAAGGAGTAATGCACTTTTTTTTATTTACTTTTTTTCTTCATATCAGCAGCAGGTAGGAGTGATAGAAGTCGAGGTGTTGGTGGTGTTTTGGGAGGCAAACTGAGTGGGAGGTGGGTGCATGACAGAAGTGCTCTGTGCATGTATTCTAATTAGACAGGGTGTTGTATGTTCTTGCCAAAGAACAGTAGTGTGGATGTGGTGCACACACAATAGGTAAATGAACAGCAGCAGCTGATCGAGCTGCTGTGCATAGTTGGTTACCCAGGCTGTGTTTCTTAAGGCACTGTGGCATGTCTGCTTTTAGTCAACTACACAAATATTGGTGTAACCGGGTAACAAGCCTGACGGTGTGTACAGGCTAATCTAATCTAGGCATGGTCTATTCTTTTTCAGTCTCTCAAGATGGCCAGATAACCTGGGGGGTTTGATATTGTGGGCTTCAAATATAAAGTTGTGAATGTGTAAAAAAGACATGACACTTTTCATAGATTTCTGCAGTGATACTCAAGTTCATTTTAAGTACAGCCCTGTTCAGTGGGCGGATGGCATTAACTGTTAACATAATGTACACACATTAAAACAAAGTATTGTAAATCCTCACATTCTTTAGACAAGAGAATCAGCTAAATCACAAAATGGGATGTGTCAGAAGAGGCTGGTCTTACAGTCTCTTTAGGATTGTAAGAGCATATTCTGTATCAGATGGAGGTTTTCCATACTAGTAACTACCTGGGCGATCAGTGCTTTGATAGTGGCATTTCAGTGCAGAGGAAAACATAGCAACAAGAGCGTGCATGGACTGGTGCTGGGTGTAGAATACATGTGAGGGTACCCTCACACAGCAAATACAGTGCAGTGAACCACACAGCACAGAAGCAGCACAGCTAGAGTTTCACTTTCAGCGAAGCTCCAGGAAAGCTTTTCTTTCAGCACAACCAACAAACAGGCTTCTCAGGTTAGGAAAATGAAGACTAACAACCCAGTCATCCTTTTTTATTGAGAAACTCATGTTTGGCAGATGATATACCTAACCCTGGAACCGACAGAAGCAATCCCAAGGTTAGCTTAGTCACTGTACATTATTTTTTGTTTTATATATATACACACACACACACACACACACACTTATTTACTTCGGACACACTATTCAGCTACACAGTAAAATGAATTTAATTGGTATAAAAGTCCAGATTCCAAGCATGCAGCACTGTGTTGGTTTTTATAAAAAAAAGATGCCTTTTTGACTGTAGCAGCTAATTGAGCTGGACTGCAGAAGTAGACTGACCCTAAAGAATAAATAAAGTTATAAAGATGATTAAAAAAAAAGTATGCAACTATAACATGTTGCATAACTAAAGCATGTTAGCAGTAGAGGAAGTATTCACATCCTTTACTTAAGTAAAAGTACTAATATCACACTGTAAAAGTAGACTACTCTGTTACAAAAAAGTCCTGCATTAATAATGAAATAATAATAATAATAATAAATGTAAGCATTAAGACAGAAATGCACTTAAAGTATTAGTAGGCTACTCGATGCAGAAAAATGCTTTATTATACAGTATTTTATTATATTTAGAACCTATCATTCATGCACTTATGTAAAAGCAGGATTTGACTGTTGGTTGAGGTGCCAGACCTGTCTGTGCCTTCATTCCAGCACACACAAACATAATCATTTATGTGAGCTGGGAAAGCTTGTGTTTCTGTGGTCAGACTGGGATCAGTGCAGTTTTTTTCTTAAGTTAGAAATTAAAAGTTTTTTTTTTTTTTTTTGTTTTGGTGGATGGATGGAGTTTGATTTTAGCCTTCTCCTCTCTGCGATTTGTCCTCTGCATGTGTGGAGTGGAGTCTGACAGGCACTCAGGGAAGAAAGGTGCACAGTGCATTGCATTTTTTTCTTCAAAAACGGTAATAAGCAAATGTGCATGGTATGATAACCATCAATTCTCATACTATGATAAACTGTAAAACCAGTATGCTGCTGCAATGTATAGCTTTGTGAAGGTTTACGGGGTTACAGCAAAAATGAAACTCATGTTTGTATGTCTGTGTTAAAAATAGAAACAGGAGAACTGAACAAAGGATTAAAAAATGAATACAAATAGAGACGAGTTTGCCAAGTCACAGTGCTTCACTACAGAGGTTGAACTAGCCATCCTCAGAGCTTAGTGATAGGCTCTGACCTATGACCCATACTCTGTCATAGTAGCTTGGCTGTGATGTGTAGGATAGCACAAATCAATGATTGACTGTATTGTGTTTCCATCCAAATGGATTTCGATCTACATGGGAGGCACTGGCTAGAAATTCTGTAGACGCTCACTCATTATCAGGACCTGCACAGCACACAAAAGAATAGCAATTCAGAAAGAGTGCAGGTACAAGAACATGAGGATAGCTTTGTGTTTGTATGTACAAGTGGTGGAGGATAAGAAAACCTGGCTGGCTGTAAGATACAAGAACAAAAAAATCTTTTAGTTGCTATGAAGATGATACTTGTGTTGTCTTAGTTTCTAAAGGAAAGTAGTAGTTGACCTCATAAACCTAATAAAAATGCAGTTGCTTTATTTTTGAGAATATTTACATTGTTGACATTTCCAATGAAAGCCTTAAGATCAACTTATAGTTGAATGTTCTCTTACACAAGTGAAGCAGCTGGCTAGCTGGATCTTTCCCAACACTGTACACCTTTTATCAGACCCTCTTTCCATTCTCAGAATGGGTTCTGCTTGTTAGGAGAGAGTGAGAGAGACGCTGAGATGCTTAGTCTATTCTTCTTGTGCTAGTCACCTGCATTGGGCATGAAAGCTAATGATATCCTGTACTCTTCAGTCCCTCCTTCTCTCTCTTGTCCTTGTAGCCTATTCTAACTCTTTTGGCCCATTTTCAGACTGGTTTCATACTGTTTGCACTGATCACACTTAATCTTTTCATTATTGTATCTCACATAGTATTTGCATTATTTTACCTATCATGTGGTGAAAGTAACGGGTTATGAGGTAAAAAGCTCATGTCTGCAGAGTTGAGATTGAAGGTGCAAAAAAGAGGCACAAATGTAGAAGGACCCAAAGTACCCAGTAAAATGCTTAAAACAGCTGCCAATTTGGTCCAAGTAGATAAAAACATCCTCTATAACAGTTGGTATCCTAACCCGATCCTGATCCACCTGTCACAGCTGGTCCGCTCTCAGTCACACTCTTTTCTCCCTCCCGTTTGGATCAGTCAGCCTTTTCCGTCCCCCTCCGGTCTATTTTCTCTGGCCTCCTCCCTCACATTTGGCTAATGGAGGGATCGTTTTAATGGATTGCCCAAAGCAGCAGAGGGGCAGACGCTCCTGCCACTTTACCCTCTGCTCCACTCACTCCACTCCTATCATTTCCATTATTCTGTCTGCATCAGAAATGGAAACATTTGCTGTTTTTTGTTTGTTTGTTGTACTTTTCTTTGTCTTGTCACCCAGGCAACCTCCTTCGGTTTGAGGAACAACTCTTTCTCTTGAGTTGATCAAGTAGCAGAGCTTCCCTGCTGCTCCATCACTCCAAATAACCAACAAAGCAGTCACTTTGGTCAAGAGAAGATCCTGGGGGTTGGGAGTAGTGACCTCCAGCCCCAGAGAGGAGATGAGAGGGAGAGAAGATTAAGCTGATGCACAGAAGAAATGGCAGAAAGGAGGATGTGAATAAGTTTCATAGAATAGGGCTGGCTGTAAGGGCGTTGTGTGTATCATTGTAAGTGAAGCACAGAGAGGAAACGTGCCTCAGAGGCAGCAGTTGAGTGCGCAGCCTGGGAGGAGGTGCACATACTGTGACTGGAAATGACTGGGTGGCAGCTGATGGAGACACAGGGAGGTGTCGTCACAGACTGTTGAAGCCAAGACCAGAAGCAGTAAGGTAGTGAGCGTAGGAACAGGTATGTGTGCGAAAGGCATGAATGAGTATTAAGATAGTTTAAGGAGGAGAGAGAGAAACGGGTAGGGTTTATTTACTAGCTCTATTTGCATGTTGGCCTCCAATCCCTGTTGTTATCACTGGGAATGTCCGCCGGATGTGGCTTGGTTGTGCCATGGGTGCAACCCTGTGGTTCCAGTGTCTGCTGGATGTAGTCCCAGAGGAGTATGTCCTCGGTCAGCTGGATTTGTTGTTTTGCTGCTGTCTCTCACTGACTTTTTATTGCTTCACATCACTTTCATATTTTGTTAAAGCCTATGTCGAAGTGATCTATGGCAGGACTCCTGTTAACCCCTTGCGACAAACTGGAATATGAGTCAGTTCTCACAAACTACATCTACTAACAATTCTTGGTCTCTCACTTGTGCATTTTAAGTTTCAGTTGCTTTTGTAGTTGGTATCTTCAGATTTTGCTAGTAATCTCAACATAACTTTATTTGTGTCCTTCTCTATTTCCACACCTCTTTGTGCCTCGGTAGCAGGCTAACTGTTAAGCAATGAGTTCACATATAACTGAGTCTGTCGTACATGTTTGTACATGTTGATTGAGGTAGTATCTCCATTTGTTTTGGAAGTTTTATGGGCATGGATTTAAGAAAACATTTTTTTTTAACCTGTCTTACAGCGTAATCCATTTCTCTTCACATATGCTGAGTGTGTTCCAAACAGTTATGATTTCTCCAGTATATGGCTAAATATACTCCGTCCGTTGACAATGCAGGGCTTTGTGGAGTACGGTTGTTTAGTTCAGGCAGTTAAGTTGTATTTTGGCAAAACATATGTTTGAAACATACTGAGCATACAGATGTACAGCGTAGATGCTGCAAGATTGTTGGAGAAGTTCCAAAAAGATATATCTATGAATGCTGAAATTTCTATGCTTATTTTGAGGGGTTGACAATGCAACACTTTAAAGTTATATGTTCTCATTTTAATTGGCCATTGACAGAATGTAAAGAAGGTCTTGTAGGTCTGTTTGGACCAGAAGATCGACATATACCTGTTTATGAAATTATCATAAGCTGTTTGTATTTCAAATCGGGTACAAGATGTTGTCTATGGAGCTTGTACATGGAATTTTGCCATGTTAATATCACCTCCTTCATAGTGCATGTGTTGGTGTGTGTGTGTGTGTGTGTGTGTGTCTCCTCATTGTGATAGTTCCTTTATCTAAATCAAGTGACACCTGTCATTTTTTTATTGGCATCATACATCCATATAGTGCATTATGGTTTATCACTGAGCCAAAACTCTAGCAGCACCTAAGGTAAGAATGAGCTCAAATTCAGAATAAATGATTATTTAGTTTTCTATTTCTGAATTTTCTCTACATGTATTGACAGTGATGCTAGGTTCTGGTGTATGAGTTGTGCATTGGTTGCCTCAAAGATGCTGAACAGGAACATTTCTTACAAGCATTTTCCACTTAGCTCCTCAGAATGTAGTTTGAGTTGGTGGTTCAATTTGTGATAGTGTTGTGAGTTATGATGGAAGAAGAGAATCAAATATGTCACCCATCATCACTTTTTCTTGACTAACACTTTGTGTCTTAGCTGCTTTGTCTTTCATTGGGCAAGAATGAGGAGAAGGAGACTGGATAGGAGGAATGAGAAAGAAAAAGAACTGTGCAGGAGGGCTTAGCAGTGTGTGGTCATGTTCACCTAGTGAGTGTACCTGTATGTGGATGCACCTTGGTTACCCACTGCCTAGGTGGGCTGGGAACAAGAACGGCGTTGTCAAACATGATTACATACATAAGGATTTCACTGTTTTTGTTTGTTTTTGTCTGTACACTGAAAAGAAGTTGACAGAAGTAAAGCACAGCAGAGAGTGAGGCTCTG
>NW_018127909.1:2516550-2540686 GCF_001952655.1 Monopterus albus | reverse complement strand
CCACTTTCCTTCATTCACAATGACATCAGGTAGTAAACAATGTGCTACTTTCTGGGTTTGACAGAGGCTCAACAAGCCCATTGCTGTAGTCACTAACTAAAACTGTTTAACTAAAGCTACATTAGAGTTGATTAATTTAAGGGTTAATAGCCATTTTCAGCAGATGGCTTGGGTAATACCATTGCAGCTACATACCACACAAGAAGAACAGCTGAAGCTACTGGCATAATTGTTAATTAAGGGTTGCACTAATAGATACTGTTGCATTATTGAGATCTTGTAAAATTTCATATTTCAAACTAAATGTAATAATACATTGTTACTACCTAACCATAAACTGTAGCTAAAGAAGTGATGATGTTAGTTAGCATCAGCTACACTAATGCTATCATGGCTGTACCTTCACTAACCTTGTAAGAAACTGCTTCTTTGATTCTGAACTTGAAGCTCTAAAACCCCTGCACCTGAGCTGCTGGATAAGTCTCATTGTATCTCACTGTCCTTGACAATATTTCTGAGCAGAGAAGCTCACACACACCCTCTCTCACTTATGTCATTTTGCCCGTGAGATCCCCTATCAACCCCAGAATGCAGGGTGATGATTACTCCCCGACGTCACTGTGAAGTAGGGCAATTGATTATATTCTGTGGAGCTCTTATTGGCAGTGAGATAGTGTGGGACTCAACAGTCAGAAGGGTATTGTCTGTGGGCTGCTAGTAGGAATCAAGCAGTGAGGGCCTGTTATGGCATGCTATAAACTGTATTAAAAGTTACCTTCTACACTAAAACTGTCTTATTTTTGGTGGTGTTGAGTATATCCACAGTGTCAGCCAGGGTCCGCTCAAATACCACCACTATGAGTCCCAGAAAGAGAATTTGCTATCCTGCATACACATGGCCTTAAAGTGAGTAGAGGAATATATGAAGTATTCCCTTCAGACATGTTTTAGGAGTATCGACTTTGAAAGAAACATGGTTCTAAGGCAAACAAAAAGACATGATTTGAAGAATCTCTTAGGTGGAAGCTTTTTGTCAACCAGTGTCCAAGACAACAAACAAATCAGCGAATTGTATCAGATTAGATGATCCTAATGACATGCACTTGATGGCAATGACCAGCACTGGCCCTTAAAATGACATTACCCCCACAATGTGCCAAGTTACTGCTAAGCTCAGGATTCAAACCAATTCTCTAAACACATCAGCGCCAATGATATAAATGTAAATGTTGATTAGGCCTGAGAGGAAACTGGTTCTGGGCAATTATAGTTCATATAGGCTTGTGAGATGACATGCACATCTTCAAAATCTCAACTCCACAGAATGTATTTGAAGTGCTGTGCTGTCAAGCCAGTTGTAGTTGGTTGGTCAAAGTAGGATATGTAATAGTATTGTATGTATTTGTTTTTTTGCTTTCTAAGGTTTGAAAACGGGTTTTGTTCTGTTGTTATGTTTACTGTGCATTCTCATTTTCATAAAAGTTGTTCTGCTGACTATACACACAATAGCTTCCCAATCAGGTGTGTCGAGTGTGAACAGACAGAGAGAGAAAAACAAAATTGTGAAAGATAATGAGGAAAGCGGGGACAATAAATGGATGGAAGAGGGAGAGGGGTAGAATCATTCCTATTTCTATATGCACCCGCTTGCCATCAGGTCTGTGTGAAGTAGTGTTAGGCAGGTAATGGCTGGGCAGGCGTTACATGCCTGCCTATTTAAAGCTCGTATGCCAGCTTGTTACTCGTCTCTGCTTTGCAGTAGGGTGTGAAGTGTGCTGTGACATGTGTTCAGGAGGCGGGGTGATGTGAGACGTGTGTGTGTCTTCACTTTCTGTATATTTTATGTAAATTGATGTAAGTTCTGCTGCAGTCAACAAGGTTTCAGTTCATTTTCCCATTTGCTGCTGTTAAACTGGTGATTTGTCAAGTAAGCTTGTCACTTGTTTGTCACCTGTGCAGCCACCCTTTTCTATTCATCCACTCACTCCTGTGTTCGTCTGTTTTGACACGAGAGAGGAAGAGGTACTTTAATGGAGAAAGACTTGTAAGAGAGAGGGCATTGGAGATCATGGACAAAGAGGCTGTGATAGGGAAAGCAAGTATATGTGGATGCTGTCAGATAAAGCAGCAGGGATATATGGGAGATAGGGAAATAGATCGGTGGCAGGGAAGGATGGTGATGAAGTGATGGAGAGTGTGAGGAGGAGGAGGATGTGTGAGGAGGGTGTCTGAGCTGAGTGCAGCGGGGGGTGGGATGAGAGGGAGAGGTGGAGGAAATGGATAGAAATAGCTGATGCACTCTGAGGCTTACAGAAAATCAATAGCAGTCAAGAGGGGAAGCCACAACCCCCATCCTGCTCTGTGTCTCTGACTGCTCTCTCACCCTCCACCGCCCTCTCTGCCTCCACTCGTCTTCCTTATGTTTTTCCTCTGTTCTTTATCTCTTCATGTCTCCCTTTCCCCCTCAGTTCTCTTGCCCTTTCATGTGCATTTCCATCCTTGTCCTCTTCTTCTGTACCTCCATACTGCCTTCCTGTCATTCCCCATATCTCTCACCTTCACACTCCCTCTTCATCCTCAGCTTCCATGTCCTCCTTGTCTTTTCTCCCTCTTTCCAACATATGAGGCTGCTGCATGATTTACATGGATCAACAGAGATCATAGACTTATGTGTCAATAATTTAATTTTTTATTTTCTTAAACGCTCCAAACGGCTGAAGTCTGGTGGTTTTCCGCCGCCACTGGAAATGTGTGGTTTGGTGTGAAAATAGGAATAGTTCTGTGTGGTCTGCCAACTGGTTGCTTAAATCAACCTTGATGGATGAATCTTTTTTTATTTATTTATTTATTTTCCCCACATTCACCTTTTTCTAAATGTGGATCATGTTCCACCTTTTTAGATTTAAACTCACACAACAGCACAGAGCCCATTGTGCTGGGACACTAGTTCAGTAACACGATTAGATGTGAAACTGGAGATGTGGATTGGGTTGTGCTATTGTTGTGCATTTTAATTCAAAACTTTTCACATTATCTCATTAATACAGCAGAAATGTAGTCTGTTTACCTCAGTCAGCATCTTTATGGTGCTGTGTACTTTTGGAGAAAGCAACAGAATATTTTTTCTTTTAGTATTTTCCTATCAAGAACAGCAATAACTGAAGCTGTTGCATTTGTCAAAATAAATTTAACATTGCCAACATTTGATCTCATTGGCTATGACTGCTTTCTGCTCAGTTACACACGTCTCTGTGGCAGACACCATCTCTTCCCTACTTCAAGTTTATGTTGTTCAGAAAATTACACTTTATCAGTCTGGTCAACTTAGTATGTTAAAGCATGTATGCACTTTTTCTAAGCATGTTCCCTTTTTCACCATAATTAGGAAAGTAAAGGAAGTGAAGTGTTTACTTTGTAGACCTATTCATTTTACTAGATCTGAAATGTACTGGAAATGGTCCAGTGTAGTGTGGCAAATAGGGCTGTTGTGGTGAAGACATTTCCCGTGTGGTAATTTAGGGTGGCTCAACACTGCAACATTACTGCCATTTTTTGGCACTGTTGTTTTAGAAAATTGCATTTTTATCCTCATTTTATAAGGGCAGCAAAGTCTTAATGGTGTAAAAAGGATAGGCTATTTATCAAAGAAATGGCACAACACTAAATCAGTATAAAGACAGATGAGAACAAAATATTAATTTCCTTAAACATAAAGAATGTCTGTATTCAGATGAGTTTCCATGCCTTTGTTGCGTGGTAGAAAAACTAGCATTTTAACTTCATGTGGTAGCACTAAAAACTCTCTCTGATTGTGTGCCTGTTGCACAAATACACATGTACTGTATTTGCTTGCAACTTGAGAGAGCAAAGGAAATCTTCCCAGTTGTCGTGCCACCAGGCAAGTGGGACTCTTTGCATTGTGGTTGTTGCGGTTGCTTGCCATCCCCTGGGGTTGACGTGTCAGTATCGCGGTATTGCTGTTATCACGACAGCCCTCGGTGCAAGAGAAAAATCTTGTTTGTTAGTACTTTGTTTTGTATCAAAATACAGGTCTGTAAGTCTATTGATGGCTTAAGATGGTACATGTAAATTTTACGGGTGCTCTTTCTTTTCCCAAAAATAGTTGTTGTTTTTTTTTTTTTCATTAAATTTCAGTCATGTCAAATTGATGTTCTTCAGCCTTAAACTCTTTAACTCCACCCGTGCACTGTTTTCCACCATCATTTGTAACATCACTGTTTGTATAAATGTCTTCCTGGAAGTGTGTATGTGGTATCCACTGAGCTAATAGTCACAGTGTGTTCATGTAGATTAATCCAACTCTGGTTCTTGTTTCCAAGTCTCAGAGCTCTGATGCACTGTGTCTCTGAGTTGTGCTGCTGTGTCAAGGCTCAGCTCTCACTTTTTTTCCGTTTACTCCAGAATTAGACTATACAAACATTATTGCTACATATAAATTTGATCACTGATTCTGGCTCAGCGGGGAAGAGGTGACTCAGGATGACCTCATGCTGTGCACACTCATGGTCTGCACAAATTAAGTCACACATGAAAAATCTTTAATACCATCATAGCCCAGAGTTCATAATGCTCATGAAATCTCTCCATATTAGCATTCTGTAATGTTTCCTAGATGTAGGGCAAGAATTTACCATATCCACACACTGATATTCATACAGCAATTCTACTATTCATTTTTTTCTTGAGGTCCTGTATGTAAAAACCAGATTGTGTACTGTGGAGTCTGTTAGTTTAACAGTGGACATGATGTCATTGAAACATTTTAAACCTGTAGGTAGCTTCTGTGTTGTGCTCCAACTGAATGACTTGTGTCTGACTCAATTTACTGGACTCTGACAATGTGCAAGTGAGAGTGTATTCAGGGAGGGAGCTGGATTTTTGCCTATTGTGATTTGTTGTACTAAAGAGCCTGTGCAGCCAGCGAGTCCAATGAATACTTCGCCAGTACTCAGTCCCAAATCATCTCTGTGAAAATAGCCTTTTAGCTGGTTTTCACTACACTCATAAGCTCTACTCAGCCTTTTGAATCCATTTATTTTGTCTGCTCTAGGGGTTGGAGTACGAGAGGAAAGCTCTTTTTTAAGGGTTGAGGAATTCACTGGTGAAAACCTCACACTGTCTGCCTCTTCTTTCTTTTTCTATCTCCCCTCTCTTCTTTGTTGTCAGTCCTAGCTTTTCTTCAAAGAAGGAGGCTGTGAGCAGGAAAAATCCCACGAACAAACAGCCAAGAGGTGAAAACTGCATTTTTTTGAAAAGGCTGTTTTGCATCTATCCCCTTCTAGGTTAGCTTTCTTCATCCCCGTCGTAAAGGTAGCCTTATCTGGAGTGCCCTTGGGAGTGGTTACCCTTGGAGTGTGTACCACTGGCACCATCTGTAGTGAGGACGTCCCCAGCTAAAGACGTGCCCATGACAAAGGGAAAAACAAAAGGCAAAATAAATACACAAGACAATAAAAAGATGAAAGGATTGTGGAAAGACAAAAGAGTAAAAGTCTTAGCCATGATGCAAGCAGCAGTGTCATCGGAAAGCTTCTCTAATCCAGGATTACTGTTTATATTCTTTGTGTCTGTATGTGTGTGCACCTACATCTACTGTCTCTGATCTGAGACAAGAGTATACCATACTGTATGTGTTTCACTTTTCCTGCCTTACACAAGGTCAGTGCCCTTTCTCCCAAACATGTCTATTTTTTTGCTGTCGTGTATTAAATCCAAGTTGCATGAGAACAATAACAAAGGATTACAAGTCCTGTAGGTAAATAAAGAGGGGACTCCCAACTATGCCTGGTCATAATGGTGCTAATGGTTTCAACAAAAGGTATTAACAGCTAGGGATGGGCAATCATTTTTAATATTTGAGTAGTCCTTCAATTTAAAAAAAACTGAGTATTTCATGTGACTATGGTTTTGTTTTTAAAAACAAAGAGCCACTGTTTTCCATCGCTTTTACCAGCGCCTTGAAATAACATGATAATGAGGCCAGTATATCATTTTACTACAGCACCAAATACAAACAGCAGAAACATGCAGAGAGTACAGCTATCCAGAAAAACGGTCACAGCATGACAGGATAAACTATATGATGATAATGCATGTGAGCTGCACAGTCATTTGACAAGTGTTGGAGAGGAGTCCATGACTTTAGGATAACTGTTGAATAGTTCCCAGCAAATATCAAATAGCATTTTAGCTTGAAATGCCCATCCCTATCAACAACATGTTTTGAATTTACAAATGCAGGGGCTTGTCTGTTTATTTTTATTTTTTTTTTTTATCACCTTTGATATATGGGGTATTTTTGGGGGTTTTTTTTTTTTTTTTTTTGCATTTCTGAAGTGATTCGATGCTGACATGCTGTCTCCAACTCAAGTTTTGTGTCTATACCAGAAACACAATGACTCATGGTTCAAATAGTCGCATAAAAAAACAAAAAAACCCCAAAAATGCCATTGCTGACTAATCATTTGCAGTGTTACTTTAGTGGGGGTCATTGTGGCTGTATGAGAATTACCATCTTCAGCAACTGCTAATTTTGCAGTTTGGGTAATGGCAATGGCAATGTACAGACATTTTGATATACTTGACATTCCAAACAAAATCTTGTAAATGAACTGATGAAACAGAGTGGTGTTTAGATATGAAATGCAGAAACTGAAGGATTACTGGGCAAGTATACAACTCCAAATCAGAAAAAGTTGAGACAGTATGTAAAATCAAAATTGAATCTGAAAATATTGATTTGTAAATCTGTGCCCTGTATGACATTGAAAACAGTTTTATTCTTTGTTCATTGATGTGAGAACTCAGTTTTATTCTATGTTTCAAATAGACTTCCGCCAGTTTGCCAACATATGTGTGAGAACATTATTGAAATGTTTAAAAAGAATGTTTCTCAAAGAAAGATGGGAAGGATTTGGATATGTCACCATCTATGGCACAGAACATCATTAAAAGGTACAAGGAACCTGGAGGGATTTCAGTGTGTAAAGGGCACAAGCCTAAGCTGGATGACCGAGCTCTCTGATCCCTCAGACAAGACTGCATCAAGGATCGTCACTCTCCTATAAGCAATATAACCACGTGGGCTCAGGATTACTTTGGCACACCTGTGTCAGCCACTACAATACGTAGTTACATCCATAAATGCTGCTTAAAACTGTACTGTGCCAAAAGGAAGCCCACAGTTTCCAGAAGTTCTGGGCTCAGAGACATTGGGACGGACCATCACACAGTGGAAACGTGTACTGTGGTCAGATGAATCAGTGTTTCAGGTCCTTTTTTTTGGAAGGAGTGGACACCATGTGCTATATCAAAATAGGGTGTGAGTGCTGGTCTGGCCTGCCTGCAGCCCCGACCTGTCCCCAGTAGAGAATGTGTGGCACATTTTGAAAAGTAAATTGTGTCAACAAAGACCCAGGAAGAATGGGACAAAATTACACTTGACACACTTCATCACTTGGTGTCCTCAGTCCCTAAACATCTTAAGTGTTGTGAAAAGCAACATCACACCCTGATAAATACTGTTCTAACTTTTTTGGAATGTGTTGCAGGCATCAGAATTGAAATCAGTTTTTATTTTGATCAAAGAATAAAATTGATGAGGTATCACATCAAATAATGTGCTGCTCTATTGTTTTCAATGTAATACAGGACACATGATTTACAAGTCTATCAGTTTTAATTTTGAGTTTACATATGTTTCAACTTTTTCTGATATGGGGTTGTACATAAATGTGAATCAGTGTTTATTTTGTCACCGTGTGAACACTTCTGCTCTTTCCTTCTGTCTGTAGGAGCCTCTAGTGGGGCCTACCACTGCCACCCAGACCATACATATGGAGAGGAGAGTGATAAGGTAAGCCACAAGCCCTTAACCTGCTCATGTTCATGCTGCTATAGGAAATGTAGGAATGTGCCTGGACTCAGTATTACTGTACATTTATGCTGTGATGCTAACTCACAACCAGACAAATTCTTGATGTGTGTGATTGTACCTATCATATATGCTGAGTGGAATGTGTGTGTCTCATAGTTGTCTTAAGAAGAGGTTGTGTTGTAGTTAGCAGATATAATGGTTATATTTCTATGTTGACGCCTCTCGGGTACTGAACTCAACTAGTTCATGACTTTGACTCTTGTGATGCTTTGTGCTTTATGTATGTCAAAAACGTATCCCCATGCTTTCATTAGATATTTTAAATAGAATATTAGTGCATGTGATTAGTTAAAACTTGAAGATGCAACAGAAATGATTTACTTCTTGTATTGTAAATATTATATTTAGAATATTTACTGGTTCTGGTACAAATAATGTTCATCCATTTAAAATCTTGTCTTTTATACAAGTTTTACAAAGATTCCTTTTTTTAGAATTTGAAATTTAACTTCTTTAAAATGTAATATATTCAAATACATTCACAAGGATTATAACAAATGTTAAAAATGAAGACCTAACAGACTTTTCCCTGTCTCGTGGGCTTGGAGAAATACCTGTTGCTCTTTATTTTGTGGTCTCAGTCGGTAAGTCATGCTTGGTGTGTAGACATATTTAAACAGATGTGCATCCTTCAGAAACTCAAACACAGTATAGTCTGCAAATAGCAGCTGTGTCTATCCTATGTTATGCAACTTAAGATGCCTGTATCAGCACAAGCCTGTGGCAAGTATGCCCTGCATGGATGGAGATGTAAATTGTTCTTATTTGTTTCAGCATGCTCCTCATGGGCATCCGTGCTCACATTGTTCCATGTCTCCCCCTGCCATGTGTTCAAAAGGACATTGTGGAGCCGTGTTATGCAATCAGCTGACGGGACAGTTAAGGAGTTTGTTTTTTCCAGATGATTACTGGATGATACATCTATACTGTAGCCACGCCACCCTGGGCGTGACTGATCTCGACTGCTCAGCAGGGTTGGGCCTTGTTAATTCTTGGATGGGGTTAACTCCTGGGAATACTAGGTGCAGTGGCTATGCTAGTGCACTTTATGTGCCGTCCCAAGCCTTGATAAAATGGGAGGGTTGCATCAGGAGGGGCATCTGGTGTAAAGGCTGTGCCAAATCACATATGCGATTACAGTAATCCGCCATGGTGACCCCCATATGATGGGGTACAGCTGAAAGAACAGCAACTGAATGATACATCTATGTGGCCCTCATATGTATAATGTCCTTATTAAATGTCTTGGTTTTTATTCCCATTGATACTACTTATTCTTGATTATAAAATTGATTTCATGAGTGGGGGAAGTACATCGACTATGTTTAGCATAGCATTACTGATAACTTTAGCAATGCTGCCATGTCATTGATGGGAGTATTCTAAAAACATAGTCATGTAGGAATCAGCATAATTAAACACTTGCCTAGTATGTGCATGTACACTATGTCACTATATGATCATCATCACCAGCTTGTGTTAAAAGCAGGCAGAAGATGTGAAGGAGGAGGAGAGGAGAGACAGGATGCTGAAGAAGGTGTTGTAGAAAGCTTGGGGGGGAGACAGGGAAAGGAGGAAGGGAGGCGAGGCCAAAAACAGGGAGGGGGTATTGCTAATGATTTCACCTCCAGCTGTGGGACTTGGTTGGAGCAAGAGAAGGGAAAGGAGGGGAAGGAGCGAGTGAGGAACAGTGGCAGAGGAAACAAAATGGGCTTTGAAATCTTGTTGATGGAAAGAAAATAAGTGGGGGAGGGAGAAGTGTTTGTGTGTTAGTGGGAACACGTCTGCAAACATTAATGAATCTTTAAAAGCGAAATGGCCATATTTGCTCAGTGTTCATTCATTTCTAGGGCATGAAAGCTGGAAAAGAGAAACCCGGAACTCACTTGTGTGTCTCACTGTAGGTGTGTGTTAGTGCACACTCTTTATTTTGGTTCTCAGCAGTGACAAGGAAGCCACAACAGTTGTTGGCCACAGTTAGTGAGTTTGTGTGCGAGTGGATGCATGCATGTCCCAAATGTGAACACTGTGAACCAGAACATATAATAGGGTGTGTCTGTACTCATGCTTCAGGGTGTTTGTTCAGCATGGTTTGTGCACTCAGTGAATGTGGACTGGGTGAAAGCAAAGAGGTAGGAAAGGGTTCTGTTTTCAGATCTTTGATTCACATCCTCTTAAAGTGTCTTCTGCCTCTCTTTCTGACACAAGTGTTTGCTTTAGCCTCTACGGCTCCTGCAGCTCCAGTACAGCCCCACCAGTCAGGTCCGGGTTAATGAATGTCACAGAGCAGTGATAAAAGATACGATGAAATCCCTACAACTCCTCAGCACCACATACAACAGTTTAGGTGTGAAAGTTTATTACTGTAGTTTCTGACAGTGTAGGCTTGTGATAATTGCATTCTATATAATAATTATAATCAATTGTACAATAGTGGAAGCTGTTATCTTTTGTTACACAAACAAGTGAATTAGGTTATTGTGCTGATTAAAACAAGTATAGTACATTTCTTTAACAGATGCCTTCATTCCTCACCAAACATACTACTTCAATAGATTTGAGAAGAGATTTGAAAGAATTTGGATTCCCTAGGTGGACTGGGAACTGGATCGGGATTTGATAAGTTGTAACCGGACCCTATCCCTAGGAACTGGAGAGTGCGTGTGTGTGTGTGTGTGTGTGTGTGTGTGTATGCATGTATGTATGTGTGTGTTTTCTGTGATGAAAGACTGCAGACTGTAATGTAATATTAGCTGTACAGCAGTTCACAATATTTCTGGGCAGTGCTGGGAGTCACTGGGTGTATCTGTATGTGTACATTTGTCATGCGTCTGAAAGCGCTTTTTTCCTGTGTTCTGTCTTTGGTGGAAATGTGTGTGTTCATTAAGCACTCTGTTAGAGCATAAGCTTTGTTATGGCGTATTGCTTGAGGGCACGCACACGCACACACACACACACACACACACACATATTCCTTTGTCTGACACCACTCCCCTCCCAGTAACACAGACAGGCCCATCAAACTTTCATACTAATGGACAATAGTCTTCATGTGTTGAGACAGACTGTGTGTATATGTGTGTCCTGTCTAAGAACTTCTTGTCTTGTCCCCTCACCTTTCAGGCTGGAGTCTCAGACAGACAGAGGAAGAGGGGACTATAGAGGGCTTCAGCTTATCTGATGGAAAGAAAAGGGGGGATCGGAGGAGGTTGTCGAGAAGGGTGGGGAGTGAGCGTGTCGGGGGGAGAGGGAGGGAATTGGTCGAGCTCGGGATGGAAGAGGCTGGCTTAGATATGAAAATGGGCACAGTAGATGTCCCTAGGGTTTTGGGGTTGGGGTTAGGCTGGTAGAGAGGTTGTGGGTGTCGGGTTGGAAGAGAGGGGGTTGTTGTTGAGCCGAACAGAGAGGTCTGGGGGTGGGGGCGGATCGCTGGTGCCCTCCATCCTGTGTAAAAATGAGCATAGAGAGTATGTGTCCTCCAGATTGCTTTTGATGCATGCATCTATGGTTTCTGACAAAGTGACATTGTGCACACCAGTTCTCATGTATGTGACTTGAAGAACTTGACAAATATGCCTTTTTTTTATTTACCAAAAGGAAGTGAAATGCGTCATTATATATTAGATATTCTGAAAATCAGCCTGACTTTGTTGTTTCGGAAACATAACTGAGTTGAATCAGACAAAGCACACTTGTCTTCGATGGTAGTGCCTCATATTGTTCAAAACATTCTAAGCATTGTGTTTGATAGCTAGGGTCATTTAATTCAAGTTCACAGTAGTATGTACATGTTTTTTTTTTTGTCAAGGCAGGTTTTAAGTGCTCTTGTTCAACAA
Source organism: Monopterus albus (assembly GCF_001952655.1). NCBI lineage: Eukaryota > Metazoa > Chordata > Actinopteri > Synbranchiformes > Synbranchidae > Monopterus > Monopterus albus. The sequence continues at coordinate 2,528,893 of NW_018127909.1, read as the reverse complement.
AAGGAAGGGTTCATATTTTGAAGGAAGTTGACTTTATAAAAGTAAATAAGCTTGAATTGACAGCAACCTTGAATGTCAGAATTGTTCATCCTGAGGAATAAACCAGGTAAAGATTTTGACTTGCAGGAATGAAGGATTAATAGAAAATGTTTGCATCAACCCACACAAGTCAAATGCTGACTGTTATTTGCAGGAAAAAAAGAACAATAATATGTTTTAAGCCAGGGATAAGTTAGAGAAGGATCTCTTCATAAGATAGGGCTTTGAAGGGGTTGGTGATGACACCAGTTATGTTGGGTCCAAATGTTCAGATGTGACAGTTTACACAGCTTAGAACAATACAGGCGGGCACAGACGAACACATTCAAACGTTGTGTGTGTGTAACACGACCTAAATTTGTTCTGTCATTTAGGGTCTAATGTGCCCTGAGGCTCCACCACCTAACTTCACCCCTCTCATGTCTGCCTCACTCTACCTCTGCTTCTGGTTTTCCTCCGATGCCCTTCCTTATTTTCCACCCCTGTCCTGTCATGTAGCTCACTCTGCTCTGGACTAAATGAAGTCATTGTCATTGTTTGTCTTTCCCATAAGCTGCACAAGCTCAGGTCACATTTAGTGCTCTGAGTGAGTGATAGAGGCGTTAGTGAACAGGCCCAACAGTCAACATCCATTTTATTCAGGCTTGTTAGAACAGCAGTCTCCCTCTGAACAGCTTCAGAAGGTACTGGTCTTTATAGGCTGCTGAACTCAAACGGTGGCAGCTGCCCGTGTGTGAGTGTGAATTTGTGCATGTCTGCAGGCGTTTCCATAACTGTGTGCGTGTGGCTGTATTTCTGCAGGCTGCTCTCCAGCTGTTTCCTGTTAGCGATCACACTGCTCTCAAGGTTGCTGAGCTCTGTGTGCATCTTGGTGTTAAAAGTCACAGCCGCCGAGTCATTTTTATCACACTTTAACAACGTGTCTCTCCCACTAAGAGGGGAGAGAGAACCAGGGGTCAAGTAAGTAGAAGGGGAAAGCTGTGTTGAGATGGTACCTTTGAGGAAATGTGTGTGTGTGTGTGTGTGTGTGTTGCGTCTGTTAAGAAACCTCGTGTTCTTCAGAGCACAGCCGAGGAAGAATGACTAACAACTGACACACCAGTGTTTGTGTGTGTGTTCTTGCTTCACCATGTGCCAAGTGTGAGAGTCACAGCTTGACTGTAAGTGCAGTGACTCAGATGAGGTGGTAGAATTGAAAGAAGCATCTATGTTAACTCCTTAGTCAGTCTGAACCTGGATGACTACATCTTAAACTATGTCAGTACGAATGACTTGTTTTTTTGACTCTACAAGAAAAGCATTTGTTGAGCTGTCCAGTCGAGGGAATGTGAGTGTGTTTGACTCACACATGGCCCTGTGGTGACGAATGCTCGTCTTGCATTTCCTCACTCCAGGAGGAAATGACTTAAAACCCCCAACGCCTCAGAGAGCTGGTGGTGTAATGTGCCCTGTTTGAGACACACACACTGGTTCATACAGGAAATGCCGTGTCTCACAAAGGAACTTGGTGTCTAAGCAGTAGTATGGATTGGAGGCCAGACAGACTTAAAGCACAGTAAGACTGATTAATTTGATGCGAGTGCTATGGGTCACTGACCACAAAACCCGTCCCCTCTCCCACCCTTCTTTTCGTTCTCTTCTTTCCACCTCCATCTTTCATCCACTCTTTGCAGAGTGAGGAAAGCCCCAGTCCAAAGCGCCAGAGGTTGTCCAGTCAGTCTGTCTTGGAGCAGCTAACGTCATCTGCTCCCCCACCATCTACCCCTTCTCCCCCTATCCGCCCCTGGGAGTCTGGACCTCCGAGTCGGAGACAACCTCACCCCCACACACACTACCACCAGGAGAGATGCCTCACCCCTGCTCGGCACAGACGCAGGTAAGCTCTCAAATTCTATACTGTGATAAGTTAACTGAGGGTCCCAAATAAAGAACTGCACCTTTCTTCTCACCTCTAGCCCGCCAGCAAGGCGTCAGCGTGGCCGTCTCTCCAGATCTGCCCGTTACTTGCCTCCCCATCACCACTCCCCCACCCAAGTCCCCACACCTCGCCTGTCACCATCAGAACTCCAGGATGAAAACTACCAGCACAACCCCCATCACTCCACACAGCAGACGTACCCAACACACACTCCCAGCACATACATTCAGCCCCCCACAGCAGGCACCGGAGGGGCTGGTTCAGAGGAGCCTCGAGCTTTCCACCCACCCACCTTGTCGCCACGGCTACTGCATCCAGCTGCTCATCATCACCATCATCACCACCACCATCAGCAGCAGCAGCAGCAGCATCATGCAACGCAACAGCAGCAAGGAGCCATGGTCATGGACTTGCATGAACAGGTTAGTCTGCAAGCATCCTTACTGTTTGTGTGAGGACATTAGGAGGCATTGTGTGTGTATTAACTGTGGTGTACTTTCTTCCCAGCTTCAGCAGGGCAATGTACCAGTCTCCTACACAGTGACCCCAGTCCCTCCCCACGGTCTTGCAGCACCTTTGTGTAGTGGTCAGCACCTTCCCCCTACCTGTTCATCACAACAACCGGTTCCTACCTGCAGTGTGGTTTTCAGCACTGGCCAGCACTACCACCCGGTGAGAATAACAAGGCAGCGTGCAGTTTGTAGCAGCGTGTGGGCTTGTTAGTTAACAGAAGTAGACTTTGTACTGTACATTGTCTCCTACAGCTAAACTAAAGGAAAAAAGAAAGTGAGTTAAAAAGTAGCACTGACCCACAGAACATGTTCCTGTGTGAAAGGGCTTGTTGGTCTTTCTGGTCTTGGCTGCCATCCTGTGGCAGCACTTGGAACATTACAATCTTCACAGTGAGAAAACATGCGACTAAACCATTTCTCTTTTCTCTTTTTCCTCTTTCTCTTCTCACCCGCACTTTTCCAGATGCTACAAGCCTGTTCAGTGCAACATTTGCCCGTACCCTATGCCTTTCCCTCGCTGATGTCCAGTGACCCTCAGTTCTTGCTTCCTCCTCCACCCCACCTCTCTCACCACGCAGCCCATCTCACCACACCTGGGCAGTTTCTGCCTTTCCAGACGCAACAATCTCGATCGGTATGTGAATATCTTTTTATAGTTGAAATGTTTTTATATTAACCTGCATGACTAGAATGTTTCTAATAGGACTCAGGACATGTCCTACAAATAAAACAGCAGCAAACATCTCTGGTTGTTGTCATTGTGTTTCTACCAAGCCGTTACAGAGGATCGAAAATGAGGTTGAGCTTCTGGGAGAGCAGCTTTCAGTAGGTGGAGGTTTCAGCTATGCCCACCATCACCACCATCACCACCAGCCTCCTTCCACACTGCCACCCTCCACACCACTCCAGTTCCTATCGCACCATGACCCTTTGTCACAGGAGCTCTTTACAGTTGTGAGTACATTCTCTGAAACACATTATAAGACAAGATTATGTTAAAATGATGCTTGTAACATCAGTGGAATAAGTTGATTTTCTTCCATGTTCCATTATTCACAGCCCTATCCCCACTTTATGCCTCGTCGATTAACAAGCCGGCGATACCGCTCTCAGCAGGCGGTACCTCCATCACCCTACCACCCGAGCTTCCTGCCGTACTTCTTGTAAGTGGTTTTCACTTCCTCAGGTTTATGTTGGAACCACACAGGTGACTTATCTAGATCCACCACAGAGGCAACACACAGTACAGTCTACTAAAGTTGTTCTTTGTTTACCAACAACCCGCCATAGGTCTATGCTTCCTGTGCCCCCAAATGTGACCCCCACCATCAGTCTAGAGTTGGATGTGGATGATGGAGAGGTTGAGAACTATGAGGTAGGATGAACTACTGCCACAACATTGAGTCAAGAATAATGTTATCATAGTGATAACACAGTATGTGGTTTGAAATTGAGACATATAAAATTAACAACACAGACAACATAAAATTCAGTCATTCCTCGTCAGTTTCAGCACAATTTTAACAGTTCATTAAAGATCATAATTTTTAAACACTTGACCTGGACTTTCATTTTCTGACTCTTTGTTTTTACATGAAAATAGTGACAATATTTCCATTGTAAAATTTTGTCTTCAACTTTTTCTGTGCAAAACCATCAGGCCTTGTTGAACCTCGCAGAGCGTCTAGGAGAGGCCAAGCCACGTGGTCTAACTAAGGCAGATATAGAACAACTTCCATCATATAGGTTCAATCCCAACAACCATCAGTCTGAGCAAACACTGTGAGTACCTTTTCCCTCAGTATTGTGAGTTTGGGGTGGTATGATTTTTTTTAAATGTCTTTACCAAGCTTGCTTTGTCTTACAGGTGTGTGGTGTGTATGTGTGACTTTGAGTCTCGCCAGCTCCTAAGGGTCTTGCCTTGTAATCATGAGTTCCATGCCAAATGTGTAGACAAGTGGCTTAAGGTGAGTGAAGACTTTTAGCTGTTGAATAACTGTGAATTTATCAACAGTTTCTTACTGATTCCTTCACACTCGATAGTGGTGGAGTGAAATTCAGCCACATATTTTTGTAAAATATGTGTTTCTGCAAGCTTGGTGACATCATGCTAGCCTACTGGGACCTTGCTAGCATTGCTCAGTCACAGTAGATCACTGAGCTTGTCTCTGTTTTCTCTGTACTCAGCCTTGTATTGCACCTGGTATTTTGTTTTCAGGATTGTACATCTTTTCAGATAATAATTATAAGGTTGATTAAAAAAAAAAAACCTCTCTGAGCTAACAAGCTAGCAAACTGACAGTGGGTAGGCAGTTGGCAAGTTCACTCCCAGCACAGCGCGTTCACACAATTTATTGCATCTTCTTGTCTGCAACAAAAGCAAATCCCTGATTACTGTGATTAAATTCCAACATGTACTGTAAATCCTGGTGTAACTGGGCCTGTAATCTGGTGACTTCTGAATAGATTAGGTAAACATCAGTTTTACAACACTTTTTGTTTCCTCATTTATTTGCATTGAACCTTCATCTGCTTATGTTCCACTCCTTGTAGGCTAACCGGACCTGTCCCATCTGCCGAGCTGATGCCTCTGAGATCCAGCGGGACTCTGAGTGACTCGTATCTACACCCAACATCCACAATGCCTCACTCCCTTCAACTACTCCCTTTTACCAATCAGTGAATTTGTCTCCCTTTCCACATTCGGCCACATAACTGGGACCAGTGCTCCTTATTCCTTCAGTCTTTGTCCCCCAGGACAGCGAGCAGTGATTGTCACCTGGGATCAGCATTTAGGGGAGTGAAAACCTTCTACTGACTAAAGCTCACTTAGTTGCTGGACTTCATAGGCCTTCTCTTTTGGACTATTAAAGCTCTACTACTCTGCCTTCTGCTCATGGTCACTTGTTTCTATGACTAGCCTTTGAAACACATACACACAATGTCGTGCATTTGGACAAATGTATGTGTAGTTTTTAACTCATGAGCCCTTCAAACTCATGCGACCTCTCCAGTCTTCTACCTGATGGACAGAGAAAAGACTGGTTTGAAAACCTTCTGTATAGTTGTGTTAATAGACCCTAAGGGAGAATTGGCAATCCAAAGATTATGATCATTTCATTGTTGTTATTCTGATTATAATTCAGCATTCGCATCTTGGCTTGCAGAGACGGTTGTGTTTACCTGACGCATTATAATTACAATTGAACGGAATCGGTCCATTTTAATTTCTGTATGTGTATTCTTGCATTCCACAGTCTGCGTGGGGTGGAACACAGATCCTGCACATGTTGTGTGTCAATGAGCGAGTTACTTTGGAGCAGTGAAAAAAATACTTTATTTTCTCTACATGTGTGTCTGCATATGTGTGTTACTCCTCCTGTGGTATTAGTACAGTTCATGTGGTACCGTCCTGTTCCACGACCTGCTTGGGGAAGTTAATAGTGCTCCATTATATTTCTTTGTTTTTAATGCAACCCATCATTGACATGCTCTAGAACCTTGACTCCGCCACTTCATGCCTACCTAGCTACATTGTTCCTGTCTGAAATTAGCAAAGGGTCTAGGCTTTTGAGACATGAACTGTGACACAGTATTTCCTAACTGTAATTAAACAAATTTAATACTATTTATCTCAGTCTTGATGTCCACTAAGCTCTCAAGGCATATTATGTGACAACAGTTAGGTCTTAACAGTGTCGAGCAGGTGGATGCAAAACATTCACTCAAACATCACCAAAACCTCTCTAATGCTAAGTTTGCTAGCTTTCTTATAGGAATTAGGCCTGTGAAAACGTGTGTCATGATAATGAAGCAACTTACTGTAAGTTTTGGCAGATATAAATTGAATGTTTTCTCTGTCACTAACATGGGACAAGTTTATAGAGACTTATAAGGTCACAGTTAAATCTATGTTTCACCAAATGGTGGATCAGACACTGCAGCACTTTAATAGGTAGATTTAAGACCTACACTCTCTTCACAATCCACTGATGTGTTTCCAACAGTCACTGTGTTTATGTGAACAAACAGTTGAATGCATTAAAACCTACATGTTCTCCAGTTCAACTTGTAGCACCTACAGTATCTCAGCACGTTAACCCTTCTGTATTCTCACTGAGCATCTATTCATTTCCAGACATTTTGACTCTTTCTTAACGAGACTTTATCTCTGCTAGGCCTATGTCAGCATGTCATAAAGTAACTTCAAAGTGTTAACGTCGTTAACGACAGAGCAGCTTTTCTAATGCCATTTTTCACAACTGATATTTTCTGTTAGGATGACAGCCTAACATAGGCCTTAGAGAGATTTCTTAGATACATGTTTAGTTGGAAAAGTTCAGCCAGGCGTTTCTGGTATCATATCTGAGATACCTTTTATAAAACTTCAGTTTCTAGGTACAACCTGTATCACCACATCAGACCAATACATTTGTTCCAATCTGTTTTCAGTGCAAACCAAGTGTATCGGTGTCAAGGACGAACATTCATCTGTGTAACTCGGACTCAGTGTTGTTATTGTATAAAGTTATGTAATAGCCATGGGAATGGAGGGAAGTTATATTTTTTGTCATCCTTTCTTTTCTTTGGGGTCAAAGGTCCTATTTGTGACTGTATGCATACATTGTCTGTCTTAGGATTGTTTTTGTGTTGGTACACTAGCAATTACCTCAGTTCCCACTATTTATCTTTGCAGAAAATGGCACCACCAGTGTGATTAGTGCGTTTCCGTTCATTTTGCTAATCTTTCCCATGCAAGCTGTTGAGTTGTTTGAATATTTTTCCTTTAAACTATGAAATTCTATCATTAAAATGGTGTCATAGTTTCATCATGTATTATATCTGTAACCAAAATCATTTGAAGGTCTGTTATGATAATGAAATTTTTAACAAACATTTGTACATTTTGTATGAGAGTTATTACTAGTAATACTTTATTAAGTAGTGCAATGTTTTTTTGTTTTTTTTAACCCTTTACCCCATCTTTTGGATTTCAAAAGCTGGTTCAATAATAAATGTATAACCTCCTCTTCTAAAATACAGCTGTTTTCCACTTATTCTTTCCTGAACATCTCTCCCACCTTTGTCAGCCTCCCCTTGGGTTACTTCTCTGAGTTGCACAACACAGATACAGTAAGTGTTGTGTTTTGAGGAAGGTCCGCTTGGTGGCAGTGTAGTTCTGTTATCCAAGAGCTTCTGGTTCTGAGTTGGTTGTGACCATTGACATTAATTTACTCTCTGTTACAGTCCTACATTTACTCAAATCCTGACAGATACCTCAGGTTGGCCATGCAGCACATTTATGTGTGAATTTCATATGGAGCAATATTATTCTATATGTCTATAGAAACAGTGGGGGAGCCTGAAAAAGGGATCCATTTGAAGAGGAGAGACTGTGCAGAGTCCTATGTCTGTAATATAAGTAATCTAATTAGTCACGAAAAAGCAGAGCAGAAACTGCACCTGACCTGAGGCCATGTTCTGTTCATGAAAACTTCACTTCCTGTTGAGGGTCCCCACTTTAGCTTTCATCATGCCATCTGAATACAGTGACCCTGAACCTATATTCGGGATAAACACTGTAGCTAGAACCTGTCCAGGTTGTACCCTGCCTCTTGCCCAATGTCAGGGATCAAGGTTATGGGATTAGGGGTAAACAAATGACAATGAAGGTTCAAAAAAAGAAGAAACTACAGAAAATGAGAAATACAAGAATCAAGAAAAGTAAGAAATGCTGAATGATCACATGGACCAGATGTATTGATTCTTGGCAGTTTGTCGAGACTGGAAGCAAAAGGTGAGAATCTCTCTGATCCTCTTAAAGAACCTCCTGACTTGGCATGCTGTTTTTATGCTGCTCTTTGATATGACATCTGAAAACCATAACAAAACACATACAAACCAGAAGAGTTCTAGACATGTGACTAACCAGGATGGACTAGGGAGTTCTCCTCATTCTCCAGCTGTACACAGATGTGATCTGGACAAGTCGAGACTGTTTCCTCAGGAGGAGTTATTTTTGTCCACTGTTGTGTTGGTTACAGCGGCTGCGCACTTGGCCATGTTTCCAAAGCTCCCTTCCCCCCGAAAGGCCTGCACATGGTAGCAGGAGGCCAGCCAGGTTCTTTCCTGTAAAGAGGAGATGCTGACTGTGGACGATGAGGAGAGCAGAGAAGAGAAGAAGGACAACATTAAGGCACATGTATACACTGTACATGCCACTTCATTTCAATTTCACCTCATGAACAGAGTCACACAACTGTGGAAAAACCTAATACTGTATAATCAGTTTGATTCAATAAGAAAAAAGTAGGAGTTGTCTATTAGTAACAGGCCATCGTTGTCCTTTACCATATTACATTCCGTTATTGCAGTTATTCTTTGAAACTGACTCCAATAATACAATGTATGCATTTTAAATATATATTTCTATTTTAATAGAAAGCTTTACAAAGCTTAACTTGATTTAGAACTGACCCAGAGCCCTACCAGCAGTTTCTAACAGGGTGCCTATTCCAGTTTTTAGTGTAACACAATATTAACTGACATTATAAGAACCTTAAGGTGGGTCTTGGTTGAAATCTAATCTTGCTGTCCTTATGTCCAGTTAGTATCATTTTAGTTGAGGCCATACTTACATGATGCCTGTATCATTTAATATTCCAGCACAGGAATATGCTCCACATTGCACAGAGACTTAGCCAACAGGTCACCGTTGCCATCTAGTGGCACTTCTCATACGGTATCTGCAATGGTAACATATCAGCCCTCCTTTTCTATCTTGTTCACGATCAAGATGGCTTTACTGTAATAAAGTTGATTTTATATTGAATTAATATTGAAAGTTTTAGCTCTATCATACAACAGCTAATGGAAGAGAAACTGTTAAGTTCAGATGCATCTATGCTAAAATTTGGCAGAATTCCTGCCTTTAAGTTTATGTTCTGGACAAATTCTTGAGTGTGAATGAATCAGCCTTTACACCCTCCTTTACATAGAGCTCTCTTGAAATGGAGTCATTAGCTTATTTTTGACTGATATAATTTTGAAATAACTCTGACTGGCTGTCAAAGAGAGTTAACGCAGATCCAGGCTCCTTCCAGATGGATCAGTGAAGCGGTCGATGTTGTTGACATTGAGTCAGCTCATCCACCTTAGCTGAGTGGAACATCTCCACAACAGTGGGAAATGAGGTCAGCTGCACTGGGTAAATTGTGACAGATTAAACAGATTAATCATGAGGTATAATGAATGATTGTAAATCTCATCTGAAGCAGATTTACATCTTGTTGTCTGCCTTTCTGAGACCCCCACCACCACCAACCCTGCTTTATACTATAGCATAATAAAGTTATTACTGTATTATTACATACTTTGTTGCCTATGTGAAATTTCTATCCTTTATGCAGTATGAACAAGTATAATGAACACTTTTGCAACAATAATTCACACACACAGAACCATACATATGCTCATGCGTTGCATACAAAAACACAGTTGGATGCACATGCGGTTCATAAAAACTTGTGTTAATGTGATGATGCAAAAGCATGGGAGGAGGATCAACTGCAGGGCAAAGGCTCTGGGGCTTTGATCACTGTGGTACATTACACCTGTTACCCTCTGCATATGCATGTGTGTGTGCGCACTTGCCTATGCCAGTTGTTTGGACAAAATACCGATAGCATCCTATAATACCTGCTGCTACAAGATCAACTCTAGTGGATGCATGTAATGTTTGCCTTTAAATCTCAGCTGGTCCGTGTAAACAAGTAACGTGTTAGTTATACCACCTGGACCGTGATGGATTTATGCACATGCTAAACCCACAATAATGGCACAGGAGTAAAACTCTTAGTTTTATTTGACATTATTATCTGCGATTATCCTTAGTGATGGTAATGTGTGTGTACATGCATTTATATGCTTTTGAAACAAATAGTACCTGGTAAAAAAAAAAAAAAGAACTTGTTTTCAGTTATTGTGTGCGGTGTTCCTTCTTCTGATTTTGTGTAGGCTTTTATTACATAGTAGGTCAAATGTGAGAACCAGTCGCGCGTCGCTCTTACTGGCATGTATGAGAAATTCAAGAGAATTTGTGGCATTCATCAGTTTTCTCGTACTTAGAATTTTATTTTAGTCATAGACTAAACTGCTCTAAATCAGTAGTAGAATCAGAAGCAGACTACCTTTCTACACAGAGAAAATACACTTGTTTGACATAAGACTATCAGCTTCATGTGAATGAATGGGAATTTAAATGTGATACCATAACTGATCAATTAAAGATATACCACAAACTTAATTTATATTCTGTTCACCATGTCATCATCACAGACGCTAATTTATTTTATATTGTAGTATTTTTAGTGACATATTTGGCCACAGCAACTTCTGCATTTCAGTATCACCCCAACAGTTGCCTCAGCTGAATGTCCAGTATCAGACCGTTGCACCTGACAGTGTAACGTCGTCTGTAGACTAATGTTCTCTACACTGGGCCTCAGGTCCCCTTGGCCACCTTACATATAGGTTATTACCTTTGCTTTAGAAAGATGTTTTTAGCATCTTAGAGACTTCATGTAGCCTGAGCCATTCTCTCTTTGTTCCTGTCACAGTACAGCATTGCTCTATAGTGTTACTACCACATGTGTTAACATATTTTAATTTTTTTGACTCCTCTAAAACAACTACTGACTTTCTTACAATTGTTCTTCCTTGGTTCTGCAGCAGGACTTGAAGCCATGCAGTGTAATACAGTATTCAGATTTTTATTATTATTTGTTATTTTTACTTTGATCATGATAAATCGCACAAAGGCACAGTTTGTGGTGGGTGTGCCTTAAAACACTCAAAGAAGCCTCACAGAAAAAAACTTAAATTTATGACAAGAATACAGTGTTCTTGTAAGAAGCCTGGTTTATTTTTTATCTCTTTTATTTGAATTTTGATGAGTTTTTGTCACAGAGTAATGCACAAAATTCCTCAGCTTGTGCCTAAACAAATATGCTTCTTAGAATGATTCTTATGTAAATTTGCAAGTAAAACCTGATATGATGTTTGCATAAAGTCCTAAAATATCTGTCTAGCCTACATCATGTGCTGTGGCCTCTTCTCTGGTTGTTAAAACTTACAGTGGGTTTTCTCAGGGCAATGAGAAGTAGGCTACCGAAACACCACTGGCGGAACAGAGGGAATCTAGAGCAAACTGGCAGATGAGCGTGAACCTTTTCCACTCAACTAGCTCATGGAGCGCGCACACACACAGCTCACCTCCGCAACACCCCACTCACGGCTTCACCACCGGGCTACGCTGACGGCAGTATATAAAATTGCTCCTGGCTTCTCTGTGCACTTTTGCTGCAAGTAGCTACACGTGGAAACAGCCGTACATGCGTCCTGGTTGTGTGGCCCCATACTTTGCGCTGCGCCACTTTCTTAACGCACTAGAATTTGTCTGCGCTTCATCAGAAGAGGGAGAACTGAACGCAGGTGGTTTCTGGTGGGTTAATTCGCAAAAGAAGTCGTAGACTGTGGTGATCCTTTGAACGACAGCCGCACTCATTTGGACCACTAGATTTGGATCGCGAACGATTTAAGTGCCATCGTGTGGCGTCCGCGAACAGTGGGCAGCCCAGCATGCTACGTTTGGCAAATAAACAACCTCTGTCCCTTATTATTGTAGCCTAAGTTTACAAGTTTTTTTTATTGTATTTAATAAAAAAAAAGTATTTTTTGCGCAGCTACAATCAACCGGAGCGGGTGTGCGACATCCACGCATAAAGGCGCGATATTTTTCCTCTAGTCATATTCAAGGTACTTCTTTTTTTGGAGGGGGGGACACATATTAGAAAATAGGAGATGACTACGGACG
>NW_018127909.1:2498631-2516527 GCF_001952655.1 Monopterus albus | reverse complement strand
TTTCACTAGTAAGTACTTTTTCATATTCTTATTAATTCCTAAATTAGGCTACAAATGTGTATTTCGACGAGCTGACACACAGTGGCAAAACCATTCTTGATGAAAGTGGGTTACCAATACACAACACTTTCTTCTCTCCCCTTATCTTAAAATGCATGTAAAAAATGGGAGTGCAGTTTGACATAACTTTTAAAAAAGTGAATTTGGTAATACTTTACAATAAGAGTGCATTAACATGTACAGTACCTGCATGCACTACAGCAGTAGTACCTGGTTAATTACACTTAAATAATTGTCTTTAGCACTCGCATGCATTTATGAAGTGTTCCTGAATAAATACACGTTTTAGACTTTACAGGGTCACAAAGGGCATTAACAAATGGTTAATTATGGTTACGTAATAGTTATTCATCACTGTGACACTTTTATAGAGCATTCATAAATGCATAATTATGAGTAAGTAAACAGCAGGGGTGGGTAAGTCAGGTCCTGGAGAGCCACCACCATGCATGTTTTCCCAACTTTTCATGCCCTACCCACTGCTGAATACCTGGATCATGTGTATTTAGTCACTCAGACTCTGGAAGATACCATCTTAGATGAAGGTGGAGCAAGGACAGACAAAGTGAAGTCGCAGGGTGGAGGATGGACAATTCTTACTCTTAAATGAACAGTAAAACAGCCTTCTAATGAAACTGCTAAGCTATGAGCTTCATGAAATACATGTTAATATCTTTTGACTATTTACTAGCGTTAGTTACCAAGAGACATTTAAGATATTTAATGATTATATAACTTAAAGCATGAAGTAGTGTTAATGTACCCTTATTGTAAAGTGTTTGTTTTTTTCTTGCCTCAGTTTTTCTCCCTATCAGTATTAATACTGCCACAAGGAAACTACTGCCGATCACCATATGGCACTTTTTCTTCTCAATTTATCTTACAGAATTCAAGGATATAGAGTGAACTTTCCAACAAATCATCTTATTTACCAGTGTTTGGAGCGTTATACAAAAATTGGAATTTATTTTTAGTCATCTTTTCATATTCAAGATGAGCCCCTTCTCATTACATGTTCTCAGTGTTTTATATATGTTAAAATATATACACAGCAGTGTTAGCAGCATGCTAACCCACTAAGCCATTATGACCCACTGACCACCCATACAATTAGTTGTAAGTTTGAGAATAAATCATTTTGCAATCTCAAAGTGCAGAAAAGTGTGAATGAACTGAAACATGACTTGGCCCCAACTTGATGAATATAGGTCTTAAATTGTGGGCAAATCACATTTGGAGACTCCATATTCGTTATTCTTAGTACTTTAAATATAACATTCTGTAATCTGTAAATCTGCAGAAGCCATATAAGGATCACAGAACCTCTCTAGTAGTGTCACTTTATGTAATGATGTCACTAAAACCTACATCACAGGCTCAATCTAACTAGCTGGCCACACCATTTCACAACTTAGCAAGTGCACATCCGTGTTATTACAGAGATATTCTGAATAACAGAAATCAGTAGAGAAGTTAAGAATTTTTGGAGAAATAAATGGAAAAAATGGAGCTGAACGTCCCGGAAGAAGAACCATCAACCACCAGTTTTTACTATGATGTCCTGGAAGAACAAGTAAGGACACATCTGAAGGACAGCGAGGTGAGGCTCACCGAAAGTAAAACTGAGGGGAAACTCAACTTGGATTTTTGAGAGGATTTGTTGGCAATATACCTAGATGACAGAGAGGTGCTGGTGGATGAGATACGGCACCTGAAAGACCTGCTGGAAAAAGCTCAGAAAAGAAACAGCTCTACATGGAGAGCTGCTGGGAAATCGCAGCCACAGACTGAAATCATATGGGACCTGCAGCTCAAAATGAGGTTCATGAAAAGAGAGAACGAGGATCTTCACAAGGAACTGGAGACCATTAAGTCAGTCACAGCAAGAGCCCAGGCTTCTCATCAAGCGCAGCTCAAGAAAGACACAGGCGTTCTAGAAAATGAACGCCTGTGTTTCCATGAGGAGAAAACCTCCCTGCTGGAGGAGCTTAACGCTTTAAAAAATGAGAACAACAACCTCCTTGCAGCAATGGAGAAAACTCGAGAAGAGCTCCAAAATGGCCGCCAACAATGGTAGACAGAGAAATTCTCCCTCACGGAAGAGTTGAGGAAATATAAAGCTTCCAATGTGTCTGATCTTAACAAGATGGCAGCTGATTTAAAGAAGGCACAAGAGCTGGCAAAGACCGTATATGTCCAGTGGCAGGAAGACAGGTTTTTGTTCCAGGCAGAACATGAAAAGGCTCAGAGCTGCAGTCCTGCCCAACTTGTGGTTTTTAAAAAATGCTGAGCTCACATTTTAGGGCTGCTCTAACAACAGCCAATGAGCAAATGGAGAATGAACGCCTTCAGTGGCGACAAGAGAAATCCTCCCTGCTGCAGGAGATGGAGAAATCCAGAGCTTCCAGTGTGGCTCAGCTTAATCAGATGGAAGCTGATTTAAAGGACGCACAAGAGCTGATGAGGACTTTACATCTCCAGTGGCAAGAGGACAAGTTTTCCCTCCAGGCAGAACTGGAACAGTCTCAGAGCTGCAGCCCTGCCCAACGTCATGAGGTTAATTATCTTAGAACTTGCCTGAAAGGTGCAGAGCAGCAGCTGGATAAAGAACGCCTCCAGTGGCAGCAGGAGAAATCCTCCCTGCTGCAGACAATGGAGCAATCCAGAGCTTTCAGTCTTGCCCATCTGGACATGCAAGCAAAGAAGAGCCACACATTTAAAGCTGCTTTAAAGACAATCAATGAACAGCTAGACAAGCAACACCTTGAAAGGCAGAAGGAGAAAACCATTCTGCTGGACCTGCAAGCCAAACTCAAGCTCCTCAAGGGAGAGAAAGAGTTCCTTCAAAAGGAACTGAAGGCAAAACAGCAGGAGTGCTCTATGAAGGGCCAGCTAGAAGAGCACCACCGCTTGCTGCAGGAAAAAGAGCAGGAGCAGGAGACTGTGAGCATCCAGGATCTGCAAGTCAGACTCAAGTTCCTCAAGGGAGAGAAAGAGTTCTTTTAAAAGGAACTGGAGGCAAAGATGTTAGCCACCAGAAGTGCCCGGGCCTCCCAGAAAGCCCAGCTGGAGAAACACAGAGTGGACACCAAAAGGATCGGTGCTGTCCTCAGAAAGGCAGAAGTGCTGGAGACGGAGCACAGCCGCTTGCTGGAAGGGAACAACTCCCTGGTGGAGGAAATGGAAAAATCCAGAGCCTCCTATGAGGTTGAGATTAGCAGTTTAAAACAGGAGAATAACCAGCTGGCGGCTGCTGTGAAGGATGCAGAGAGGCAGATGAGGACTAATCATCTCCAGTGGCTCAATGAGAAAGTTTCCCTCCTGGAGAAACTAGAAAGATCCCAGAACAGCATTCACAACTTGAAACTGAAATTCCAGGAAGAAAAAGAGGCCCTTCAAATTGTGGAAAAACAGCACCACTGCTTGCTGCAGCAAAAACAGCAGGAGTGGGAGTCGACAGAGTGCTGTATGAAGGGTGAGCTGGAAGAGATCAAGAACCAGCTTTCTCAAAAGACAAAAGCTCCCAGAAAGCCCAGCTGGAGAGAAACACAGAGTGGAGACCAAATGGATTGGCGCTCAGAAAGGCAGAAGCTCTGCAAACAGAGCACGGCCACTTGCTGGCACAGTGGTTAGCACTGTTGCCTCACAGCAAGAAGGTTCCTGGTTTGGGACCTTTCTGTGCGGAGTGTGCATGTTCTCCCCTGTGCTTGCTTGGGGTCTCTCCAGGTGCTCTGGCTTCATCCCACAGTCCAAAGACATGCAGGTTAGGTTGATTGGCCACTCTAAATGGCTCACATTAGTGCATGTATATATATATGTATATATATATCCCAATTTGAGTCGTGCCAGTTGATTCGATGTGGCGACCCCTAATAAGACATCTGTTGCTGATCTGAATCAGTGGGGCCAGCTGAAACATCTTCATCCACACAGACTGTAACCCTGTCATCTCATTTTGTTCAGTCATTTCTCTTCTTTTGTGCAATAAAAAAACAACAACATTTAAATAATGTATTATTTGGTCTGTTATTGATAAGAATTTAGGTTGCACTATAGTAATAAGTGTTTTGAGTTTGCTTTAGAAACTTATTGTAAGCTGTCACAGAGTGGCATAGCTTTAATCAACCCTTTGATTAACCGTTTAATCCCATTTGTAATATACAAGTATTCCATCACCACTCAGGCGACCGGACTTGGATGTCGGTTCACATATTTTTTGTGTATCATTGGTCATCAAAAGAAACATATAAAACAACTGAATAAAACAAGTTTGAGTTCAGCAGTGTCTCTATATTTTTGTCCTCCCCAACTACTTACATAAGAGGGTCAGAATATTAGGAACACCTTTGAATAAAATGTAGTCCAGTACAGCCCTATCTTTAACTATGACCTCAAAAATAAACACATAATTGAATTTATACATTTACAACAATTTCACCAAAAAACTGAAACATTCTGAGTTTCATAAACACAGACGTTCAGGCGGAAGTGTTGCGCTGCAGTGCACACAGTTGTACAGGTGTACCTAATAAAGTGGTCGGTAAGTTTATGTTATCATGTGAGCTATATATACAATTTAAACAAGAATTTAAGTTAGGAAAGTATCTACAATGTGGAAGCCATGTGTATGGACAAGTCATCTGTAATATGAGGCTGAATAATACTAGAATCCCTTAAGGTGGTTGGATGATATAAAGGTTTGGATAGAAACCAGAGGTTTTGTATCCTCTATGATGAAATGTGTGGAAATGCATGTTGTGATGTGCCCGGGGACTTTTACCCCAGGGACAGTTCTTGGACTTGACAGGAGACACAGCAGTGTGCTCTGAGCCTGGTTCTGACTGCACAGAGACGCTCGTTTGTCCAGGTAACTTCTTGTTTTACGGCCAGTCTTCTCATTTAATTAGTATTTAGCCCTTTCTGTGTTTCCTTTCACAAAATAATGCCTTTCATTCTTGTTTTTAGTTTTCTTTGTTTAGTTTTTTCGGTAACACTTTACATTAATGTTAATTAAAGTATTAACTCATACATTATCATAGTTTTTAATGACACTGCTTACATTAGTTGATACAATAATAATACAATAATCTTTTTAAAAAATATTTTTAACGACTTTGAAGAAGCAGTCCGTGCCTTCATTAGCTCTAGGTTTGATTATTGCAATGCTCTGTTTCCTGGTATCCTCTCTGTACTTTTGTCTTGCCAGGTGCTCACAAATGGAAGCATAAAACTCTGATTTTAGCCTCACTCCACCTTTTTAAAATATTATTTGTTTTGAAGGCTCTTCTTGACCTGGCCAGTATGTTTGTGAGGTTAGTTCACTTTGTCTAGAGCTACATAATGGCAGTTATTATAAATGAAGTGCCTTACTTAAAGAATTTTGTGAAATGTCATTCACACTGTTAGTGTCAAGTGTGATATCCTCTCTGTACTTTTGTCTTGCCAGGTGCTCACAAATGGAAGCATAAAACTCTGATTTTAGCCTCACTCCACCTTTTTAAAATATTATTTGTTTTGAAGGCTCTTCTCTTTAGGTGTATTACTGCCATTACAGAGAAACTATAAGGCAGTACTGTATATGTGGGGTAGAGATAATGAATAATAGGTGAGTGGCATTAGCCAGGTGATCTGCATTAGTCAATGACTGGCAGAAGTGAAGTTGGAGGGAATGAGATGGTGAAAACCCAGTTTTTTCACAATAAGAGTCTCTGGCAGGAAATGATGGGTGAAACATGACAACTGGAGCAACAAAAGGCTGTATAAAACTTTTTTTCTTCAGCTTCTAGGCCAGGCTTTAGTTTTAGCTTGTAGGGCTTTAAAAACAAATATTATAAAGACAGCAAAACTAAATCAATATTCATATCCACTCTAGAAACAGCTGGATTCTGTCAAAAATCAGATATGACAGGTATAACAAAGTTGAACATTATTATTATTATTTAAGATCCAGTGAGACAGACACCCTGAAATCCAGGGCTGAATTATTTAAATGATGTAATACACTAAAAGGGCTTGTAATGCTTCTGTCTGTTTCACCATGTTGTTGTGTTTGTATTTCCCTAAACGCCTGAAGATTTGACCACTTTTTTGATTGAGGTATCAAGAATAAAGCCAACTGAATACGGCGTCAATGAAGTACTCATTAAAAGTTACACTTTAGCCATGGATTTACACTGCAATATAAGAAGGGAGCTTTCTGTCACATTTTCAGTGCCTTTAAGACAGTGTAGTGTCACTTAAAGGGGAATTCCATCGGTTTTACACAACAAAGTCTGCTCTTTCTGAGCACTGCTATGTACTGTCCTACCACTATCCTAAGAGAAGAGTTTCCTTTGTCATCTATGGAGTCTTGAGTTTCTTTACCCCAAAATATTTTTGTCAGAATCCAGCTGTTTCTAGAGTGGATATGAACATTGATTTAGTTTTGCTGTCTTTATAATATTTGTTTTTAAAGCCCTACAAGCTAAAACTAAAGCCTGGCCTAGAAGCTGAAGAAAAAAAGTTTTATACAGCCTTTTGTTGCTCCAGTTGTCATGTTTCACCCATCATTTCCTGCCAGAGACTCTTATTGTGAAAAAACTGGGTTTTCACCATCTCATTCCCTCCAACTTCACTTCTGCCAGTCATTGACTAATGCAGATCACCTGGCTAATGCCACTCACCTATTATTCATTATCTCTACCCCACATATACAGTACTGCCTTATAGTTTCTCTGTAATGGCAGTAATACACCTAAAGATGTTTGTCAACTGCTATTAAATCATGTAGTAGTAGTTGTTCCGCTGTAGGTGCTGGCTTGTCGTTAGTGCTGCGCTTTGCCTTTGAGCTGCTGTCCGTTAACAGACCTGTGTTTTAGTTGTTTGTACACTGCTACCAAGCCAGTTACCTGCCCGCCTTTAGTTCCCTTCTGTAAGGACTTTCCTGCCGTGTTCCTGAGCCTGTACCGAGGCTGCCTGTTGTTGACCTGGTTCCTGTCTTGACCTCTGCTGAGGAGTTGGCCAGTTTGCATGTGTGGACATTGTTTTGTGCTGCCAAATGTTGCTCTTGCCTCTGCCTTTTGTGTTTTTGTTGCAGTGGCCCCCTTTGTTTTTTGAACTTGGTGGATATTATGCTAGTATGCACACTGAAGTAGTTCAGTTGTCATTGTCTAGTTGTTTTTGTCCTCGTAGTACAGGAGTGATTTTTCTCTTTCCCAGAGTGGCATGACATAGCTTCTCAGTTTTCTTTTCTCAGTGTTTTTTTCCTTCTTGCGTTTCCCTGCTACCTGTGCTGCTCTCCCTCTTTTCCTGAGGCCACTGGTTCTTCTCCTAGGACCCCCTCTAATGGTGATGACTGAATTGCACATTTCAACTGAAATCTAAATGTGATTAAGGCCTCTATTAGGTGAACCTTTAATGTAACCAACATCTTTTACACATCAGTTTTTCAGGTTCTTGCAGCTTAAGCTCTGTTAAAATAAACTGCAGGCTGGTGATCCATTTAGTTCTGTTAGATTCATTTGATTATTTTTAACAGCTAAAAACACTGGCATTGACTGTGACATGAAAACGAAGCAACAGGGTGCTCACAAGAAACAGAACCGTCATGCTCACTCTACTTTGCTTGCATGGTATTTTTCATAAACAGTCAGTTCATGTGGTGCAGAGAGGGAGAAGCAGTTCAGACAGTAAATGCTCTTGGTGCTGTTGCCAGTTTTATTAGTGTTGATATAATGGCTGCAGAAGCCGAGACAGAGTGTCAAAAGAACGTTACTTGTGACATATTCATGCAGTCACTTTTACCTAACCTAGGACTTAGGGCTGAGGAAATGCAAAGCTTCGGGGATCCTTCAGTGGTGGATGAATGGCTGGAATTTTGTCTGTTCTTTGTTCTAAACACACATGAGAATGCATGATTAACCCTTAATGCCCTTTAGCCCTTAGGTAAATTTCCCAATTTACAGCCAATGTGTTTGTTGTTCATTATTCTTGATGATACTGGGCTGAATGAATATTGCACTTAGAAGTGCAGAGCACACAAGAAGTGAGACACACTACCTCCTACCAAAGTCGGTGGCTTGCTACTAGACAAACACATGCCATTTATTTTTGACCAACTGTTCTTTTGAAGCACAGCAGTGAAGACGCCTGCATGATGCATCCTTATAGCATTTTCATAAAGTACCATATCAAAAGGCTTTTCTGCTGCGTTTGGTCTGCAGGCAGTAGAGCAGAGAATGCAGAGGAGCGGCTGGTGAACTACCTGCTGGGGCCAGAGCGCTACAATAAACTGATCAGACCAGCTGTCAATAAGAGCCAGCAGGTCACTGTCTCCATACAGGTGTCTCTGTCTCAGCTCATCAGCGTAGTGAGTATACACATGGACTATATGTGCACGAAAGTATCAGAATCTTTAGGGCTTGGACACCAGGAATGTTAAGTGAGATCTCCATTCCTATGACCCTTTTATTTGATTTGACTGATGGAGACAAACCCATTGCAAAAAAGTTAAGATTAAATGGTTTGTTAGCACATATAATGATCAGGATCCAGCTTTAATATCTCTGCAGGGTCACAGCATATCACCTCAGCAGAACCTCTTCCCATATCCAGCACAACTAGGGACATTCATTACTATGTTTTGTTTTGTCACCTGGTTCCAACATCATGTAAACCTTTTGGTAATTCTGGTGCAGTCTGCTTTGTAGTTTACATGCAGGCTGTCTGCATTTTTCTACAAAATGTCATCATAGCAGTGTATAAACACATAGCTAACTTTGGTACAGTGGTCGTCATTAAGCTAGCGGAGACACTACACCACATTCAAATCTAATGGAAAGGATGGCAGAGATGGCAAAGACTCTCCTACTCTATCAGTGATATCAAGACTCCCATATTTGCTTGCTATATTTATAACAAATCTAAGTTGGGGTGAATTACTGTGATTGATGGAATGTAGCTTGTTTGCTTTTCAGAAACTTTATTAGATTCTCAGAACATATGTGGCTGTGAGCAGGTTGTGCCTAAATGTCACCTCAGTCACAGGCTTGTTTTGTTGAACCTGTTAGGATCATTTGTACACAACACCGGGACTCTAAAACTGAAGCAGCCAAATGAAATTCAGCCATCAATAATTTTATCATTTACACTTGTACTTTTCTTAATGTGACATGTCAGTGTGTTCTATGAAAATGTTTTTATTTAACCTGACTGCAAGTCTGACCAGACATTTGTGCAACACCTGTGTGGGTGTGCGGGGCTTTGAATATAATATATATGCAGTCTTCTATCTCCTGCTATATAATGAAAGTCTTGTTTGAAAGAATCTAATTGATTTACTTAAGATTTTATAGTTAACAGTGTGGTAACTTTATAACTGCTTCACTGCAGTAACTTGGCCTGGTCCTCCTCAAATTAAACTTTTATAAATCAGCTACATAAATATAACAACACTGAATAAATATTATATTAATATGTGTTACAAAAAATACTTAATGCATTTCACTGCCAAAGACATGCATGGTAGATTAAGTGGAAACTTTAAATTGCTTGTGGTGTAAATGAGTTTGAATCTATTTGCCTGTATGTGTGAGTTAGCCCTGTGATAGACAGGTGACCTGTCCTGGGACAACACCAACTTGTTAGTTCCTATAGGTTTATTTAGTCACATTACTTATAGCATTACTTTTCATTATTCAGCCAAAGTCTGCCATGAGTGCACGTGCTCCAGCTGCGTACAAATGCCTTCCAGCTCAGATCGAAATCAGATTATTATTATTATTGCAGGCTTGCAAATTAGCAAAAGACACAACATGTACAGTAAATAATAGCAGGTAGCCACCAGGCTAGTATGTCCGCTGAACACTGATAGATGGAATTAATATCAACCCTCCCGTCCTCATCCCAGCAGGACAGCTAGCAGATCCCTAGAATATCAAGCCAATGTAGCATCACTGGGAGTAGTAGGTGCTGTGAAGTTAGTGCTTCCCAAAAGACACTTTATACTGCAGCCATATCAAAATTTGTTTCATTTCATTGAGGTGATGCTTATCCTCCTATCACTACCAGATAAGACTGACTCCTCATGCAGCATTCAATTTGATATTAAACTGGAAGTTCATAATTTTTTTAACCACACACAAAACATGGGGTAAACAAAATCCCTACTCAGTTCAGCTCAGTAATAAATTTGGAGACATTTGTGAAAGTGCTGGAAAGTACTTTGCCCTAAATGTATGCTTTGACATTCTGGCCTTCAATGTGTCATTAGTGTCGTCCTAAAGCTACAACTAGTAGACAACATCAATACAGAAGTAAATGAAATATTATGTAAGTGATGTTCAGTGTGTAACAAGATGACTTTATTTTCTTGCAGAATGAGAGAGAACAAATAATGACAACCAACGTGTGGCTGTGTCAGGTATATACTCAATGCACGTACACACAGTATGTGTGCAATAGGTTGGTGTGTAAAGCAGTCTGTGGACACTCTACAGGAGTGGAATGACCATAGGCTGAGATGGGACCCTGAAAAGTATGAAGGTATCAAGAAACTACGAATACCATCCAAACACATCTGGCTCCCTGATATAGTGCTCTACAACAAGTAAGTAGGTGCATGTCACCCCGGCTCAAATTAAAGGGGTTGCTGTATATTGTTCAACAGTATTGAGGGTTTCCAGCATTTCCCCCAGACTTTACAAGCAGAAAATCTATTGCTAAAATCACTATTTATTTCTAGCAGGATTTTGTAATTAAAATGTTGGGCATTGTGGTGTTTAATTTTGTCAAACATGCATGTGCTGTGGTATAGGGAATTAGATATTAACCTGCATTTATTTTCACTTCAGCCAAACATGAGGGAGAGATTCTGGGTTTGTCTTATCATTGCAAAACAAACAACAACAACATGGTTAACTAATTTCAGATGTATCTTATTTAATAGCTTGACATTTTGGATAATAGTTTTTCATCTTTCTGAGATGTTCTTGTCCAAGTCGGTAGGAAAGTGAATAAATGCATTTTTCAAAATAATGAATCATTCATTGAAACACTGATTTGTATTATGAGGAAGGGATGGTCAGAGCCATGGTGGGGGAATATGATCACTCAGCATATTAGAGGTCATTTGGTCTTGATTTCCATGCCCTCTTCTACCTCTGAATCCACACACTATTTAATCTTATATTGCTCCAAACCTCTAACAGCGCTGATGGTGTCTACGAGGTTTCCTTCTATTGCAACGTTGTGGTCTCCAACACAGGGGACATCTTCTGGCTCCCTCCGGCCATCTACAAGTCAGCCTGTGCCATCGAGGTGCAGAACTTCCCCTTCGACCAGCAGAACTGCACTCTCAGGTTTCGTTCCTGGACCTATGACCACACAGAAGTGGACCTCATCCCCACCAGTGACTTTGCAAGCCGTGATGACTTCACACCCAGTGGAGAGTGGGACATCGTTTCTCTGCCGGCACGCAAAAACGAGGACCCCAGCGATATCACCTACCTGGATATCACCTATGATTTTGTGATCAAGAGGAAACCGCTGTTTTACACCATTAATCTGATCATCCCGTGCGTGCTGATCACATCGCTGGCTATTTTGGTGTTCTACCTGCCATCAGACTGTGGGGAGAAGATGACACTGTGCATTTCAGTGCTGCTGGCGCTCACCGTGTTCCTGCTGCTGATATCAAAGATAGTGCCGCCCACTTCTCTAGCAGTGCCACTTATAGGTCAGTCCTGATTATGTTTGTCTGTGTGTAATTGTCCTGATAAAGCTCTTACTCGGCAAGTAGGCTAGCAGACAAGTAACTTTGACTCTTCTCAAACTGCAATCAATTCATGAGGTTGACAAACTTTTAAACTACATCTATGTTTTTACATAGTGTAGATTATTGGTGTTAAATAGTTTATTTTCAGGTGAAAGGAACCAAAAAATACTTGGCATAGACACTAAAGTCAAATCATTACTGCATGAGCAAAAAGTGCTAATACAGCTGCAAAATATAAAACACAAATATGTCAAGTCAATAGAGGCCAGGCTCAGTATTTACTGAACCTGTACATAGAACCAGAAGAGCTTATGTTATTCCTGATTTCCCCTGAATTAAAATAATTGAGCATGATGTCCCTCAGGCTGCTTGCAGGTCAATGTGTCCTCCATTTTTACTTGTCTTGATAAATTCAGGTCACTGCACTAACTTCATCAGTACTACAACACAGTCATGCCAGACTTGCCATTGTGTTGCTTGTTTTTCTAAAAGAAAACTATTTGGAAATGCTTTTGCTTAATAAGTGAAAATTATTCCTGTTAAAAGTAGATCCATAATTTTTTTTGTCACTTTCCCTAAGGTAAATACTTGATGTTCACCATGGTGTTGGTCACTTTCTCCATTGTAAGCAACGTCTGCGTCCTCAACGTGCACCACCGCTCCCCTTCCACCCACCACATGCCGAACTGGGTCAAACGTCTCTTCTTAGTCCACCTCCCAACCTTTCTCCTCATGAGGCACCCAGGCTCATCTAATGCCGACCGAAGCGGCACCAGGAAAAACATTTCCCAGAGTGGCACAGAGAAGAGGCAGTATTCCAATATTAGACTCAGTGGGATCCGGACAGACACCGTCTACGTCAACGAGGAATTGGCCCACAAGTTTTGCTGGAAGGTGGGTGACATTCCGGATGGGAGTGATGGGTTTTCAGACTTCCAAAGACCTTCGGCTGTTCGGTGGGACATGGATTTGGTGGAAGCAGTAAATGGAGTGAGACACATTGCTGAACATATGAAGACTGAAGATGGCGATGAAGGGGTGAGAACATAAAGACACTTAAAATGTGTGATGAGCAGAAAAAGGTAGTATCAAATGATTAAAAATAAAACAGAATTACCGACTGGAATGAGGGAAGACACAAAAGCAGATTATGGAGATGGATGATGATGATGAGGAGGAGGTACGTGTGATAACATGGAACATCTTAAATAATTCAGTATTTGCTTATGTCCTCCGGTGAGATTATTCCAACCTGTGTGTGATCTGTTGCTCTTTTGAAAACATCAGGTGTTCTTAGAAAATGCAAACTAATGCAAACACAAACTGACTAAACTCAGCACTAAACCAGGGCTTCTGCACTTCCACAAAACACCCACACTTTAAAACATATTCTAAACTAGATTTCCAGCTGTAATTGCTCGTGGCAGATTGTTCATCAAGCTGCCTCTGTGTCAACCGCCTGCAGTGCAGTTAAAATTATACCCAAATATGTATTTGTTGTCCTAGAAGCTTCATAGCAACAGCAGCAGTTAATAAAACTTCTGGCACTTAAAACCCCCCAGAGGTTTGTTCTTTAGAGCAGGAAAGGAAGAACATAAATGGTTCCTCATAGATCTGTTCTAACACGTGCTTTATTATGATCTGATTTAGCTTAACACCCTGTCATAGTCAACTTGCTGGTTTGGTTTCAGGTCATAGAAGACTGGAAGTATGTAGCCATGGTGATCGATCGTCTGTTCCTGTGGATTTTCATCCTGGTGTGTGTGGTGGGAACACTGGGGCTCTTCATGCAGCCGCTGTTCCAAAGCTATACCACACCCACTGCTGATGACACTGAGTGAGTCGCATACTGAAGCAAATGATTACATATGTACATCACAGTGTGTTGGTATAGACTGTTATTTAAATTGTTTGAAGCTTGGATAAAAGAAACTGTTGCAGACATTTAACTTAGTGTATTTAGGTAAACACTGTTTCATGACTTATTTCCATTGTGGCCCGACTTGGCAAATGAATTGAACCTATCCACATTTTAGAGTGGCAACATACAAAAGTGTGACAAAGTCACGGTACCTGTTTGGCTGTTGTCAGTATACAGGACTGGTGATGAATTAAATGGGATTTGTCTGCTCAAAATATCATCTCAGGTCAGTTAGCAGTCACTGATGTTTGAGCCTAAGACTACATAGTTGTGCGGTTGTTTCACAGTTATAATTTTAACAGTGCTCAGTGGGAAGTTCCAACTGTGAAGCAATAAGAGAAAATTCAGCCTTAACAGGAGCTAAACAGCATCTAGCAGAACAGATGAGAAGACACTGTGTTCTGTCTGTAATAACTTTGCCTGATTTTCTAAGGTTTTGCATATGTTTGGTCAGAATGCTCCAAAAAAAAAAAAAGGTAAAGAAATGGAGAAGACCAGCGATCTTCTGTTCATGCTAATTACTTAAACATTTCTTTTTACAAAAATCAACTGCTGAAAGACCAACATGAATCTAATATATAAAATAGTGAATGAACATGTTTTCTAATTATAGACCTATCTCTTTTCAAAGATAGTGGAGAAGTTATTTGTTAAAAGATTAAATAAGCATAGCATTCATATTAACAATCAGTATGGATTTAGAGCAAATGATTCCACACGGTTAGTAATTCTAGTTTATTTCGAAGACTGAGCTGAATATTTGTGGATGCCTACAGTAAAGCAAGGTATTTAGGCCACTGCATTTAAAACTGCTTATAAAGGTGTCAGACTACCATAGCAAATGCATTTATATGAAAATGTTGCAGTATACATAATGTTTATTTGTTTACTGTTGTGTTTTTCTTTCTGTAGGTTTGGGTAATTTTAGGAGTTCTTTGAAATCAGACAGGAAACTGTGGAAAATGTGTCTCTCACAGACACTTTAACAAGCAGTGGCAGGTCTGGCTCTGTTCTATCTCTGCTGGATGGACGTGGCTGACAACCAGCCTAATCAGTGGACTTATAACAAAACTTTTTTTTAACTCTATCCACACTCCACCATCATCACAGGCGTGACAACGGGATGTACTTTTTACAACTCAAAATTTGTGAAATTTAGTCAAGATGGCAAGAATAGTGTCCAGGTACAGTTTTTCTTTCACACAGCATCCAGAAGAGTTGCAGACTGTTACTCACTGTCTTTAACTTTCACATTGTAAAGAACAACCAAGAACCACAAAACTGGTGAAAAATACTGGTAATTTATTTCCTTTTATAAAAATATTACTGCACCACCTCTCTCTGACTGGTTTCCTTGTTCTGCTTCAGAGCCCTGTGCCCCATCTCCACCATCCATTTCCCAAGCAGTGTTGCAGCCTTTGCTGTATTGTCTTACTCTGAAGATTTTGTATTCTGCTCTTCTTTTCTCTTTACTTCTGCTTCTCATTTGCTTGGTTATTCTCATTTTTATTCCTGTTTGTGCCACAGTATCACAAGTCCTGTTAGAAAATCTCAAGAATGCTTAAAGAAAGCTTAATGATGACAAGCACATAAATGTGGAAAGAAGCCTTGAAAAGACACTTTTTAAAAATCTAACTGTGCAGTATAGACACACACAATTTAATTATTCATCACTATATGAAAAGATGAACTGCACTTTCATTTATACTTCTCTGCCCAACAGCTCATTCCATCCCTCACTTTCACAACTGCCTTAAACTGTTGTTGAATATTCTGATGTCTGACTATTCAAGACATAAGCAAACTGTAGCAGCATATTATAACAATTTGTACTGCACGTTGAATAAAAAGCAGTGACGTTTGGTCAGTTTTGGCATTGTGACATGTTACTGTAGGAAAGTCACGGGAAAATAATATTAACCATGGATGAATTCCAGTTCACTGCTACAATTTCAGGTTCTTGATGTACTGCTTAACATTTTCACAACCTGTAGGCTCGTCATCCCTGCCCCTTCTTTTATCTCTGGAGTTTTCTCAGGTTCTTACTGAAAGTTGCTCTCAGCAGCTTTGTGAAAAGGCCCTAAGAGGCAGCTATACTTGGTGAGTAATTCATACGTTGAAGAAAGTGATGCTGTGAAACAACCACCTTTCCCTATGGTTAGGTGAATTATTTAATGTGTCAGAGTAAAGAAAAGAGAATTAATTCAGTTACAGTACATATAGGCCAAAAGTCAGTGAAGCAGTGTTGCCTGTGAAGCAAGAGTTTCACCTAAGTTAAAGACTTGAATCACCAGGGCAATAAAACAAAGGTAAAAAATTGACAGGAGCAGCACTTTATACATCTCTAGTGTCTCATCTGGGTGACCTCAGAAACTTCTGAACTTTTACCAAACCTGTTTTCTTTATGTGTTGATCAAACAGCTCAGGAGACAGCACTTAAGCAGCTGTGTGTGGTTTGTGTGTGAGGTCTTGTCTGTGTGTACGTTTAAGTGCTGCTCTACCTGAGTAATACATATTCAGACAACATGCATTTGTCCTATTTAAAATGTAATTACTGTGTTTGTCACTATTATTAGTGAGATAAAATGAACTAAAGTGACAATTTATGGAGACCATTTGTTCTGTGTGCACACACTTATGCACTTCAGTTAAAACCCTTTGAAGCCTTAGCTCTGTCTATGAACCTGTCTGAAGTGGGAAAACGTTTGAATCCACTTGCAAGGTCACATCCTGTTAATGGACCTTCTGGTTTTTGTGTTTCTGTGTGTGAGAGAGCCTCTTTCCTCAGTCTGATAAAAGGGGAAATGTGCTTGGCAGCACTAATGTGCTTTCATTCCCTTGAGTCTAAGTGTGTGTGGCCTTGTTTATGTATACTTGTGGTGACAACATTGCTTTGCAAGGACTGGAAATCACTGGTAGAGACCAGAGGCTGGGCCCCACAACTAATTTGTTGAATTTTACTAAAATGATGAGGTGTGAGGTTAAAGCAAGGGTCGGCTTTGCTTAAGGATAGGGTAAGTCTCCTGGAAATGAATGTCTATTTAGGGACCCTGTAAGTGACGACCACAAGAACGCGTGTGTGTGTCTGCGCGCGTGTGGTGCCCAAACTCCATCTACAAACATAAAGGTGATATCAGGTGAAAATGACATCACCTTCCAGCTGCCAGCAGCCGCTTAAGACACAGCACACTATTATATTATTTTATGTGCAGTGCATGAATGAACACACACACACACACACACATAATAGACTATGATCAGATATAGCTGGCCCAAATCCTTTATCTCAACAAAAGTGAAGCAATGATTCCTGAAGTCAGGATATCATCAAAAATAACATGAGCCTCCACTGGTGAGAAACTATCGACAAAACACATATTTACTGTGCCACCATGTGTGTGTGTGTGTGTGTGTGTGCGTGTGTGATATTTACCACATTCCCCACACTATCAACATGAGGTGATAGTGTGGGGAATGTGACAGATGTGATGTTGGCGTGTCTGGGTGAACAGCAGAAGAGGACAGGAGCAGACCAGTTGTTGTATTGTAGAATCAGGCTGTTGTTATTTAGTGGTGCTCTATGCAACGTAGCTAACATATCAGAAACACACTAAGGGATTGTTTCAAAAACCTGGGGTATTAAAATCAAATCAAATCAAATCAAATTTTATTTGTATAGCGCCAAATCACAACAAAAGTCATCTCAGGACACTTTACAAAGTAAGGTCTAGACCTTACTGTTATCAATATTATTACATAGGGAAAACCCAACAAATCCCCCTTGAGCAAGCACTTGGCGACAGTGGGGAGGAAAAACTCCCTTTAAAGGAAGAAACCTCCGACAGACCCCGGCTCTTGGTGGGCGGCCTTCTGCCTCGACCGGTTGGGGTGAGTGGATAGAGGAGAGACAAAAGAAGAAAAGCAACAAGACACAACAATCAAACACTGATCAGGTCGATGTGGCTGGTGACTGCTCGTCAGAGATGTAGAGCTCCAGGGCCAGGGCTACCTGCAGAAAGGTACAGGGAGAGAGAGAGAGGACACACTACGGGAGAAAGGAGACACAAAGTTAGTAATGTGTAATAGTGGCAAGCTAGTGGCAGAGGTGCATGCGCAGACAACTGGAGTTATGACCTGGTCTGAACAGCCAGATTTTAAATCAT
>NW_018127909.1:2478836-2498514 GCF_001952655.1 Monopterus albus | reverse complement strand
TGGCTTCCATTCTGTGGACTTTAGGAACCACAAGTAGACCTGGTCTCTGAGAGCAAAGTGCTCTGTTGGGATGATAAGGCACTATGAGGTCTACTGTATGAGATATGATGGAGCCTTGTCATTAAGGGCTTTGTATGTTAGGAGAAGGATTTTAAATTCTATTCTGAATTTTACAGGGAGCCAGTGGAGAGAAGCTAATATGGGAGAGATATGATCTCTCTTGCTAGTTCCTGTCAGTACTCTGGCTGCAGCATTTTGGATTAACTGGAGGCTGCAACAAGTGCAAAAACATTAGCAAATATATGTTATATTAAAAATTACACTTATGTAACAACTCAAGGCAAATTTATAGTATAATGAATGTGATATTTCACAAATATATATTCATACACTGAGTTATCTGAAAGTTTGTGAAAAATAAGGGCTAGCCTATTTCATTCTCTTCTAAATTAAGCAGCCGTGAATGCTTCCAGCTGTGCAAGGGTGTTTAATACATACTAGCTTAGCACAATATGTCATTAAAAATGTTGTAATATGACACCAGCACAAGTGGTCTTTCACAATTTGGACGAAGACCAGTAGACTCAGGAACAGCTTCTTCCCCACAGCTGTCTCCTTACTGAACTCTGTCCCCCGTTGACCCCCACTGCCTTCTCCTACACCACTACACACACCTCACCCATTCTCATCTCTTCTCCTGGGACTAATGCAGTACACTTCTGTTACCTGCAATACTGAAGTGATCTGTTAATTTGCACGTACTGTACACATGCAGATACTGTATATTTATCTTTGCACTATTTACATCCATTGAACTGGTAACTAATGTAACTTATTTATCTTCTTATTCTGCACTATTTCATTCCATTTCATCCCACTGCACTAGTGTTTTATAAATTTAATGTACTTTACCCATTACTTGTAATTTAAATCCATAAAGTCTGTCGTATATTGTACATTACCTTACATATCAACTGTACATATCTATAGGTAAATTAGTACTTACTGTAAATACTGTAGATACTGCACACACTGCGCTGCTGTTATTGCACTTCTGGTTAGATGCTAAACTGTATTTTGTTTCCTTGTACTTGTGTAATGACAAAGTTGAATCTAATCTAAACAGTTAAAATAGTTAGCTCAAAGGTTAAAGGTAGCCTACTGAGATTGCTAAAAGGAATAATGGAAACATGGCTAAAGTGGAGAGCTAAAGGTACGAGATGAGCAGCTGAAACTGTTGGCTAAAACTGGTGGGTAAAATAGATTCAAGCTAAAAGTAACCTCCAAGTCTGAGGCTATGTTTCTCTGCCAGAAAACTGTGGATTTCTTCCTTTGTGCTTGGAGAGAATTGCTGCCCTGACTTTAAGCATCTCACGGTCTTATTAATGGGTGAGGGCAAAATGGAGTGAACGACTGACAGGTGCAACATCAGCAGTAATGTGGGTGTTGCACTGGACTGATGTGGTGAAGAGGGAGCTGAGCCAGATGGCAAAGCTTTCAATTTAACAGTCAGTCCATGTTCCAACACTCATCTACGGTCACAAGCTTTGAGTAGTGACTGAAAGAATGAGATCATGAATACAAGTGGCTGAAAAGAGTTTCCTCTATACAGTGGCTGGACTCAGCCTTAGAAATAGGGTGCAGAGTTCAGACATCTAGAGGGAGCTCAGAGTAGAGCTGCTGCTCCTTCAGGTCTAAAGGAGCCAGCTGAGATGGCTCTGGCATCTGATTCGTATGACCTGTGGGTACCTTGCATTGGAGATTTTCCAGGCACATCCATCTGGTGGGAGGCCTCAGGGTAGACCCAACACAATCTGGAGGCACCATCTAATCTGGAAATGCTTCAGGGTCCCCCTGGAAGAGCTGGAACTTCTTGTTGGAGAGAGGTAGGTCTGGATCACCCAACTAAACGTGCTGCCCTCATGACCTGACCCCAGACAAAGCAAGCATAATGGATGGATGGATAAAGTAACAGATAAAAATATTGCTAAGTGGTTAAAATAGTTACAATCAACAGATATGTGGATACAATAGTTACGTAAAATTAATGTGAACAACGGAAATAGTGATTTAAAAGTAATATCTGTTAAAATGTGTAGCTGGCTAAAGGTACAGTCAGCAATTCTAGCACAAGGATGTTTACATTTTGGTCACTGTGTACATAAATCCACAAGTTGTTTCAGTTAGGATCTCCTAACCACGTCACTCACAATCAAAGGAGATATCAGAAAACTAGCAAGTGGGGCACAACACGTATTTAACCATCTACAGACTCCACTGTTATTCTCTCACAACAATCTCTAGCTGCTACAAAGCGAGTACAGCTCACATCCACCTGGGGTTTGTGGAACATTCAAACTATAAAGCAAATTAGAGAAATATGAGGAACATTTATTTAAATATATCAATGTGTAATGGTTTAGATTGGCTGACTATACCTTTAATCAGCTTGTTGAATGAAAATAATGATTCTATCATCGGTTTAGTTTTAATTTTCAAGAAAACCTTGACTACATTATTTTATTTTTCTTATAGGAATAGTCTAAGGATTAGTTTTCTTGCCAAGAGTGAACCAAGGAGATTGATATCACTTCCATGTCTACAATATGTGTTAGATATCAAGCTATAGCCAGGTGAAGTTAGTTTAGCATAACATGAAGACTGGAAACAGGAGGAAGGTGTGAGCCTGGCTTTGTCACATAGATTGTTGAATGATATTAGAGTTTATGTATGGATGAAATAAGATATAACTGGATGAACCAAGCAAGAGATAACTTGTTTTAGGTGCTTGTAGACAGATTTTGTGAACTTTGGGCATATCTAGGCTAGCGAGCCAGGATTCCTTGCTTCTGTTCTTTAAGCTAAGCTAACTTCATATATTTTCTTATTCAGTTGTTGCAATATTCTCATATAACTACAGGGAGAGTAGTATTTCTCTTCCCCAAACATCAGTTTTGTCATTACATACAGAATACAAGTCCAACTTGTACTACATTGTTACTGTAGACCTTTATATTTTTTTTTCAGCAACAATAAGCTCTACTGCTAAATAAAGATTTTGCAATAGAAATGAATCACTAGCATTTGCTCTCATCTCCAGCTTTCACAGTTTCTTCAGCTCACTTATCAACATGACGTGCTGTCTCAAACCACAAAACAACCATCAGATTTGTGTTCTTGCCCTGCAATATTTGCCAGTGTTAACAAATGTATCATGCTGGAAAATCTTGGCTCCCTGTTTTATTAAAGTTTCCTAAAGTCGCTTTCCTCAGTAAGCAGGATCTGTCAGGCACCCCTGCAGTCATCCATAGGGCTCGTTCTGCTCCATCTATCACTGGTGCCTGAGGGTGGAAACATTACTGCTCCTTCACACATACTCCACTAAACTTGTACATGTGCCAGACCCCATTCCTTTATTCTTTCTCTCTTTGTCTCTCCTTTATTAACATTCCTTCCATTCCTTTTCCTCTTCCTTATCTGTCTGTTATTCCCTTCTCTGTTTCTGTTGTCAGACTCCCCCCTGCCCATTTTCTGTATATTGTAAATTGCATGTGGAGAAATGGCAAACTAAAAATACGCCGGTAATAAACTCAATTATCTGTCCTTGTTCATGCTACACACCTGAATAACTTTGAACATGGGACAGTGCCAGATACCAGAATTCATGATGGACTCATGTTAGGGTGCTTAAACCTGCATGTTGTACTATTCAGTGAACTGACTTATAGCTTCTACTGGCTGCTGGTACCAGAATGGAACTGCAAATCAACTAACTGCAGCATTCACACTTAAGAAATTGAAATAGGTGATACAATTAGAATAAATAATTTTGAACTAGAGAAATACCATTTATTCTTCAGTCCAGAACGCTGCGACAGAAACCGTCAAGTTGTTCTAGTCCATTTTTTGGCAGCTAAGTTTTAATTCTGGCTTTCCAGTTCATTTTAGATATCCAACCCATGTAAAAACATTCCCATTGTTGACGGTACATTTGAGCTCTAATTATGCTCTCCTTCCCCTTCTGCCACCACAGCAATGAATAAAAGATATCCAGCTCTGCCAACAGTAATAAGTGCAATGCTCTTAGACACTTATAATGTACTAACAGAGGTTTTGAGCTTGTTGACGTATTCCTCTTGCCTGTGGTTCAAGTACGTATTGCTATCACAAGCTGTAACAGTCAAAATGTTGGCAAGCAAGCTGGCACAATCCATCAGTTTACAGTACCTGATGTGAAGTTCCCTCACACAAAGACCTGTGGAGCTCAGGATTAGGATGAGTGTGTGTTCATATAAAGACTATCATAAGCCACAAATTGTAGGATTTCAAACTACTGATTATATACAGTTTAGGGTTAAAAAGCTGATTGATTCATTGCAGTTACACTTAGGATGAGCTAATCCATTTTTGGCTACATGCACCAGATCATATGACATTTTATTGTCCCAGAGGAAATTAGTTTTGTAAAACCAGCACAAAATCGAGAAGCATGAACCTGTATGTTGCTGTGTCAATGTGCACTTTTGCCTTCAGTGCAGAATCTTGTACCTGATGCTGATGTAAGTCATTCCTATGTACAGTAGGTCTGCTGCACAGTCAGGTGTGTATAAAGCTGCACTGTAGAGCAATAGGCCTGTGTAGGCAGAGTCAGTCAAATTATTGCTTTCCTTAATCAAACATATGAACATACAGTATGTGTTTGTGTAGGTGTGTGTTTGTATGTGTTTCTGCCAGCATTTATCTGCATGTGTGTGCATTAAGCTGATTCAAGAACAAGACTGCTCCTGTTGGCAAACCTCCTACCATTTCATAAAAACTCAATTTATATAAAGTCTGGGCTAATACACTTTGTTGATTTGTTGAGTTGATTTCATAAATTATTTTCTTCTTTAAAAGTTTAAGGCAAAACAGGAGGCAAAAATTGCAGGATGAAAAAACTTTGTTCAATAGCAACAATAGTATTTGAAGCAATAAATTGCAATTCATTGTATTGATTTTTCTTTTTTGCTCCATGCACAAACATTGGGAGCAATCTGGAGTTTGTTCTTTTATGAAACATACTGTATCATATTCATTTTCTGTTGAGGCCCTATGATAAAGGTATTGTTTCAACCCTTATGTTTTACATTACTTCTTTACTTTCTGTTCTCTCAGCCTTATATTGTTTACTTGCCCTTTGCTATTGCCATACATAAGGATATGTACATACATATTGACAGCCACTGTAGTCAGAGTCAATTCCTCGTTTGTCCAGCACACCTGGCCAATGAAGTTGATTCTGATTCTTATTATTTTGAAGCCTTTAATTTGAAATACAATCCAACATAAATTCACCAAACTCACCAGGCTGCACAACCTTTGCATTGGATGAAACAGGATTAACTGTAGCAAGATGTATCTAACAAACTGGCAGGTCAGTTTAAAGAAGTAAGATGAAATACCTACTGATGGGTAAATTAAACAACGTGCAGTAGTGATGTATATTTATTGGATTAGCATGATACTGCATATTTCACTTATGCTTGTGACTTGCATTAGGATGCAGCCATTTGTAGAACAGACTATTGTTTGATGAGTCTGACCTCTGTTCATGTTGCAACCCTGACCTCATTATTCCACCAGACTAACTGTTATTTCTTTTCTTATCATACTGTATGATGAAGGAAGATATCCACCTCCCTGCCTTCTGGAAGTTTCCAGAAGCCTCTGATCTCCTCCGCTCTATTAAGCCTACCTCAGTGAGATGATCATGCCAGGGAGAATGAAAAGGGCCATCCAGATTTCATTACTTGAGGTGGAAAAATGTGGTGCAGATATATGGATGTGAATAATTCAGCATGATCTAAAACTTCTAGTGAGGGAGATAGATATTTTAATCTGTTGTGTTTCATCGGAGGCAGAAGGATGGCACCAGTATGTGTTGGTGCAGGGGGGGAAATGTTTGAGATGTCTAAGGTGAAGAAAGAAGGGCAACAGAAAGCATGGAAAGCAAGAAATGTACTGGACAATCAAAGAAAGTCCAATATAGCAAGAGAAACTTAAAAGATGGGAGGAAAACTGATAGAGGACAGAGAGCGACTGATAAAGAAAGTTACTTTGTACTCTTGGGCTGAAATGAGAGGATGTGAAAAAGATGATGCTGTGGAGAGAAAAGAGAATGACACTAATGGCTTTTGGACATGGTGCATTCAGTTTTTATGAAAAACATGAATTAAACATTGCCCATTGCAGGGCAGCAGGACAGGCTGGGGTGCATCACGCTAAACAATCTTGGCAGCAACATTGATTTTCACCAAGTTTTTCCTCTTAAACGCTACACTAATAAAGCTGGTGAAGACAAACATCACGATGCCACACTGTGAGCTCAGCACTTGTCAGATGATGACATTGGCAACAGTAAAATCACATTATCCTTGTCATGCTTATTCTGTCCTTTTTATGCAGGGATTAGACTCAATACACTCCGTCCAATAACTAAAAATGAAAGAGAAGAAGAGATGCATATGTTTTGATGGTTTCACTTGTGTTGAAATGAGGGGGTACTAGTTGTTGTAGCAATTCTCAGATATTGTTATGAAGGTTGATTGTGTTTGTTCTGAGTGATATGGGCTGAGGACAAAGGACAGATCCTGACATAAAGTGTGTGGACAAGCGCCAATGTACACACACATATGCTGCCAACATTGAAATTGTTTATATCCCATATGCCACAGATCATTACAGTTAATTTGTCAAGTCTCCTTCTGCACTGCATTCAATATCGTGTTAATTAAATTCAAAGATAATATTAAATTAAACTAAATTTCATTTTATTGCATTAGGTATATTGGATGGGTGGCACTGT
Organism: Monopterus albus; assembly: GCF_001952655.1. Lineage (NCBI taxonomy): Eukaryota > Metazoa > Chordata > Actinopteri > Synbranchiformes > Synbranchidae > Monopterus > Monopterus albus. Next base: position 2,491,670 of record NW_018127909.1, on the reverse strand, counting down.
GGGCCAGTGGTTATTTACTGTTGGAAGACTGTCAGTACACTACACCTATTGATATTGTATGTGATACATTTCATATTATTTAACAAAACAACTGGATATACTGGAACGTCATCAGTGCATGTTCAAGTTCTACACACTATACACAATTCTACTATATACTATACACATAACAAACGTTACAAATCGCTCTCTCTCTCTCTCTTGCTTACTCTTCTCTCTCTCTCTCTCTCTCTCTTGCTTACTCAACAACATACACCCCTCATTTGCAATCTGGTTTCCTCTCTCCACACTGAAAGGTTTGGACTCGGTTCAGCTCAGCTCAGCTCGACAAAGCATGGCCTCCTTAATTACTTTGTTTGATGACGTTAAACCAAGCGTGGAAAGTCACTGGCTAAAATTAAACTTAATCATCCCTGATCTAGGGGATGGTAATCAGTGACCTGAGGAGCAGCATTCACAAGTAGTGAATAAAAGCGGCGCGTTTCATTGAGCCAGAAACGATGTTTCGGAGCAGACCTACAATTCTAAACGATACACCTCTAATCCAGTGACACAAACAGCCTAAAATAAACGAAAAAAAAAAAACTTTAACTCGTTATGATATGCTTCAAAACATACATATGTTTTTCAACATTGAGTCTAATGCGACAAAAACTGGTGTGAACCACTAATAATACATGAGATATCTCTAAATAAAGTGCTCACACTCTTCAATACTCCGCTGATTTCAGTACCTCGGACAGCGCTCGGTGCCTCCCACCGGCACTGTCCGAGGTGCTGAAATCAACCCGTTGTAGCTACAGGATAAGGATAATCACCTTTATTGGCCAAGTATGTTACACACAAGCTACAGTAGCTATAGTATGTACAAACGTTCAGTCCTGCACGAAAACTTTCTGATACGTCCATACCAAGTGAAAATCCGGCCCGAGAGGAACTGACGAATTCTAACAAGGTATAATATAGTTTGAAATGCTTATAATTCTCAATCTGTTTTAGTCACTAAAACCAATGCCAAACATTCCTCCTGACTTTAAACTCAAATTCTTATTAATGTGTGTATTTTCATTTAGTGTCAGCCACAGAATCAAAATACGCCTATTTAGTGTCAGCCACAGAATCAAAATACACCTATCTGTCAGAGCAAGTTGTAGGGCGGCTTTCCCTCCCTGTGTGGGGAGTCCATCTATGCGCCAGAGAGGAGCTGTGCGCTCATAGGGGAGGGACGAGCAAAGTCAGGTTCGCATCCCATCTAGAAGGAGTGCACCGCAGAGCGAGACGGGCTGCACAACGGGACAGACGTACGTCTTCCTGTCATTTGACACGTTTCTTTTCTTTCTTTCGTTGCTTAAATCGACGCGGTTAAAAAAGAAAGAAAGAAGAGTGAAGGGGATCCTCAAACGACACTGGGAAGAGATGCACCCAGTATCGAGATGGACTTTGCTGCTTCTTCCCCTGGCTTTGATAGCGCAAGGTAAGCTACGTTAATTACGCTTTTCTGCTAAGTTTGTCTTATTCATTTAAAGGCGAGAAGACCACAACAAGGCCGTCGAGACTTTTTCACTTTTATTATTCTGAAAATGACAAAATAGTTAAAGATCGTCCAAAGGCTTTATTGCCAAAATAGCTGTTTCTGAAGTCAAAGTTGTCTAAAGTATTGCTCTCTCTCGACATAATCCTGACGTAAGCCCCATTCATGTCTTGGTGATCGTGCTAGCTGGGCCAAAAATGAGCTGCGAAGAATCCGGGAAAAGGCAAATGAATTTTGATGAATACAAATTTTGCTTTGAGACGCGAGCCGTGATTTCAGGAAACCAAAACAGATTAGAATTTGTTTATAGGATCCGTCTCCCTGTTTGTGGCTGGTGATAGACTTAGTAGGTTATATATGGGCCTGTACTAACATTGTGTTGTTCAGACAGAAGACAGATAGGATGTCTTTAGTCAGAGACGGGCAGTCTGCAGGCATTTGATATAAAATAATACAACTGACAGCAGTGTTCTTCTGATAACCTTATTTTGATATAGGCTATCCCGAAATGGCATGAATAAAAGTTATATGAAGTTGTTACTGACGTGAAGGAAAGAAGAGAGGGAGGGAGAAAGGGAAGAAGGAAGAGATATAGAGAGAGGGAGGGAGGGAGGGAGGGAAAGGATGAGGAAGGAAAGAAGGATTTGTTGATACTGAAATTCACCCAGCAACTTAATCACTGACTGCAGCTGAGGCAGAGAGCCTGTATCTGACCTGGGGCCACTGTGTGGAATAGATGCAGAGATGGTAATCATGCTGTGGCATTTCAAAGCATTAACATAAACATTTGCTGCAAGGAAATAAATAGCAGTTATCTGGTTTTAGGAAGGTGTCAGATAGGTTCTTGCATAGTTTATTAGCCTCCACACACAATCTTTATTTCATACATGACCTTTTGGCTGGAGGTGTGTGTTTTCTCTCTATATTCAAAATAAAATTTATAACAATTTACCAGATTTTTTGCATACATGTTACAAATCTGATAACTTACAAATTCTTGTACATGTTCACTTTATATACAACAAAGTTGTTGTATATGAATATATATATATAGTTCCTGAAGGTGAGCATGTTCAGTTGTTTTTATTGTAGTCACGTACCCTCCATGTTCACCGGGAGCAACTGGGGGTTTAGTGTCTTGCGCAAGGACGCTTCGAAACGTGTACTTGACAAGCTGAGAATCTAACTGCTAATACTCTGGTGAGGAGACGACCCACTCTACCTCCTGAGCCACGGCCGCCCCAGAGAAGAACCCGAGTCATCACATGTTAAAGTGATAAACATTTATTTCCATCATTGTCTCTTGGTCCTTGCAAATCAGAAAACAATTTAAGGTATGTTCACCAACTTGGAACATTACATGAACACAGTATAAAGTGCAGCACTGCCCTCACACACCATTTAGGATTTGTGTTGGCTCTGATCAACATTTATCTTGTACCCATAACAAAACTGTGACATCATATTCGCTTTCAGGGTAAAGGGCAAATACTGTACATTTTGGTGGATGGATCAGGCTAATATCACTGCGCTGTAACTTGACCTGCAGTTTTACACATAGAAAATACTATGCACAGAGGTCCCCTGTGCCTTCAACAGTACATGAACACACACATTGTACAGCTAATTCTGTGAGGACACTCACTGACATAATGCATTCCATAGATCTGTAGCCTAACCAAAACCATGTCAACGAAATGCTTAAACTAAACACTTACTCTAACCTGAACCATTTATTCCTTTAACTTTTATTTATGCATGGGGAAATCCCTTGAGGTTAAGGACCTCTTTTACAAGTGTGCCTTGGCGACCAAGTCTCAGTTTTCAAATTTGAAAAGGTATGAGAAAGTGAGGACTGCGGAATGTTGTCGCTGTCCTACAATGTCCTCACTACATAGTATAAAATCCAAGTAGTCTTCACACTGATGATGTGTTACTGCAGCCTGTGGGTGTAGTCACATTGCTGTTTGTTCAAATAGAGGTCACCCTTTTAATGTTTCATGTATTTGAATGCATGACTGATGATCCAGTCAGTGAACTGTGGCAGTGAGGCGTGTGTCTGTGTAGCTGTGCGGTAACAAGACTTATATCACAATAACATTTATAGAGCAGGACGCAGAGGGGGAGTGGCCAAACACAAACTGAGTCACAGAGAAATGTGTTGAGAACATCTCTCACTGCAGCTTGACAGTGCTGCAGTAGTCTGTTCACTTTCTCCACTCAACCTACTCATTAGATTCCACAAATTTACTGTAATGTATAAAGTTTGGAGGTACTGTCATGAAAACAAATCCAACCAGTCAGTCATCAACAAAGTCATGTTTTAACCATTTTTGATAACATATGCACTTTTTAACGCTTTTTGTAATAGCATATGTATTTCGGCATAATATTTGTAATATCCTAATGAGCACACGTCATTGCACCCAACATGTCTCTATCTATATGGTCTATGGGGGCATTTTATGAACTCCTGAGGGAAGAATATGGCCAAAGGGTCTCATTTTTATCTATTGCCACACAATTTTAAATGGAAAAGCCTTTCTTAAGATACAGGACCATAAACGGCTGAATAATTCTTTCAGATAAAAATAATCACATAAAATTCATGGAAGCTACATTTATGTTAGCACAAAGATATGCAATTTCTATTCAATGTGCTGATCTTCTAAAATTTATCTGAATAAAATGAAAGAATGAATAAAAGAAAAGAACAAGTTGGCCCAGTTCCCACAATGTGACTATGTTAACAGGTTTTTGTCCCCATAATGTAAGTAATACAAAGGTACACACACACACACACACACACACACACACACACACACACACAAGTCCTGTATCCCTTCTCCACTGTCCCAAACTTTTCCACCCCAAATCACTCAGGTTCTGCCGCTGTCATCAGCCTTTCACATTGTGTCACTCAGTTGTTCTGTTTTCCGCAGTCTGCTGCCCTTCCTTTACTTTCTCTCTCCAGTTTCATCTCTGTCAGCTGAATTCAAGTCATTTCAACTCTTTACCAGTATAAAAGGAAAACAAACAGTACAAGCAGAACCCTGCTGTTCACCATAAGAAGTAAAAGTAAAGACACTTTCTTTTTCAACCACCTCTCTCTCTCTCTGTCCCTTTCACACACACTTCTTTAAAAGCATTTGCATGCTCAGGGGTGAATCAAGGCTAAATGGGTTTTATAGCATCCTCTAAAACAGCCCATTAAATGGTCTCTTCTTCTCCATCACTTATTAACTGTCTTTCATTCTTCCCCTCCTGCCTCCCCGCTCTCTCCCTTCTTCCTTCTACTCATGTTAACTCTCCATCATCATCCTATATGAAAGTTATGTCCAGACCATTTGTTTTAGAGTATGCTAGTAGACCTCCAGCCTTCAGGTCATGTGTGCATTAAATATCTCACATGATCTAGGTATATCTGAAGTACCTTACTTTCTAAGTGAGTTGGTCAAGTTCATGCGCATTGTGTTGAATAATTGATACCATACTTTTGAGTACATTATAAGTAGAGTACCTGCTGCTGACTAATCTATTCACAGATATGCTGCTTACTTCTCTTCTTCTTTACTCTATGTAGTTGGCTTATTATTTTGTAATTTTCTTTTTAAAAAGTCCTATGAGAAGGATAATCTCAGCCAATAATGAACACAACTAGGAGTCTAAAGCCTTGCCAACAGCTCTGTGAGACTGTAACTTATGTAGGCAGAGATGCTAATGTCAGCATGCTAACAGGGTCACAGTGATAATGCTTTCATGCCACTGCTACAATAAATAATATTTACTATGTTTATCATTTTAGGTTAGCAGGTTAGCATTCTAACATTTATATTAATTAACAAATGCACAGATGAGGTCGAACATACAATAGTTAGTTATGCAGGTATTTGGCCCTAAACCAAAGTATTGGGTAAATAATAATAATAAAAAAACTATGATGGCAAAGGTAATGTCAAAGCATCACAAAAGATATTTCAATGGGTGTACCAAATCTGGATTTGTCAAACCCAGATACCCCAGTTACTGTACCAAAAATGTCAGCCTAATAGATAAAAACAGGGCCAACAGATCGACTGTCATGGCTAAAAACAACATACTACAGCAATGCCAAGACTGCTCCATCTCATCTGTCATTATGTTAAGAAAAGGGCTAGTACAAATCATTCAGATGGTGGAAAGGAAAGACATGGCTGAAGGGACACAGCTTTACATGTTTGACCTGATAAAACAGTACAGAAATGTTACAAAAAGGAACCATTTGCACCATCTTTTATTCAGCAAATAACAGGCCACATTCAAAATGAACTAGAAATTAGTAGTTACCAAATATTTACATCCAGTAACTGCCAGTGTTGTGTAATAAATGAACCAAGAGGCAAAGCTAATGTTAGCTTGCTAAAAAATGGCCTATTTAGGTTGAAGAGTAAAATAAGTATCAGAAATATTGGCCAAATATTTAGCCTGAAAAAAAACAACAAACAAAATTCTACTTATAACACTAACAAAATATTTTAAAAAATACAAATCAGCCAAATGGCACAGGTGTTAACAGAATTCAGAGCGGACTTGCATTTAGCTGCTTTAATTTCAGGGTCCTGATATTGTGCATGTTGGCTTAGTGTCACATTATCATGGCTTCCTGGGACACTTGCATAGCACAGAGCTGTTGTTAATGTTATTAGCAACGTCTGTGCATTTTATGTTGCCAATTAAACACATCTGGCTGCTTGTGTTTCTTACTCCAACTGACTCTCTCTGGGTGATGCTGACACAGACGTTAGCTTGGTGAGTATAGGTGAGAGGAATTATGACCAAATAAAACAAAAATCAATGTGTAATAACCCAGTGACCATCAGATTGTAGCTAGTTAATGAGATGGCCTTTGGCTTTCAAAATCAGACTGGACAAGTATATTCTCTGCATGTGATATGGTAATCCTGCTGTAACATGATGAAAGCAGTCAGTGAAAACTCACAAGTGAGACTGGTGGGCTAATAACTGGAGCAGTTTAAAGGTGATACATCTACATGACAAGGAGTAGAACCTGTGGCTCATTTTCTGTCATGATTGGTTCTTTTATGATTCTCAACATGAAATGAATTTGACCCTGTCCAGTGTGTGTATGTGCTTATGCATATGAGCGTGCAAGTGTTGGATTCTGTTTTAATCAAAGGGTTGGTTTAGTTAGTGGTTTAATTCCTTTCTTCCTTTGTCCCTTTATTTTATTGTATTCTATCTCTCTATTCACCCATGCTAGAGTAAAACTTTATTTAACAATCTTACAATATTAATACCGGCCAGGTAGCTCCCTGACAGAAGGCTGCAAAGCCAGGATTCACACAAGCTTCTGAGTGACATCTTAGGAAGACTGTCCTTTCTGTCCATCTTTGCTCCTTGTCTTGTCTTGTTTGTTTGTCTTTGCCTTCTTGTCATTCTCTCCGGAGTGCTGTCACCAGGGGTTCAGCACCAGCTGGGTTTCTGGTGTCACTGATGTCGGCATGTAGAGGGTTATCTCTTGGCTTTGATGGAGAAATATTGATGTAACAAGGTCAGCACTGTTTCATCATTAGGATTTCAAGGCCTTCTCCAACATGTCCATTTTAATTAGGAGATTTCTTGTTAACTACACTAAACTGAATTTGTCTGATTTTAGTCAAGTGAGGATAGTATTTAAAAGGAGTTTAGGGGAAAAAACAACAGAAGCACCTCAAGGCAAAATCTGCCAGTGTCAGTGAGGTGTGCTGCAATGTTCTCCTGAATGAATTCTTTGTCTCTCTGATCCTATAGTGTGTCTGTCTCTTCCTTTACTTTCTTTCTTCTATCCTGTTTTTACACTGCTTATCCATCCAGTCAAACTCGTTCCTGCACATTCTCCTTCATCCAACAACCTTGAGAAAACAATGTGGTATTTATTTATTGACCACTTCTCATTAGAACATATAAAACACTTGTACACATGACAATTTCAATGGCAAACCTAAGTATGACTCCCAAGGTACGACTCAGGAAGATATTGACTGAGCTCAAAATTCTGCTACATGTTACCTTGGTTATAGCAACTGCAGTTTTACACAGCCACCCCATGTGATTTTACTAAAGAAGTAAAAATAAATCAAGTCAGTCTAAAAACTAACTGCTTTTATGCTTCACAAAGTAGTTTCCCCCACACAACAGCAGGGCACAGTGAACTGGTGATCTTGTTGAGGAGCTGGAGGTGTCTGGCCTGTCATTGACAGCTCTTCATCCAACAGCTCACTGTGGCAGCTTCCTCTTGTTACAGTATGTCACTCTAAAACTGATCAGCTGTCAAAGAATATTACATTTCTTGTGACTGCTTCACAATAAAGCCATGCTATGTTTTGCCAGATGAATGCTTTCAATGTGAAGCAGCAGCAGTAAATATTAATTCTGCACTAGCCATAAATGAATACAGCTCTGACACAGCATTAGTGATCCATTAGGATTTTGAATGTATTTTGGAATAATATGGCAAATATGTACTGGTGTTTACATGATAACATAAACCTATTAGCATCGTTATATTATCTCGGAGGCCCCAGTGTTTCAGTGGTAAATGGCATTCCTATTGTATACAGTAAGGAAACATTTGAAATGGGAACAGAAAATGAGGAAAACTGTAGAACTAGCAGCTTGTCCTCCTCAAAACTTTATGCCTCACCTGTGCAAAAAAAAAAAAAACTTTGAGTGCTTCATCACCAGGCTACAGGCAACAGTGTGCAACTCCTCTGCGCTACGTTAAAATAGCTTGCTGTGCATTTTCCAAGAGGTAGACATACTGATGTTGTGCCTCAGGCCTTCTAGGCTCCTTCCTGGATAATTAGTAAATAAAACCTTCTATTTTGGTTGTATATACATCAGTCAAACAGCCGTCTAGCCAAGCACATACCTATATTTTGGTAAATTATAATAATAATTGTAATCATGTTCTCAGACAGGATGAGCTCCCACACCTGTCAACACCGACCTATATACATGTATATGTTTACTACTAGTTAGGAGAACAGAAGAAGACACACTAGTCACTGTGTTTTATCTCCAGTCAGATGGTAGATTTATATTTGAGCTTAAATGGGATTCTATTCCAGGAGGCCTTGGATATGATAATACACCACCTGTCCATTACGCTATCTAAATAAGCAGATGGTATCACTCTTGGGGCTTTTAAAGAGATAGTCCAGCCAAGAGATTGTTTACTCCTATATGATGAATTGTAGCATTAGTCTGAGAATTCATGAACTCAGGTATGTTTCCATGGTTTCTAATGACAGTGTCTCACTGAACAGCACAGAAGCAAAGCTAAACTAAATGCATCCATGTTGGACTGAAGCTCTCCTCAAAGCATTTAGCCTTGACCTTGAGGCATAAGTGAGGAAATTATACTGTAGACTTTGTCTGTATAAAGTTTATATTCTACAAAAAAGGGGACCATGGATACAGTATTGCTCTGGCATTAGGAGGAGAGAAGAAAAGAAACATCTGAGTCAGTTGCTACCAAGAGTTTCAGTGGTTTTGAATTTAGTCAAAAATGAAACATTGTGTAAGTTACTCCACTGTGATTTTACACCATCAAAATACCTGTCTAAAATTTGCCTGGAATGATGAGGAATTCCATTTTCATGGTTTCTTTATTAAATAGTAGTTTAAAATCACTTGTAAAAGCAGAAGGAACAGTGGTGATGAATGGTACAGTAGGTCAGATTCTAAAAGTATGAGAAGTTCTGTCTCAGCCTCCTGGGTGTACACTGTGGGCTTGGAAAGCTAATAACAGTAGTCTTATGCATATTAAAATAGAGATGGTGAGACTAAAGCATGTCATGTCACGCAGCTCAGGGTGCAAGGTTATTGAGGCATCTCTGTCCTGAATGAAGATGTTCTTCTCTTTCTCATGGTCTCTGTGAGAGAACCATTTTCCCTAATGATAATAAGAAAAATGAGAAAACCAGCTGTTTATGATACAGCCATACCACTCAGGCTGGACATGGCTGCCCTGGGCTTTAAGACGAATTATTCTTCAACGCTATTACTTCACTGAAAACAACCCAGTCATAAAAGGAAACACTATAAAAGTTATCTCACAACACAGACTTGTTCACACTAGACTCTAATGATATAAGCAAAGGAGATATCAACTAATCTAAAGAAACTTTTTTAATGATGACTCATCAGATATGATAAAACATAAACTGCACAGATTGAGAAGCATTACTAATTTGATGCTGCACTAAAAATGGAAGAGGCTGATGTCTGTTTTCCTGTCTGTTCAGAAAATTCAAATTATTTAATGTCAGTTGATTAAAACTAAATCTGTGATTGATTCGCACTGCCACTGTTAGCCTTGCATAAATGTCTATGACTTCTTAGAGGATTTCTACTGAAATTGTTGGATTTTTTTTCCAGTAGCTTTGTCTTGCAGTCTCGTGCCCTCCCTCTGTTCACACTCACAGTGTCCTCTCACTTGATTCCTATTTCTGCTTCTCTCCTCTTTGTCTCCATTTCATCAGAGTGCTTCTCATCTAAAGCAGAGGACCGGCTGTTCAGGAAGCTGTTTAGAAGATATAACCAGTTTATCAGACCAGTTGAGAATGTCTCTGACCCTGTAACTGTGGCGTTTGAGGTGTCCATCTCGCAGCTGGTCAAAGTTGTAAGCTACCTCCCTTACACAAACATGTACAAACATACAAAGGTGTTCACAGTACTTTAGCACATTCTTTTCATTCTGCTTTACAGTTGTGTATGAGCATCCTTGCTCCATCCTTGTATGTGAGAGTCTGTCTGAACTGTGAAACATCCTCTCATGTTCACCTTGATCACATTTCCTACATTTGAAAGAGTAAAGCTGAAAGATAAGATGCTAAACGAGACAAGCGCAAGCAAAAAGTGAACCCCCTCATTATTTAGTTTGTTCAGTTTCATTAACTTGATATTCCTAAAATATCATGGTGTTGTTGTACACTGCTTTACTGCTTTGGCGATGCTAAGTTTACCACTGGTGGGGGGTGGTGGGGGGTTACTGCACATCCTGCCAATGAAAAGATGTTGTCAGTTCAGAATGGAAATCCTTAGCCTAAGAGAAAACTGCCTGCGGGCGCCTTTTTTCAGACTGGACCAGTATGTGTAGCTATAACTCCTTGCTTGGCAAAGTGAGATCAATGTAAAAACATGGCTGCTTGTGTAAATGCATATATATGGCTGATGCATTCCTATAGGTTGGTTTTGGCTGAATTCTGAGAATCGCAGGACAAATCAAAATCAAATTAGGGTCACAATGAAAGGTAGTGAAAAAGTGATTTATGAAATTTCTCATCCTATTAACTCACCATTTCAGCTGTTTCAGTCAATCAGCTTGTGCTTTAGAGGACAATTAGAGGATGAATTGCATTTCTTTAAAAACATCTTGTGGGTTTTGATTCCTGGCTATGTTAAAACTCCACTAGAGTGCACTACCAAATGCTGTACCAACAATACACTGTCCCTCTCTCAAGATTAATCACACACACAGAGCTCACCTAGCTAACAAGTGCTCTTCATTCTCTGTGTCTCTGCAGGATGAGGTGAATCAGATCATGGAAACAAATTTATGGCTCAGACATGTAAGTACAGTACACATGCACACACATAGATATACAGACACAATTACACAAGACACATGACGAGTTTCACTGACCTACTGTATTGCCAGCTTGTGGCCTCCAGCGAGAGAGGTAAGTGAGGACTCAGGAGGGGTTATCTTTACAATACTAAGCAGATGTGAGTATGGGAGGGTGGTGGTCAGTGTCAGCATCTCAGACCTGTGATCACAGAGCTTGAACTCCTGACCTCGGTCAGCCAGCTGTCCTTTGACATGACACATTTAAATTATGACTAGCTGCCCACCACAGCCAAACAGCTGATCTGATTCAGTGATGGATAATATGATTTTGTCATTCGTTACGTCTTCAATTAAAACACATCAAAAGTGCTTGTATACTGTAGGTTGATGTTATTTGTTATAGCTGAGCTGTTTCTATATAACAAGGTGTCATTAAAAGGAAGCCATGTCAACATCACGGTCACTGATAAAGACTTTGAATCGCAGCCAATGGTTTTACAGTCAAAGCCATTTCAGAAAGTCCCACCTCGGTGATTTTATTGCTTCTGTTCTGCAGCAACTCGACAGGGAATTCCTTTGTGTTCACTTTATTCTCCTTAAAAACCAGACCCGCTGACTGCTTTTATGTAGGGGATGAGAGAGCTGAATTTTATACAGTACAACATACTGTAAAACTACAGACAGGCGTCGTATTTAATGGGGACTGTAGGTTGAAGTGTGCTTCCAGTGCAGCAAAAGAACAATAAATTCTCTCTGTAACTTTTTACCGCCTTCCTCTATCTCCACTCTTTAGTCTGTCATCTTTCCTCTGTTGTTTATTCTTTAATTATTCTTTGTCACCTTGTCTTCTTTATCCCTCATAAGCCAATCAATACTGATCAGGTATTCTAAAGAACTGTACACAAAATTATTAGCGGGGGGTGTGTAAACCTCATGTTTTAATTTAATTTTTTTAAGAGCAAGGCCCTATCAAATACTAGATGGATCATAATGTTATTATTAAATAAATTAAATAATGAGAATTTAGCTGTTATGTTGTAATGAATGTTGAACATATACTTGTAGACTAATTTCATGGCATATTTATTTTGGGATGATACATCCACGTCAATCAACCTCAGGGGTCAAGGGTCCAAACAACTGACTGGTTAGATGATTGGTTGCTCTGTTGCTCAGCAAAGCATTAACCTCCCCGCCGGTAGTGGTACACCTCATTTCACTGTGTAAATGAGAGAGAGATGAGTTCTGTAACTACATTATAATTACATTTAGTTTTGAAATTATATGCATTTTTACCCCCATTTTCCAGTAATAAGTCTCTAACTGAGTCTGAGCCACAGACCTGTTTAAGATGTTCATTTGTGAAGATAGCTGATAGTGAAGCTGTTCATTAAAACAAAACTACACGTCAAATATACCTGCAGGTTTTTAGTGGCTGTATGCTTGTCCCATTGCTGGAATGGCATGGTCATTGAAAGTAAATGTAGAATCATTTATATTTTCAAGCCATACACTTTATCCTTTAAGGAAATACATCTTGTGGATGAGATCCACCCTGAGTACCTTAAGTCTCTGGATGTTGTGGGGCTGTCTTGGTTGACACGCCTCTGCAACGTCGCATGGTGGTCGGGGACAGTGCCTCTGGACTGGCAGACCGGGGTGGTGGTCCCTCTTTTTAAGAAGGGGGACC
>NW_018127909.1:2466509-2477732 GCF_001952655.1 Monopterus albus | reverse complement strand
GAGAGAGGGAAGTCTGGGCATCTTTGCTTAGACTGCTGCCCCCGCGACCCGGTCCCGGATAAGCGGAGGAAAATGGATGGATGGATGAAATACATCTCACGTCAATCAATGTGAACTTCCTGGACAGAGAGATAAAAAAAAGCCAGTGTGAAGTAATTAATTAAACAGCTCCCAGGTTGTAATTGGGTATTAATCCAAAGTTGTCTGCTTATTTTTTCATTTGTTCCCCTCCCTCTGAGCTTTTAGTCATGTGACTGTTGTTAATGTGCTACTATTTTCTTTCAGATCTGCTACATTAGAACTGTATTCGCAGAAGTACTTGCATCAAAAATACATTTACTTGATTTTATGTGCAAAAGCAGTGAAAGCACATCAGTGCTCAGTGAAAGGCATGTTTCTGTCTATAAACATGACATTTTTAGCAACAATATTGTTATTTTGCTCCACTGTAAATCATCAAAGGAAGTTCTGCCTGCAGTATAAATAAGTATTTCACAATATTCCCATGAAGGGGGATGTCTCCTGTGAATAAAACTGTCTGCAGTGTACAATGGAAAACACAAAATGAATGTTTGACTCTCCAACGCACTCTGAATATTTCCCTCTAATCCTCCTTCAGATTTGGAATGACTACAAGTTGCGATGGATGCCAGCAGAGTTTGACGGGATTGAGTTCATTAGAGTTCCATCAAGCAAGATCTGGAGACCCGACATTGTGCTCTATAACAAGTGAGCCTCCCGGCATCATTACAGTTATCATTATCATTAGCTCGTACACCCAGAACAAGATCTCTCTCTAACCTTAAAGCTGAAGCAGTCAATAATTTTATATTAGTAATAGGACAAATGAATGTGGCATGTGACAGACATTATAAACCCACCACCCAGCTCTGTACTTCTCCTCAGCTCTATGAAGCAATTTAGCTTCTTTTAGCTCATTGTTTTGGTTATAGAGCCAAAAACTGTTCTGGTTTACATTCACAGATCCAACACAGCTGTGGCTCTGCTATAGTCACTGTATGGTGTATATGACCTAACAAATGACACACACAGGGGAACATTTATACTGGCTGGCCAAACCAACAACATACACAGAGAAAAAGACACTATCAAATTAATCTACGAAGAAACACTGAACTAACTATTTTTCCGAAAATGTAAAGAAATTAATATAACTTGACAAATAAAGTGTCAACATAAACAATACATTTCTCCCAAACTCCCCCCTTCCTTGTATTGGGCTCTTGGTGCAGTCCAGGCCTAGTAGGAGGTATTTAAATCTGCTGCTTCCTCAGTCCAGTGTTTTTCTCAGGACCACCCCCATCCATGGACCAGGAACACGGTAACTCAAAAGACAATTTTACACACATTAACAATACATAGTCAACCAAATGTACATGCTTTTTTGATTAATTTATGTATGTCCAAAGTCAAAATCAAATACCTAACCTTTGCCTACAACTTAAAGCTACACATATGAAAAAAGAAAACAAACAATTACCCAACCAGTTCTACTGCTGGTTGGTGCTTTAGGCCCTCACGTGGTGAAGGCCAGTGCTGAAGCCTTCACAAATGGTCATTGGAAAGCACTGACAAAAACCCATTTTTGTTATTTTTAGCATGAGGATCTGTGTTATTAACATCATCAGAATATAAAATTGCTACACTGTGCAACACACTCTGCTGTAATTAAACTTTAATATGTTAATGTGGTCATCTATTGTTTAGGGTCATTTTGTGGTCTGCTTTATTTTATCAGTTTCAGTTTGCTTAACTGTAAATTAAATCCTACTTTCTACATTCAACACTGACTCATAATGTTAATCAACGGCAATTTTATATTTCATAATAATGTGTAAAGCAGCTTCATTGTCCCTGGCCTTGATGCTCTCCTTCGTACCTTGTCTTTTTATTTTCTCTCCTGTATTCATTTTTTCCTTGCCTTTCCTTTCATTGGTCTGTCTCTATCTTCATTTAACCTTTGTGTCCTATTCAAAACCTGCATATGCTCGTCTCATATGTCATTTCTCTGCCGTGGTCATACTTCTGTTTGGTTATGCTACACACATCATGGACAGCGCTGTAGGTGATTTCCTGGTGGTGGATAAGACCAAGGCTCTGCTGAAATTTGATGGGACCATCACTTGGGTTCCTCCAGCCATTTTCAAATCCTCCTGCCCCATGGACATCACCTACTTCCCTTTTGACTATCAGAACTGCTCCATGAAGTTTGGCTCCTGGACCTATGACAAAGCCAAGATTGACCTGGTACTTATTGGGTCCAAGGTCAGTGGTTGTGATGGTGTTCAAGTCTACCTTAACTTTCAGCTCCCAATCTATTTCATCATTTTGCTTTCTGTCTTACATACAGGAAAGCACTGCTTATTCACATCTGATCAGATACTGCATGTATTTACAGCAGGACACATTGTTTGTGTGTCCATTGATTTTACAGCCAGTTTACTAATGGAGAGCTGTAATCAGGCTTTGAAAACGGTTGCATAATGTTTCCTGCAGGCAGAGCTCCTGGAGGGGTGCTCTCTAATCTCTGAACAGATCACCAGATGATGTACTGTTGATGTCGTTAAAGTTATCTTACCAAATATTTGGCAAAAACCCCAAGTCAACAAAATATGAACAAAGTGGGATATAGGAGGATCTCAGCTTCTGGTGTTTCGAATTTAATCACTATTTTTATACTGTGTCTCTTGGAAGTGCCTTACTTTTATGAATGTGTAATACAGATAATAATCATACAGATTTTAAAAGTAAGATTTGGAACTCAACCATCCAGCAGTTAGAACCCCCATTGTTCTCATTGTTGTCCACTTCCTATTATACTAAGGTTTTTAAAGCCGTAAAGAGGCATAAAGATGACAAGATATACAGTGATCTGCATCTTCTTGCAGCCACATGTTTTGGGTGCATGTGCATGAAATCTAGGTTTTGCAACTTCTTACATGTGAAAAAGGATCTAAAAAAACATGCTTCATGAGGAATGGTAAGTTGACCCTGATTGCTGTTGCAGCATTAAATCGGCACATGATTTGATTATTATTCATCTCCTAGGTGAACCTGAAAGACTTCTGGGAGAGTGGCGAGTGGGAAATCATTGATGCTCCGGGATACAAGCATGATATCAAGTACAATTGCTGTGAAGAGATCTACACTGACATCACCTACTCCTTCTACATCCGACGACTGCCACTCTTTTACACCATCAACCTCATCATCCCCTGCCTCCTCATCTCTTTCCTCACAGTGCTGGTTTTCTATCTCCCATCTGACTGTGGAGAGAAGGTCACGCTCTGTATCTCTGTCCTGCTCTCCCTCACTGTGTTTCTACTTGTTATCACTGAGACCATCCCCTCCACGTCGCTGGTCATTCCACTCATTGGAGAGTACCTGCTCTTCACAATGATCTTCGTCACACTCAGCATTGTCATCACCGTGTTTGTGCTAAATGTACACTACCGCACACCAATGACCCACACTATGCCGGGTTGGGTGCGCTCTGTGTTTCTCAAAGTGCTGCCGAGAATCATGCTGATGCGGAGACCAACCGATGAAGACACCAAGGCTGGGGGGTTGGACAGCAGTGGGGAGGCAGGAGGAGATGGAGGGAGAGGAGGAGGTGGAGGACGGAAAGGAGGGAAGAAAAGGAAGAATAGCTTGATGTGTGTAAGTAGTCCTTATCACCTTCCCTTTCGCTGTCTCCAAGATATCAACTTGTAAAGATGTACTGCTTAGATCACGCAGATGTGTCCCAAAGATCCCTTACCTGTGAGAAAAAAGAAAAAAGCCATGGCTGGAAAAAAGAAATTATAACAAAAAGATGTTTACTTTGAGATTAGGCAAAATGTAAAAATGTGTTCATCTGGACTCTGGTTCTGACCTCCAGCAGGTCGGAGGCGGCTCTATCAATAGTCTGGAGTATGGGGACAGTAAGCTCTCGCCCATGGAGGGCTGCACAGGGAAGAAAGGTCCTTGCACCTGCCAACATGGGAAGGAGACCCCGGAAACACCAGACATGGGGAAGATGACACATCAGCTGAGTTCCCAGAGCATCAACACAGTGGTGGCTTTTTCTGTAGTGTCACCTGAGGTCAAACAGGCCATCGAGAGCGTCAAGTACATTGCTGAAAACATGAGGAGCCGCAACAAGGCCAAAGAGGTGAGTCAGCATGTTTATCTTCACTGTAACCGACCAGTCTGGCTGGAAGTGAATAAAACAGTAAAATGAATCAAATCCAATGCAGTCTTTACAGTAAGAGGCACTACATGCATATGCATTCTCAAGGTGTTGAACTTTTTTATGTAAATATATTGTCAGATTCATATCGGCAAAGTAGAGGCATGCAATTTCATGGAAAAGAACAAAGGGAAAATTACTGTTTGCTGCATTGTGTTGATAATACAGTAATTGAAAGGGATACTTTTAAATGTCACCTAGATTTAGTGGACACAGTAAATAAATAGTTGACATCGGTTTTTGTTAAATAAAAACAACTAGGAGGGCATAAAATGTAAGGGTTATGTGAAACAGCTAAACTTACTAACTGGTCACTTCACTTCAATAAACCAGAATGCCAGTTTTAGAGCATGGAGACAGTTAGGATGAGGATTACTACTAGACAGCTGGTGTGATAAACTTGTGAAATCAGTCAATAAACAGCTGAAGGAGAGAAGGAGGACTGGCAGGACTGCACCCTAAACTCAGATTTTTGATTTAAAAACAAATCTAGCTCTTGTTTCAGTGGAGTTTAAATGCACTTTGGGCAACAGTTTCTGCCAAATAAATCAAATGTATTGAAACAGCTGCTTCTAGTTCTCTCTGATCAAGCTACACCTGCAACATTATAAAGGAAAACATTTCAGATATGGAGTCCTTCTGTAATATGGTCATTACCTGATCAAATATAAGAGCCGTTTTTTGGTGTTAAGAAGAAAGCACATACACAACATACAGTAACACTCAGAGGTCATCTTGAAGCTGGTTGTTTTACTTGTAGGGAGTTTTCTGTGACATCCCCAAGTGAATGGTCATAAGTTGTCTTGGTCATAAATAGTTGTCATAAACCTGCTGTCTTGGAGTCACATGGCTGCTGTTTTTCATGAAGCTTCTTTTAAAAACTTTTTTTTCCTCTGTCACCTAGGTGAGTGTATTTTAGAAGACAAAGCAAAAGAGAGCAGTAAAATTATCACCCAAACTGTCTGCTGCATCTCAGCTTACCATGGCTGTGTCAGTTCTGACCTATCATACCTGCTGCAGTCAAACTGTTTAAAATAAAAATAAACATTACCAAAATAAAGCAAAAAATTGTGATAAACCAAAACAATCTCTGAAACACACCGAAGCAACATCATTATAGAACCAATTTCAGTCTGTAGCTTTGCCATTTCAAGACATGCAGCTGACAATACTTCAGAATCAAGTCACAGAAGATATATAAAATTCTGGTCTTTCTATATTTTATATAAATCTATCCTCATTAATAGAAAACAAACACAGCATGCACGCACCATGCATAATGCATTTATGCAAACATAATAAATACAAATGCAAAATACAATACAGAAGTGCTACTGCAATTCTGGGCAGCACTGCTGCAGGTCTTGACTTATTCCATATATGGACTTGAGTGTAAATTGGAAACACATAATTTTATATTTGTGTGAAGAGCTCTCATTCTTCCCTCTGTTGGTTATAAACAGAGTGGGTGAAGTCTCCTAAAGAGGAGAAGTAGCCTTGGATATGCAAAACTTGTGGCTCAATCTGCTTTGTCAGAACGCCTGTCACGTCTGACACTGTGGTTTGAATGTGATTTTCATAGTAATTTGCTCCTGTGTAAAGTACTGTATGTATCAGTTTTCTGTTCTCTTCTCTCTTCCTCTTTTTTCTGTCTTTCCTTTTTTCTTGGTGTGTAATCCTCATCTCACCCTATCAACTTCCACAACCTCCCACCTTCTGAGTTTCTGAATCACCCTCTTCTCTCTCTCAACGTGCACCTCGCCTCATCTGGTTTTTAAAAATCCCTCTTTACTTTTCATCTTTCACTTGTCACCACTGACACCTTCCTCTTGTCTTCTCATACTTTTCATTGTTGTCCCCTTCCTTGCTCACAGGTGGAGGATGACTGGAAGTATGTTGCCATGGTGATAGATAGAATCTTCCTTTGGGTGTTTGTGACCGTGTGTGTCCTGGGAACCATGGGCCTCTTCATCCAGCCGCTTTTTGGCTTTGTCTCATAACGGCTGACCAGTCAGGCCTCGCTGCCATCCTGTGTGACCAATCCTGAACAATAACTCTTCTGTCTCATTTGACCAATCAGAAGACAGACTTCGAGTCCTAATGCACTATTCAGTGTGTTGGCTTCTATGCAGGTACTTTTTTGTCTTTTTAATACAGTCAAAAATCTATTTTGTAATAAAAACAAGCAGGCACCTTTTTTGTGCATCATAAAAAGTTTTGCGTGCAAGTACCAAAGTTTGGCATGTGAAAACATTTTGTGAGTCAAAAACATTTGTAGTCCAAAATCTTTTGGTTGCATTTTTAGATTACAATATGGTGGGAGGTAACAATGCATCTCCATTTTTGTTGATGCGTATTAACTTGCTTTTATGATCGATTTGAGACTAGCTACTTGTATTTGTAGTTCTGCAGTGTTATATGAAAATGTGTTTCTGATGCAGCTTTTCTTCACAAACTACAGGAATAAAATCTGAGCTGTGTCAATAACATTTAAACTATACCATAAAATTATGTTTGTACCTAATTATCTCTCTCCATATATATATATATATATATGGGTGTGTGAGTGTATAAAACGCGTGCCAAATGTGTTGTATACATGCGAACGGTTGATTCGCTGTGGTGACCCCCCATGGGAACAGCCAAAAGTAGTAGTGTGTGTGTGTGTGTGTGTGCCAACCCTGTTTCTAATGAGTTCATATCAAATAACATTAAACAACTTTTTAGTTAAGAAACTATTTCATTTATGTTTAGCTATGAATTTAGACATCTAATGAATTCCCTTCAAGTTCCTTGTGAATTCACCTGACATGATTTTTCTCATGAGCAGCTTCTAACCAAGTCAATCCCTGGAGCATGAATTATTAATGGTCAGAGTCCTCCAGCCAAAGTCATTAGCTGGTCACAGCTGTCATTCAGCGTCGACTGGTCAATGGAGACACATTATTGCATCACACTCTTCCCACATATTATAATCTGACATGCAGCCAAAATAGTTTAATCTGCAAAGGTTTTTGACTCAAAACAGTCAGAAGTGTCCGATTTGCAATAGAAACATTTTATGACATTAAAAGGTGCCTGCTTGTTTTTAATTACAAACTTGATTTTTGATTGCATTTTAAAGGCACACAATTACCTTCATAGTTTTGCTTCTTCCCTTTTACAGAAAACAATAAATACAGGAGTTAAGTGGAGCAAAAAGCTTTTTAAACATTTTGACTGGCTGAAAAACTGTGCCATAAATGAATCTTCACAGAGAGCAGCGGAGTAATGTAATATCTACAAAGTGTGAACCATTTGAACAACTTTATAATTAATTTTTGACTAAATATAGTTTATTTCAATGACCACATGTATTGCTGTGTTAGGTTTTTCTGTCCATCTATTATATTTTTAATAAGTTAGTCTGACACATTGAAATGTGTGATTTAAATGTAGCTCAGCCGCACCAGACAGCAGCTGAGATACTCTGGTAGCAGGGGTTAAACCTATTTTTTCTCCATCATGATTGGTTTTATATGCTGCCTTTACTGTAGCTGTATGGAATACAGTAACTAACTGAATTACAGTTCACCCAAAATGTGTAGCTTTAGCTCAAGCTACCTGTGGCTGTCTCACTAGGCAGCTTTCACTTTAGATGTGTACTTGACTCTCTCTGGCAGAGAGTACAGTACAGTTACATCACCCAAGCCAGCAATACAAATCATCAAATTACTGTGATTTGCTTCTTAGCTCTGTTTTGTAGCAACTGCAAATTTTACATCTTAACATACTGAACGCATGTTATCTTCACAAACTATATGGCATTTACATTTTTTATGGAATAAAACATACCAAGTCAAAATCGGGTCTTAATTTTGACCAAATATTGCATTTTTGCCCAATAGTACCAGGCTGCAGACAAGCTGGAGGAACTCCACAACAGGAAGTTGGTCTTCTTTGTCATTTTTTCTGTGAAATAACACAAGCTTTTATAATTTTTTTTTTTTAAATGAGAAGCTTGTGATTAGTACACTTTTTAAAATATGTATGTCCAGTATAAAGTTAACTGAAAAAGTTTTTAAAATGTCACCATTTCTTTTAAATATTTGATGTTTAAGTCAAAGTAATTTCCTAATTTATTAAACAAAGTGCACATGTAACTGAAAGACCTTGATAGTGCTGGATAAACAAAATGGTGACAGCCTCAGAGGGCTAAGCCGATATGAAACAGATCATCAGGTACTGTGTTGCATCTTGTCTGCAGCCAGGCAACGCACCTTTCGCCTGGTAGGGCATTTTTGCATGGTTCAGAAGAGGTAGAGTATATTTGAGGTTACCTGGGATCAAAGCTTTGCACATCCCTAGTCCTTCAGGACTGGAACCTGAACATCCGACAGATGTTAGAGAACCAGAAACTTTCCATATCCGGTACACATGACAAACTATCAGATTGAACTCAACCCTGCAGCTGCTAGTTTACCCTGCCCCCAATGAGATGAAGGAGAGCTTTTTACTAATAAGGACAGGCTGTTCTTCTTTGTGTAAGAACCTGTGTGTTTATTAATGTTCTTTTTGATTAATGTTCCACAAGGAAATTGGTTGGCCTGGTACAGTAAATACTGGATTAAATGCTGCTTGATTAGTTGGTCCTGAAATAGCATTACATGTATTAATTTATGAGAGGATTCTATTATCCAATTGCATGGCTGTTAATTTAATCTTTTTTCTTGTCACTTTTGATTAAGTTCACAATCAAAAGCAAATATGCACTGGAAAAATGATGCATACTGTAACAGACATTTTGATTGCTTTGCCCACAAAATATATTGTTGTCCAATTGCAGCTCTACAAGGTTATCACTTAATTAGATTTTATTTATCCCCATACTTTTTAGCAGAATATTTGTTATAATTTGATGCATCTGTAATGCACAACTCGTGCTGAAGGAAGAAAACATTTTGCCTTCCTTTTTTTCTGACTCTTTGACCTAAGAATTAATGCAGTATTGCTTTAAATAAAGTGAATAGCATTTACTGGTTAAGGTTTTTAATATGAAAAAGTTCTTCTTGTTTTTACATACATGTTTTTATGTGCACACACACACACACACACACACACACATAGAGACATATTTTACACATTTTCCATACAGAAACATTCACCAGAGTTAAGCTTCCGTCTGCCATATCTAACTGAAGTCTGGTCACTTAGGTGTTATTCATAGATAAATTTAGCTTTGAGGCAAAGTGCATTATTCATTATTTGTGATGTTGCCACATAATTAAAAATTACATTTATCTATCAGATGCTTTTATTTTCAAACTCTTCCACTGTCTTTGTCCCAGCTTCACTACTCCTATTATGGGCCTAGACTCTACACACCTGTTTCCTATTTAAACGCTCTCACCTGGTCCATTATTACCACCTCACCCTCCTCAGTTTTTGGTTCTCTATATCCTTAACTTTGCCTCTGGTCCTTCTCTTCATCCTGGTTTTTGCCTTTTATGCAGTCACCAGATCTTCTGTTTCACTCCTTCAACATCTGCCTCAGCTGCAATACTGTCATGTATCGGCCTGAAAGACTTGTTCTCAACCAGTACAAACTATTTTCACCAAGAGTCCATGCTTCCCTGAGCTAATGGCTCTGTTCTGTGAACCTAAAGACTTTTTCAGCATTTCCACTATTGGAACCCTGGACTTACCTTAACCATCACCAAGCATAGCCTCCATGGTTGACGCGGACCATCCTGCTTTGTTTTTCCACTGTATTTTCTCTCTGTCGGTCTCTGTTTATAGAAGGGAGGGACTGCTCCTCTCTCACAGACACAGTCAGCTGTGGGTTTACACACTGTGCTTGTAGTGATAATGTTTCAGGTGTGAAGATGCAGACATTTAACCAGTCACCGGCAACTGCTCAGCATGCACACACCCCCTCCCCCTCGTGGTCCTGGTAATTGATTTTAGTATTACCTCCTGAGGGTGCTGAAAAGTAGCTCACAGAGCACATCTCCAAAGCAGGCTGAGTGGAAACAAACACCAAACCCATGATGAGCATTACTTGGCACAACATGTTTTGGTAGGTTCCTATAATGAAAAAATCCCTTTTGATTTTCCTGAGTTTAATTTGTTTGAAGAAAATGCTACAATTGTTACCTGAGTTCATGTTTTAACCTTAAATTAAAAAGTAACACTATTAACCTGAGATCAGCTTTTTGTATCCATGTGCCACTAGTTAAGTAAATCGAGTGAGTGTTCATCTTAGCTGTCGTGGAGGGTTTTTGTCCTGCTTCTTCTTAAAGCTCTGCACACTGGTACCTCCTCATGGACTTGGGGCCTAGCCTGCTAAACAGCTCCTGACAATAGTGTATGTCTAAAGATAAGCTGCAGTGTCAGTCAATTGCACTATTCAGTTATTATGAAGTTAAAAAAAAAGGCTGCATGCCCTAAGACATCCGCAAAATATGTTTATGTACCTTGGGTATTAGGACTGATAGTTTATAGAATGCTGTCCCATAGTGCTTAAAATTGACACATTTACAAACCTCAAATAAAATTGACAAATAGTGCAGTGTGTAGTAAATAGGGAGCTATTTAATAATGCAGCTATATTCCAGACCCAGTGCTTTTTTCTTTTTCTCTGGGAACATGTCCTCAGCAACTTTGGGCTCTGAAACAAGTTTGAGGGCCTGGTGTACAGTAAGGGACTTCTCATTATTCTCCTTCAGCAATTCTTTCAGCTAGGCAGTTACTCTCTGCAAGGTCTGATTGACCTCTTTCTCAGGCTTAAGCTTGGTTACAAACTTCAGGTCAGTTAAAGTCATTTCCACCAGTTGCTCTGCTACTGGAGGTTAACTTTTAAAATGTTGACCTGGGTACCTCCAGCGTTTTCTGTCTGGCTGTGCTTCTTTTGCTTGGCCCACTTGTTCTGTCTCTGTGTTTTGTGCCTTTTTTTTGGTTATTTATATGTGGTCATTCTTACCCAGGGGTCC
>NW_018127909.1:2460167-2466499 GCF_001952655.1 Monopterus albus | reverse complement strand
CTGGTAAGCCTGTTAATCCAACCATTATTCTAACAAACCACCTGCCACTTCTCGACTCTGACACCAGCGGTGGCCACTCAGATATTAGGGGGTGGGGGGACCATGCCACCCTGATCACCCTGTGGGGCAGGCATAATCAGCCAACATGAATGCCTGACCTCACAAATGGTCTTGTGGCTGAAGGAGAGAAATCCCTGCAGCCAGATTCTACCACATAATCCTGTAGAAAACCCTCCTAAAGCAGCAGATTCATGTCTATGGTTTTGGAATGAGGTGCTCCAGAATCACGTAGACGCTAGGTGCAACAGTTTGAGTGTGTTTTGGAATGAGGTGCTCCAGAATCACATAGACGTTAGGTACAACAGTTTGAGTGCTCACATCCTTCCTTCCAGGATTATGTTTTTAAATGTTAATTTATTTGATAATATGAAGCTATGAAAACTGACCACTAAACACAAAACACACACATTTTATGAACATCAGATTGAAATACTGCATTGGCACTGAATGGTGAATATAAGTCTCTAATGAAGAGTTGTTCCATTTGAACATAATTCATGGTAAACATGGCTGTGCACACAGAAAATACACACCTTGACTTACTGGATAATCTCTGCTATGGTAAGATAGGGTGCATGGGAGCACATGACCCAGAGGCAGGAGAGGTCTTAGAGATGCAGCAATAGAGTGAGGGAGCAGGGACAGTGCTAACAGTCACAGTAATAATAATAATAAATCATTATGCCCTGCCAGAGAACCTCAAGTAGCGATAAGGCTCATAGGGAGCATTTTAAAATCAATCCTAAAACTCACAGGTAACTAGTGAAAAGTTATCAAAGACTGGTGAGATATGGCCACTTCTCTTTGAGCTTGTTATCAGCTGAGAAAAATGGAATCTTCTTGCTTCCATTACTGCACACTGGCACGAGGATGTTAGATGTTAGCAAGAAGCAAAAGACTCACTATTACCTTTTTGTTCCTTTTCCACTCTACCTTCCTGCCTTGTCTTTTAAATTCCTCAGCTCCTCATTTAACCGTGGAAGAAAGGAGGGTTTGGGCTTTTGTATCTGACAGGAGCCGTAGAATCGAAGTTATTTGTGAAGGAGCTATATAAAACATTGACGTCTGTTCCACAGTGAGGCCAGGTGTTTATGAGTACTAAAAATATATTTGACTCATTAAAAGCTTGACAAAAACAGGGAACAGACAGCAAATTGGGGGCAGGAGCAAGTTTCTGTAGGGAGTTTGGGTTCAGGAAAAAAAAGTGATATATGGAAGAACACTATAGTCAGGCACTGCAAAATGGTGCAGTTTCACATCTTCCACACTGAAACCATATTAGGTTGAGTGTATGCCTGTTGTTGTAGATTAAAAGAGGAGATACTATAGTAGGGCAGCAAACATGGATATTCAGCTTGCCAACAACAGGAACTCCTGAATAAAACTGACTGTCAAAGGTTGAAAAGCAGCCATATGAGAATGGAGAACAGCAAAAAATGATTTTACTGCCTAAAGCTTACTGCCCTGACCTGTCAGCCTTGGCTGGTGAAAAAATGGAAATTCATAAAACATGAAAACTGGTCTGAAGAGAACCAAATGCTGAGCTGGTCTAAATGTTACACTGCCCATCTAATTGTTGTCCAGTGGGTATAGACAACACACCCATACACCCAAATTAAGGGTGTTACCTCTTTATATGTTCTACAGATGCTGTTAACCTAGAAATGTTAGAGACATCATCCACAGAATTAGCCTTTAAATACTGTAGCTATCATCTCAATAACAAGACTGGACCCCAGGGTCCAGTGTTGTTTTACAAGCAGTAAGTGAATGGGTTCATTTGTTTCACAGTGTGTGCAGTGTACAGCATGAGCATGGATAATGGATTAATAACTGGCTTTACCAAGCAATATACATTTCATACAAACAATTTAATACTTGCTGCACATTTTATAACTATACAGACTGAAAAAATTGCAAATAAAAACAATAGATGTTGCCTCAAATGAAATGTACTGTCACAACAGTCTACATCAAAAAAGAGCTACACTCTTAGCTTTATAAGCATAATAAACAAATATTCTGTAAGCATAATATGTACTACCCCTGTGGTGTGCATTACTGCAAGCTGCACTTTAACCATTTTTAAATGTGCATGTGAGAAAGAGAATGCAGAGCAACAGTCCCAAGAGCATGAACAGGAGTGCTGATAAAGTGAGCAGGACATTTAGCAGAACAAGTATCTCTACATGCACACATGTCTGATCTGAGGCATGCTGCTAACTGTATGTGTTTTATATAAACATCCTACACCAGGATAATATCAAGGATAACAGTGAATATTTGTCATCTTCCACTGAAGAGAGTGAAAGCACATTTGATAAACACTAATGAGAGCAATAAACAGTGTTGAAAGCTGTTAAATTTATCACTGTAATAAAACTATATAAAAATTGTTGTGTTCAAATTGTGTTGCCTGAAGCTTTGTTGTTCTCAGAGACTGCTCATACTGATGTAATTGCTTTTCCTTAAATTGGAGTAAAGTGGTGCTATGTGAAGTGTTAGAATGGGGAAAGAAATGCAGCAAGTATTCAGTCTACTTAAGGAAAAAAAACACACAACATGCCCCACCCTCTTTCTTTTATTAACCCTGTGTTCTTGTAGGTCAACATGTGCATTGACTTTATTATCAATACTAAAAACTTTTCAAACTTTGTATGTGAAGAAGTCCTTACCTAACTTTTTTTTGTAGCTGTACTAATGAGGTCATTGCAGATTTTTTCTTTTTAGATTTCAGTTCACCTGTGGGATACTGGAGGAGGAACAGGTAGAGAGGAAAAGAAGAAAGGCAGAGATGTAGTCCACAGCAGCAGGGAGGTGTTTCTTTGATGGCTGGCGGAGGCAGGAAATCACAAGATTTAATGTTCAGTGTTAAACTGAGCAACTCTCGCAGGCACACTTCAGACAGAAAAGTGGGAAGGAAATGTACATTTCCAAATGGAGCCTTCCCACATATAAATGAGTAGGTTGAACTGCAAAGCAACAAAATTGCTTCAGAGATAAAATCATTTCCATGACAAAAACACAGATATTAAACATTTTGGAACAACAGATATTTCAAGCAGGTTTCTGAAAGCTGCTAAGTTAGAGTCCACCCAGTGGAGGTTGGCTGTAGGGGATTTGTAGCCCAGTCAGCTGTCTCTCTGCTAGGTGAGGTGGGTATAAAAGGGCAGAGCCTAAGACAGGTAATTAGGAATCTAGATGATAGAGCAGCAAGGTCCAGTGAGTGGCTCTGGAGCAGAAGAAAGGTGTGTAAGATACAGTAGATAAGTACTTTGAACAAATTGTAAACTGCAGCATACTGTATGTGTGGATTATACCTACTAAGCTAAAGTAAACTAGCACAGGAAGACAAAATGATCATTACGTGTGGCAGGCTTGAGCCCTACTTCCTGGTGTTAGCATAAGCAAGAAAAAATGAGGACAAATTAGACGTTTGACTGATTTGTTGGAGTGAACAACACAGGGTGGATTCTGATGCAGCACCAGAGGTTGCAGATGTTTAGCTTGTTATGTGGTGAGCTATGTTAAATGTTTGGTGGCTAGAACAGCTGTTGAGATGTTTGCTAGTACTAGTGACTGTGGCAACAGTTAGTCTGAAAGAGCCTAAGTAGATGAAGGGTTGTGTTGGATGTGTGGGCGTTATGGCCTTGGGCCACAAGCACAGTATTGAACACCAGAAGCAAGACTCAGATATCTGGTGAACTTGCACTTTATTGGAACAAGAAGCAGAAGGGAATAAGATGAGAGATATTGGAAGGGGAGAACGAGTCTCTAAGTGTCCTGTTGCCTAGGATGAAGGAGTCGGGAACAGAGGTATAACCAGACAGGGGACAGGTGCATTGTGTAGTTCAGGTGGATCTGTCGAGTGGTGATAAGTCAAGGCCACCGGACTGACAAAATGGGAGTTGGGTAGAAACTGACGTAGGTAGACTGACCAGGAGAAGAGGCTTGGGAACACAGGTGCTAGCCCGGCAGCAGGGTTTAGGCCTGGGCCGGACTAAGGCCTTGGAGGTGGTCAGTTGAGCAGGAGCAGGACAAATCGAGCAGAGCTCAGAGGTCAGGGTAAGATACCTGAGAAAAACAGAGTCAGGCAGGAAACGGTGAGAAACGTCGGAGCACCTGGATGAAGCAGGCAGAGAGTGCTGGTCATTGGGGGTGAGGCCTGCTGTTTGTGTAAAGGAGTACTAGGAGGTATGGTGGTGTCAGTGTAGAGCCAATGGAGAGAAGCACTGGGTAGCAGAGAGGCTCACAGTCAGACAGGTAACAGTGAGGAGCACCGGGAGGCTGAGCTGCACTGTGTCGAACAGGTTGAGGTAAGTTCTGGGTAGCAGAGAGACTCACAGTCAGGCTGGCAGCGGTGAGGAGGTCCAGGAGGCTGGGAAGCGCTGTGTCGAACAGGTCGAGTGAAGCTTGTCAGACAGGCAGCAGAGAAGAGCACCGTATGGTGGTGTCAGTGTAGAGCCAATGGAGAGAAGCACTGGGTAGCAGAGAGGCTCACAGTCAGACAGGTAACAGTGAGGAGCACCGGGAGGCTGAGCTGCACTGTGTCGAACAGGTTGAGGTAAGTTCTGGGTAGCAGAGAGACTCACAGTCAGGCTGGCAGCGGTGAGGAGGTCCAGGAGGCTGGGAAGCGCTGTGTCGAACAGGTCGAGTGAAGCTTGTCAGACAGGCAGCAGAGAGGGAGGCTGTGCTGTGTCAAGCTAATCAACTGAAGCACTGGGCAGCAGGGAGACTCACAGCCAGGCTGGAAGCAGAAAATCAGGCACGGGAACCAGGAAATTGCCAACAAAAACAGGAATGAGGCAAACGACAAGGAAAAGGAGAGAGGTAGAGGTACAGTAGGCTTGTGACCTAATGGTGGGTGCAGGCAAAGAGGGGGATGGTTCTGCTGGAACACACTGTTGACCCTTCTTGGTGTCATGGGCCCAACTAAACAAAACTCCAGTTAGAGGGGGCCCACCAGATGACCCTGTAGACTTGCCTTCACTCCTAAACCCACACAGAACTTGCATTGGTGTTGGTGATTATATAGTTACAGACTCACTGGAATTGTTAATAGTCTTCTTTTGTTAGACAGTCTTGGTAGAACAGTGTCAGTGGTTGGACAACTGAGCGGACCCGGCTCACTGAGGTGACTGCCATTCCAAG
Organism: Monopterus albus; assembly: GCF_001952655.1. Lineage (NCBI taxonomy): Eukaryota > Metazoa > Chordata > Actinopteri > Synbranchiformes > Synbranchidae > Monopterus > Monopterus albus. Next base: position 2,461,288 of record NW_018127909.1, on the reverse strand, counting down.
CCAGTTGAGTCAGTCACTTATCTGCTCTTTGGGTGAGGATCAGATTCAGGGATGCTTTGTGTTAAGGGAAGGTTATGTCTGGAAAAAGGTATTGCCTACTGTGCGGCTCTGAAGCTATGTGACGCATGGCCTGACACCTCCCTGTTTGGGGCCAAACAATGGGTAAACATCATTTAACTCATATACTTAGCTTCCATGTGAATGTTCTCCCATTCTTTGACACATTTAACCTTGTATTATTGAGGAACAATCCAGATCCTTACATATGCAGATTCTTAAATGATATGTCTATCCCACATGAAAAACAAACCACAACTGACATAGTGTCATCCACATTTCCGCTGAAGAGAAAGATCATTGCAAGTGGCACCAAGGCCATGTATAATTCAAACAGCTGAGCCCTAGCTCTGCTAAGCTCCTCATACCCATTTTCTGTTTGTCATTTTTTTAAACTTTCTGATAAGTGTCATTTTTTGATATAGCTGCACCCATCTGCCTTATTCTTTTTTGTTTGCATACTGCCAGTCAGTCGAGTTAAGTCTAACACCTGACATGTACGTCTCTTATTGGGTCAGCAGGGAAACGTCAGATCTTTGAAACTACAGTATACTCCTGCAATAGAAGCAGGATGTTTTGTCAGTCTGGACCCAAATGCAGGAGGCAAGACAACTATGCATTTCTGACTTATTTGTCATAAATAAGTAAATTATGTAAGTTAAAACAAAATTAAATAAACAATGCAACTACTCAATATTTACTTGTCATAAATAAATAAGAGCATAAAGTTAAAACAAAAATGTACACAAAAAAGAATAGAAAATTTATAAACCATTGTTTGCAGCATATCCGCTACTATCAGTATGAGGGAGTGACCGGTCATGTGCCTTTAATAAGTGAAACTCAGCAGGTTCTACTGAGAAAATAAAAAACATTGATAAAAATGTATGTTAGCAAACACCTGAAACATCATTTTATTTTAATTTCAGGTTAATATAAAAATAATACAGTGTTGTGTAAAAGCAGAAACTTTTATTAAACTAAAAAAACAGGGGTGAAGGGGAAATCAAAACCATTTAAGATCAATATACTCAGTCCCCCATGCTATTTATTTATTAAAGTGT
>NW_018127909.1:2458343-2459947 GCF_001952655.1 Monopterus albus | reverse complement strand
GGCCGCATTAAGCGCGCCGCTTCTGACAATGCTCTTTATTTATTAAAGTGCTTTATCAGGTGGCTCGATAGCACAGATTTGAAAAGGTCAAATGACACAATCTACAATCTACAATTGTCTGACACCAGACAAGTGGGATGACATTTTCACCCTGCCTGAATTGTACTGTCCTCTGGTGACTCAGTGTAGTGGCACAAACTGCTCTGAGAGCGCGGAACCATCATAATGGATTTTTAATGACCCGCTCATTAGAGATCTCATTAAAAATCACTCGTTAAGAGCTCTTCATAAAACAGGACAGAGCAGAAAGAGAACTGTTTATCTAATAACACACTGATTATCTCTGAGTGTCATCTCTTTCTTTTTTATAACGCAAAACCAATTTTACAGCGTTATTAAAGCTACAGATGGGGGACAAATTAAAGGAAAAACCTAAATAAAAGCGTGGTCTCTTCCATGACAGTGTCCTCTTCCACAGGGTGCGAGGTTGTCACTGAATGGTTTGATGAGTATGAAAACAATGTGAATTGTATGCTATGACCTTCAAAGTCACCAGCTCTCAATCCAGTCGAACATCTATGGGAGATGTTGGACCGACGTGTCAGACGTCGGTCCAATATCTTACGTGTCTTCATATGAGGGGTTGTATAAGACATTATGTATTCTCGATGTTTCACACACATACATTTTCACTCTCACATGCATATATTCTCCTCACACATGCATACATTCTACTTACACATACACACATTCTACTCACACATGCATATATTCTCCTCACACATACATATATTCTACTCACACATACATATATTCTACTCGCACACATACATATATTCTACTTGCAAATACACACATATATTCTTCGTTTACATACATGTATTTTCACTCTCACATACTTATATTTTCACTCAGAAATACACATATATTTAACACAAGGTATACTGTTACACAGGAAGTTCTTCCTCTTAACAGGAAGCGATCAAACTAGGAAATACATGGGCAAGACTATCTGTGCTTCTTTCTTGGCTTGCTATATCAGAACTACACCATGATGGTATGGAAAGGCTTCTTGCTTTGTTTTCAAGTGCAGTTTTTCATTTTTGCAGTAAGTAGCAATGAAAATGACATTTTACAGTTTTTTAGCAATACCTTAGAATGTATTCAGCGAATACAAACTGAAAGTACAGATTCTTTTGTTCAGGAGAGGCTGTATGCTGAGCTTTCTGACCACATTCAGACTTTATCTGGATTTCTGTCAATCTCAAGATTTGTTGAAGATCCGAGAAATAGAGAAGCAGCCCATACTTTACAGTCCTTGCATAGATGTCTTCAGTTTTTATTGACTGCTCATGAAACCAGGCGAAGAATCCTATCTGAAAACAGTTATGTTCTGTTGCCACCACCTGTCAGGACCGGACTTCAAGGCAGACCTCAGTACAACATTTCAAGGGAACAAATCTCTCATTTAGTATCCCTTGGAATGAACTGGCAAAGCATTGCACTATGCTTAGGAGTAAACAGTCAGACTCTTTATAGGCACAGACAGCGGCTTGGCATTGAATCGATGACATATGCAGCACTGTCAAATGACAACCTAAACA
>NW_018127909.1:2450789-2455226 GCF_001952655.1 Monopterus albus | reverse complement strand
AATATATGTATGTGTAAGTAGAATATATGTATATGTAAGTAGAATATATGTATGTGTGAGGAGAATATATGCATGTGAGAGTGAAAATGTATGTGTGAAACGTCGAGAATACATAATGTCTTACACGGCCCCTCATATCTCCACCACCATCATCAAAACATTAAATGAGGGAATATCTTTTGGAAGAGTGGAGTTCATCCCTCCAGAGCACTAAAACACCTTTTGTTTTTTTATTTTGTCACCTGTCTGGATGTAATAAAAAAGCAGCGTTCTGCGTTACAGATTTTTCCTTCACTGAGAATTGCCAGGGTGGCTTAAAGAAAACTAGGTCTGAGTTCCCAAAAGCATTAATCATACCCAGTCTGTCAGTTTATTGGAATGAAGATTGATACTACTTGAGAGTAGCTCCCAGCATGTACAGGAGAAAAGGGGAGCAGCTGTTAAACTTGCATGATACCAATAACATGAGCAGATATTTGAAATTTGTGTGACAGGAATTCATAATAATCCACATGTAAGGCTTTCAAAAATATTTACAAATCCAAGCACTAGTTTCCATTTTCAGTGTGCATACAGTAATACCACAAGTACAGTGCTTATGTGTGTGTATAAGTATACCAGATGAAAAAATAACCTATTATAGCATCCTGGATGAATCATTATTCTTTGATAGCTGCCACAGCTATACCCCTGGGATACTGCAGAGAATTCAAATAGTGTTCTATTTCAGGGTGGCATTATTCTGTAGATTACAGGGTTTGTGTATTGTGTGTGTGTGTGTGTGTGTGTGTGTGTGTGTGTGTGTGTGTGTGTGTGTTCTTGCCATATAGTGAGGACTAAAAAAAGTACTTTTTCTTCTGCACAGTGAGGACATTTTTGCTGGTCCTCACTTTCTGAAACACCTTTTTGAGGGTTAAGACTTGCTCTTAAGGTTCAGGTAATAATTGGGTTTAGGTTAGGGTTAGGTATTTAAGGTTAGGCTAAGGGGCTAGGGAAACATAGAAGTACAAGTGTGTGTGTGTGTGTGTGAGAAAGAGAGACAGAGAGAGTGGGTGAGATTACAGGAGGCTGTATGCTGACAGAAACACTGTAGTCTCAGTGAGTCAAATCTGAAAGTCTGTGTATCTTTGTAAAAGCTTAACTTTAAGATTTGTGTGTGTTTCAGTGTGTGAGTGCATGTGGATGAGCATGCATGCAGTGTGTGTGATGTGAAGAGCAGTGGGAGTGAAAAGGGAAGGGTCAGGGTTCTGGTTGAGTCATACCTTTAACTCTCAGTTTAGAACATCTTTGTGACAACTTCAGTGGTAGAGGAGCATGATGTGTTTGCAGATGGTGCATGTGTGCTAGTATCTTTGTATGTGCCTCCCACAAATACAGACAGAAAGTCGCACTGAGTCACATCTCTGCATCTCAGAATATTTTTATGACAGTTTCAGTAGAAAAGCAGCAGAGAGGTAGAATGGAAATGACAGACTTGGTCTTACTTAATGCCAAATCCCATTCCTTCATTTTGAGTGTGTGCATACGTGTAGGTGCTGTGAATGTGCTGCATTTGCTTTTCAGTGAAAGACAACAAACACAATGTTTGTCAAATAAAATATCAGTCCCAATAAAGTAGCCCCTTCTCTAAGTTTTTAAATAGGAAGCATCCATGAATGTCTCCCCTGCAGTGGATGAGATGGTCTCAAATGGAGCTATGGTTTGATCATGTTCATGTCAGAGTTATCATATATCTAACTTCAAACTTGCAAAGAGCATTCACATCAATGTCAGTTGTAAGTGGAAAATCAAACGCTTCTGAAAGTCTTAATAGTACTTAACAATGTGAAAACCAAACAAACATGGACCCTCACTGTGTTTAAGCTCAAATTAAATGCCTATTGTGTTACACTGTGTGGTCCATGCATTGTCATTTCAACACTAACATAAACAGCTCTGTAATCATGCAAATGATTTGAATTGTCAGATGACATGGCTGCTCACATAACTGGGGTTACCATGAGAGTCTTTATCATATCTAATATCCATGTCACATGATGCGATGCAGCATTATACATATTGTTCATGCTAGTGGAAGTCTCCAGTCCTAGGGGACAAATACACATTTGTGTGTGTGATTGCATTTCCTTTCCTCTCTATCTGTCCCTCTTGGCTTTAAGCATGAACTGGTGCACTAACGAGGCCAACAACATGTCCTCTTCTCTCTCTGTCACCATTTCTCGTTGTTCCCCCCCCACCTCCCTGTGGCCCCAGTATGTGCTGGGCAGTGGGCCTCACAGTACCTCCCTTGCTTTTCCGTATCATTGATAATTGACCGGCTTGGGGAATGGCAGAGCAAATGTTACCCTGTCACTTCAGCTGCTTCCGGCTGCCACGGCAACTGGGGCACAAAATCAAACTTATCGCTTTGTCATAATCAACAACTGGATCACAGTGTCCAATCTTCTCCTGTGTCTCTCTGCACATATAGGTTTATTTATGTTATCAAGCTTCTTTGTCAATGCTTTAATTGTTCAGTTCTCATCATTGTGCATTATATTTCCTCTCTTATGTGTCAGAGACCAGATAACTTACTGTTCACAAACATACCGGTTTAGATTAGATTTAGATACACAACTCATCCCTTTTTACTATAAACTGTGCTTTATCTTTTGTCATCCATCTCCCTCCTTTTCTGTCTCTAGTCCCCTTGGTCTTTACCAAGACAACCAGACTGAGATGACAATTTGCTGTAGCTTTACCTTCATGGAAGCTGCTCCTTCCTAGATACAGTATGTTGATCATTCAGCTATGCTGGATCACTTTTGGATGCTGGAGTAATTATGATTGGTAAAATGCATGAATATATGTTTTTCTCTGTGCAATTTTCTAAAAATAAATTATCTAAAAGTAATAATGTTATGACAACACAGGTTTCTCAAGTCACAAAGAAAGAATGACATAGAGGTATAAATTACTGATGGTGTAGTTGCTAGCTGAAGCTTAAGCTAAAGAAAAAGAAGTAACCTCGCCATGAAATATCAGTTTTTTAAAATACAAATAAAGATGTGCTGGTTTAAAAAGTAAGGACAAGCATAATAATGTGACATAACACCAGCATGACATATGACAGCAGCTGAAGTCCCAGGTATTAGCTGCTGCAGCACAAATATCATGTCATCTTTCTTTAATTCGACTTGTGTGCTTATACTGATATGAAAAGATCCAGTGTCAGAACTATCACAGTGCACACTGTCTCATGCTGTCAGCATGACTACTTTATAGATCAATACCAACCCTAATCTTGACCAGTAAACAGCACATTAAGGTGATGCAGGTCAGTCAGAATGGTCTGTCTTTGTCCCTACAATGACAAACTTTAACTGAAGTTTGTTCTCATACGGTAAATAAAGATGTACATGAACACACACATACATGCATGTGTACACAGCCACAGGCAAATGGTCCTGTTTCCATCATAGTTTACCTTTCTCCTGCTGTTTGGATTGATAAGGTCACTGAACACACTCTGGAGCATGACTGTTAAATGGTTGCGGGGACAACCGCAGTTTGATAAAGAACATTTGTTATTGTGTTTGCCCATGTGTGTAAGCAGCCAGGTGTGTGCATCTTTATATTTGTGCATTAGGCTTTGGTCTGTTATGTCTGACCTAAAGGGCAGAAACAAAACCACAAGGACTGAGGAACATGAAGCAACATGAAATGTTGCTTTATGTTACAATACAGCCACAAACATGACACTTACTCAGTGCTTTGCAATCAGAGACAAACAAAATAATTGTGAAAAAAAATCACACAGATGTGAAAAACTAATGCCACGGGGTTTTCTGCTACACTCAATTACCCTTTTCTCTTTCTCAAAAAAGAAAGCAGAGAAGAACTGGATAGCAGACAGATCAAAAGCTATTACAAAACAGGAGAAAGAAAGAAAAAGAAAGGACTGAGTATGACTTGCACACTTATTGTTAGATCCGCTTGGACACAGAAGTGAGCGAGTCAAAAAAAGGACAGACCCAGGTGGCTGACTTCAGTCCAAGTAGTGCTCAGTTTATTTACAGTGATATCTTACAAGGAAGTGAATAACCAGGTTGAAGTGGGACCGGGAACGAGCCGCAGAAGGTGAATAACAGTCAGTGGTGGAATGATGAGGGAAAGGCCGGGCTGCGGACGCTGGGACTCACTCCTGGGCTGGTCATGGTGGAAGGTTGCTGAGGAGACAGAGTTAGTACATGCAGTTAATGGGAGACTGTGCATCGACCTGCGTGGTGGAGATGGTGCGGGGTTGAGGAGGTCCGTGGTCCGGAGAAGCGACAGAGGCGAGGAGGCTGAGACAATGGGGCACAAGACTGGAACGGGGCTAGGGCGACAAAAACGTGAGTACAATATAAAGCTAAGAACAACGAGAAACAAACGGGCCTGATGATACTAGAAAGAACT
>NW_018127909.1:2442770-2446815 GCF_001952655.1 Monopterus albus | reverse complement strand
TGGTGCGGGGTTGAGGAGGTCCGTGGTCCGGAGAAGCGACAGAGGCAAGGAGGCTGAGACAATGGGGCACAAGACTGGAATGGGGCTAGGGCGACAAAAACGTGAGTACAATATAAAGCTAAGAACAACGAGAAACAAACGGGCCTGATGATACTAGAAAGAACTGTCAGGGGAGTGAACGTAGAGCAGGGAATAAATAGGGAGAACTAATCAGGTGCAGCTGGTGGTAATCAGGGGATAAGAAGCAGGTGTGTTGGATAACGTAATCAAGGTAAGGGAGCAAAAACAGAGTGAGGGGAAGTGAGAAAGGCAGGTGCAGCCGGGCAAACCTGACACTTATTCCTCTGCTCCAAGATACTCATGAATTTCGACAGTTTTGCCAAATAAATAAATAAAACAGGACTTTTCACATCTCTTCTAATTAAAGCACATATTGGTTTCTCTGACATCCACTCAGCACTCATGACCTTAATGTGAACTCATTTTCCTAATTAACGTGGATTAGAAGTGGAAGGAGACTAATTACTGAAGTAGTCTGCTATTTAAAGACCTTCCACAATCTGCATTTACCTCTAGCACTGGATAACAAGACTCTAGAAGCACTTACTGTCAGTTTGTGTGCGCTGACACAGAATTGGCAGAGTTTGTTTGGGTGTTAGATAAATGGAGGGAGGGGGGCTACTTGTATGTGTGTGTGTGTGTGTGTGTGGCCAGCAGTGTGAGGACCATTTTGAGTTTTATACCATGATATGTACCATTGAGTACATTTTGGTCAGTCCTCACTTTCTCAGATCTCTTCAAAGGGGTGTTTTGAGGGTTAAGACTTGGTTTTATGGTTAAGAGTACAGTCAGGTTTAGGTTCGGGAGACTTGGGAATTCATTATATTTGTACTGGGGGGTTGGCAGCAGTTGAACCTGCAGGACCACAGCAGCATAACTCAGTGCAGCAGTCTCTTGTTGTAAGGTTTGAAACATGTAGCATCAGTGTAGTTAAAGAATCTAAACCTGGGCTAACTCAAATCTATATTTCACATAGATAAATTTTGGAGAAAGTGCTATCTGGTTGGTGGTGGTGGTTTGAACTTTGTCAGAAGCATTCTAGATGCAAAAATAGACTAGATGCATATCCTTAGTGACCAGAGAGCAGCATGAGAGATAGATCGGAGTTGAAGTGTAGCTGGACCCAGTGGAATCGCAACACTGACTGGCAGCGATCAGCTCCGGCAAACAGGTCACAGCCGAAATGCAACGCAGCCAAATCTGGTGTAAATTAGGGGTAAGTTCCTTCTGAGTAGGTGTTACAGCTGTAAGAACAATTTATTTGTAAATTATCACGTTAATCTTCATATAATAACTCTGCTTTACATAACTCAGATACTTCACACATTAAGAATATACTGTTGAACTAACTCAGATACTTCACACATTAGGAATATACTGTTGAATAGCACTTTCTCATAACGATATGTATTCCAGACCGTCTCTCTTTGTGTGTGCGTGCTTATGTGTGTGTGATACAGAAACTGTAGGTTGCATTTCCCCCTGGGCAAGTCTTGGCAATAGCAGAGCAGTGATCAGGTGAGTAGGACAGCAAGCCAAGTTACAGATTTTCAAGCATGTGATCTGCTTGGGTGCCGCAAACAGTGTTGCTGATTATCAATGGACCATCAAATTCTGTGCATTTGTTTGTGTGTGTGGTATGTGTTAGTGTATGGGTGCATAATAATTCACCTTGCAGTTCTTCTAGCTGTTGTTAGCTCAAACCTGATTAAGGCAGAGAGAGTCCATCTTCTCCCATGAGTTGTTTATGAGTCAACCAACTGCTTGAATAATATCTGATTGCCTGAATAAACGACAGAAAGCAAATTAATCCAGGCTCTCTGCTCTCTATCAGATGGTCTGGCTGTCGGCCCTTTGCACCTCTATAAATCAGTCCCATTCTTCACACTCTATCTGTCCTCTGCTGCTTCTCTTTTACACAGTGACACACTGTATTTTATATTACATGGGAGGAAAATAAAACTGCTACAACCATTCTGAAGCCTGGTTTTATTCATGCAGGGTTTTTTCCCCTCTGTTATACCGCTATTAACTTGTAATGGGAATGAACTGAACCAGAGGAGATGCATATTTTTCAATTTCTCAACAGTGCATGGAAACTCTTTATGAGATCGATAGCTGGATCATCTCATCCGCTTGGCTTGCACAGCAGGTAATTAGATAGAGTGTGCTACACTAAGTGCTCATCTTCACCACTTTACCTTTTATCAGCAATAGGTGATACCTTTGGAATAACACCACACAAAATAACAGCACAAGCACCCCCAGCCATGTGGGCCCACATGTACTGTACTAGAATTTAGGCTCTAATAAGAATCTCTGGTGCCCACATACATTGTGGACTCTAATCAGATTCAGTGTCAGAATGTGATGTGGCAGGGATGTGGTGTATTGCTCCAGTCATGCTTTTATACCCCAGTGCACAGTGACAGTGCCCTTTGCTTGAAGCATTCTTTGTGCTTACAGGCACAGCCACAACATCCTGTGACAATAAAACCATTATATGGCATGGCATGGCACAGCATGGCATGTAAAAGTGTCTGTGCATAGCTGAATGAACGAAGTGTCAAAATGCACTCCTTGATGATTTATGATAATGTGTAATATGATGGGCTTCTGAGAGGAACCTTGCAGGTCACTGCTTCCTGAAAGATGATCTGAAGCCTTTTATCATAAAGTGCTTCATGACATCCATAAGTGTTACTCATAAAGTAGTAAGTCCTGTACTTCCACAAAACCCTTTGCTCTTTGTGTGAACTTCTGTGCAGTAACTTGAGCTGGAGCCTTGATGAAGTCATGCTCATGATTGATGTCGGCCACAATAAGGTGTGAAGTAAGAGTTTTGAGAGCCACTTTTCTTCTCTGATTTGTGTCAAAACTATCAATCCAAAATCTAATCTTAACAAAGGACTTGCAACACAACAACAACATCTGATCAGTAAGGATGTGCAGGCTGGGGTGGAGGATGTTTGCCTTAATCACTTCAACTTGCTTCACCCCAGTAAATGGCCATTATCCTTTGGTTATCAAGCCACAGGTGTGAATTAATGGGCCCTGTTCCACCTTAGTTGGTGGCTCAGTAGGTTGTTATCATGCACCAGACCTTTGTTATTATGGTCAGGGGGGGAATCATAGGAAGAAAGAACTGGGGCAATGGCATAGATAGACCTCAGGTGGCACTCAGGGGCCTGCCTTTTTATCCACAGACTCAATAGGTGCCCTTTTTGCAAGACAGTTTTTTTCTATTTTTAGTTTTATATTGTAGTTTTGAAACATTTTTTATTGTGGTTCGTTGTTTAAAATTCCAATTAAAAGCATGCCTGACAGTAGTAACTATTAGAATTATTTTTAAAGGGGTGTTGGGCTATAGCTCACAGGATGCATCAACAAGGACTTGTGCAAATGTGTGATTCCTGCACTTTTTAGATTGGCTGTACATCCAGTACGACTGTAGTCTATCTAGTCTTACTCCTGTTACACAGAGTCTCGTGCTAGATGAGGGCAAGTTGATTGTCTGTCATTTCAATTCAATAATCCAGGACCATTACAAGCTCACATTTGAAAGTTTAACCATTCATCTGATTTTACTGTAGTTGCCATTTATGTTAATGCAAAAATGTGCTACTGCTATTGTATTTTATTTTACTGTATAAATAATTGTTGGTTAGCTTAAGTACCTGCACATGGCCCTGGGGAAAGATTATAGTTTGGCAGGTAGTGTTAGGGTGCGCTCAAACACAGAGTGAGCGAGCAGATAAAAAGCGGACCCAGGTGGCTGGCTTCGGTGCAAGCAGTGAGGTTTATTTACAGTGAAGGTAGTGACATATATACAGGAGGAGTAATGAGGTAGATGACCGGGTGTCGATCAGCAGCAGCAGAAAAACAGTCAGTGGTATGGTGGATGATGATGTACCGGGCTGCGGACGCAGAGGTCACTCCTGGGCTGGTCGAGGTGGAGGTGATGATGGCTGTAGACAGAAGAGCA
>NW_018127909.1:2430295-2442527 GCF_001952655.1 Monopterus albus | reverse complement strand
AAGTATGGAGGAGACTAATGAGGTGCAGCTGGTGAGTAATCAGGGAAGCGGGGCAGGTGTGTTGAATAGTGTAATCAGTGCAAGGGCTAGGCTAGTGTGAGGAAGAAGAAGAGAGGAAGGTGTAGCTGGGCAAACCTGACAGGTAGGCTGCTTTTCAAGGTAACCTTGATTAGCACAAACAGCTCTTTTTCAGTCTTGTGCTTTGTCAAAACTGTTTTTTAAAACTAAGATCTACATTGATGCAGCAGAAACACTTATAGGAGTCTATTTTATCCATTTATTATTCTTACTTGTCAAAACCATAGGCTATATAAAGATGAACAATGTATTACCACTTCCTGCCACTATGCAAAGGTGAAGCCAAAATATGAAGAATATGGAGCGGCCATCTTGCTTTTGTGACACATTTTGCAACAAGATTATAGTATAGTATAGTATAGCACATCTTTATATCACCTTGGGGGAAAAAAATATTTGATCTGTATTTTAAATTTGTAGCTTCCCTGTCCCATCTGCTAACAGGGAGGGTGTGGGCTTTGACCAACACTGGTGGCAACTGATTTATTGTGGCTTTGCTTCTGGGGAGCTCCAGGTACAGCACAGCCTGTTTTTAAATACACCTGTGAGTCATGTTGAATCACAAGTGAAACAGAACAAAAGCTGCTTTTATAAAAATATGGTACAGACCTTGTGCTTAAGTCAGTTATTATCATTACTGGGACAAATCTTCAAACATACTGTACCATGGATTTTAAGATACTGTACATAACAAAAGACAGAAAAGTGGAATATGTAGGCCGTTTGCATTTACTGATTTATTTCTATATCTAATTCCCTCTTGATGGGGACCAGATCTGTCCTACTGAGCCCTTTCATTCATTCTCAGACGGGCCGGTCCACCTTCGTCCCGCCCTCATCCCGGTCCTGTGTCGACTGTTTCCCGGTCAGGATGCGTTTCCCCCTGTTAAAACTGTTTCTAGTAGCGTCTCCGTCTGTGGTTATGGTGAGGATAAGGTTAGGGTTCAGGTTAGGGGGAAACACATCTCGACTGGGAAACAGATCTCGTCACAACTCCGGCTCCGCTCCGGCAGCATCCCTCTCTGCATCGGTGCACACACACGCACGGACGCACGCAACATGCGCGCGCGAAAAGAGACTGCAGGGAAGCGGAACAGGCGACAGAACAGGAGAAAGACAAAACATCACACAAGCTGCCTCTTCTCCACAGTGTGAAGTCGGTCCACATGATGCAAAGCCACCAAGAGCCCTCTGCCCCCCGTCATTCACACTGGGCATCACAGCGGTCATCCTCCGGTGATCTCACGGGGCTGTTGAAGTGATGCATCCTGCGGGACTGTGTGAACAGTAAAAGGATTTAATTTTCGCTGTGCTTATCCATTTGGTTTTGCTGATCTTAAGAGGGAGCATGAAGTTTGCAGTTGCGGTGCTGTGGTTCTCTCTGGCTCTCGGGAAGGCTACTGTCCAAGGTAAGGATCAGGAAACATTCATCTCTGAACTACCGAAACATGCAAGTGGCAGGCAGCATCTCATTTGTCCGAAACAAAGGGGAAATTGACTTGGGACGCGGAGGCATTTGAACCCTGGTGAGGAGTTGGGTTAGTGTGGATCGATCAAAAGATTCCCACAGTCCCACTAATCTAACAGACTGCACCATCCCACACTATGTTTCTTAATGGGCAAAGAGTTTTGGAAACCAGCGCATTATATATTTGTATAAGTCGGATGTGACTGCAGCTTTAATGAGGTCACATCGCCAGGCAGCAGGACAAAATGATGGGGTCAGGTAAGAGGAGCACGTTTATGTTTATTAGGGAAAGGGACTGGGGATAGACTGTGACAGGCTGCAGGAGAACGTTGTGGGACAACATCAAATTTTATTATTTTACATAATAAAGTGGTGGCTGAGGTACGTCTCATAGGTTTTGTTATGAAACGTAAAGAATCAAATTTATTGTCACTGTGGTGTTGAGCCACAGAAACACTGTACAGCCTACTGGTCCAAGTCTCTGTGTGTGTATGTAGTGTAAGTTGATGTTTACACCACTCTGATTTTCAGATGGAGTGGCTCCTTGCATCACATGCTGTAAATCTTACTTGCTGTATATAGGCTACTCTACTGTATATAAATGGTCTTATACTTGTATAGCGCCTTTCTATGCTTTTACAACACACTCAAAGCGCTTTCACATTATTCGGCCATTCACCCATTCACACTCCCAAGCACTCACGCATTCACACACCGGTGACATCACCGGGAGCAACTGGGGGTTCAGTGTCTTGCTCAAGGACACCTCGACATGTTGACTGGACAAGCCGGGAATCGAACCGGTTAGCAAACGACCCGCTCTACCTCCTGAGCCACAGCCGCCCCCATAGCTCAGATTGGAGAAGCTAACCCTCAGAATAAGTTCAAGCTAACGTTATTTCAGCCATACAGCCAGTTATTGGTAACTTATTAGGAAATAAACGTTACAGGGCCTAAAAATGGGTCGCCTATTGTAAAACTATACACAACAATAACAACAAGGAACGCGTCCATTGAGTAAAGCAGAACACTCCTCGTCCTCCTGCTCGGGACAGTTTTTGTCAACTGAAACCGAACTGATATATAGGCTACTGTGCGTGCGCGCGTGCGCGTGCGTAAGATAGAGGAAGTACAAATGAGAAGGAGAGAGATGTGATGACGGGCTGAAAATGAATAAGCCATCTCTGGTGACCAGTCGGCTCTCCCAAAGTCAGTCCTCACTTAAAAAAGGAGGAGGAAGGAGGAATCACTTTTTAAGCTGACACTAATCTTCCTGCAAAGATGTTTTGATTAATGACACTTATTATAAGCCGGTTGGAATCAGGTGACACAGTACGATTGGATTTTAAAGGGCCAGTTCACCCAATATACCAATAAATAAACGGAAAAAAAGTGCTATGCAGATCATCACCACTCTGAGTTTCCTTCCACCAAACAAACACAATAAAGATGAATGGAATTAACTTTGAGGCAGTCATGGCCCTGAAACCCCGGATTAACAATTTCAATCACAGCATGTCTTTCCATAGTGTCTGCAGTACTCAGGATCGTCCACAGACTTTGCTGGTAACAGTTTCCAAAGGGACTGTTTCCTCAGTAGAAAGTAGTTTCAATGGAAACTGCTTTGATACACATGTATACATGTACATGTGCAAATATGTGGTCATACAAGTATGATGATCTCATAGTTTTTGACATCATATGACTATGTATGAACCAAATGTTTGGGCATATGATGTCAAGTACTGTACAGTACATTCCTTAAGGGCATGACTGATGGAGTTAACATTGTCAAAATTCTTGGGCTCCCTATAGGCACCTTTCTAGTTACACTGTATGTAAACAGTGGTCACAGATCAACTGGAAGGCATGCACCGCTTTCTTTTTATTCCTTGTTTCTTGCCTCAAGAAATTTTCTATCGCCTGGAAGCAGTTCATGAGAAATTGGTGTTGACTGGACTGAAAAAAAGACAGAGACAGTAAAACTTTCTTTCATTTGAGGCTCCCCTCTGTTTTCCCTGTCATCCTATTACCCCTCACAGTGGTACATCCCCTTGTGGATGCACAGTGAACAGATGGCGGCAGTGTCACGGTGATCATACCACTGTGTCACACATGGGGTGTTTCAGCTTGAGGAGGAAAGCTGGGTCACCACTGCATCTGTATTGATCACTCAAACACAGTGAATGCACATGATGTGCATTGTTTTCTTTTGTACTCCACACAACAAGTACAGTAGCTATGCATACATACTCAGACTCACAAACTAATGCATCCTAATTTCCCCACAGAGAATCAACTCCATCCCCCGAGCCATTGCACTGTATGTTCTAATCAATACTCTCCCCTTCACCTCTGCTTCATCAACCACACACACACACACACACACAGAAAGTCAGCCTCTATCTGAGCGAGAGCAGACTCCTGTAGAGGAACCTATTCCTGCAATGTGTTTTTGTTGACGAGGATCATGATCACTGCTTCCTGTAGGGATGGTAGATAGGATTCAGCTGAGTGAGTGTGCGCCCCATTTCAGGCCTTTACAAACTGAGTGCTGTACTGGGGATCTGATGTAATGGGGAGTAACCTTTCTGTACTCTAACTTCAGTTTCCAACTTCACTGAAGAGGCTGAGGACAGGCTAAGTAAGTCTTTGATAAGTCTATTTACACTGCACTGTTGTCACATTTTGCTTGTATCAGTACAAAAAAAATCAGCCTTTTTGTTTGTTTATTTATTTGTTTTTATTGGGTTTTGTATGTGCACATTGAAAATGCAAATAAAAACTTATCAATAAAAAACTCATATACAGTATATACTGATAAGAAATCTGCAATAAGATAATCTGACATATCAGTCTAGCTCTGCCGTCTATTTATTATACTAATTTTTCTTGCATCCCTAAACTCGTCCTTGAAAGAGCCACTTCAAAAATTGACAACCTTAGCAAGAAACACAGAAAGACAACGAAACTGTTCTTGCATTATTTCTTTCATCTCCAATAAGGTATTTGTTCAGTGTGCTGCATTCTCAAAGGCAGGGGCAGAGAATTAAGTAAACCAACCCCATATGCCTCCTTATCTGAGTATGCAGTAAACTAGCAACATACCAGCAGTATCAAGTAATGTTTGTAGCATGTAGGGTGTGAGGGTTTGGCTTGCACAGTACAGAACCTTCGGCGTGTTAGGAAAAAAATCTAATGAGAGTCTGTTTTCCCCTTGCTGTCTGTTCTTATTCTTCTTGCCCCAGTTCACTTCTGCTTCTGTAGCAACCTCTACCCTGCCCCATCGCCCTGTGTCTCTCAGGCACTGGAGGGAAATACTCTGGATCACTCCTTCCCTTATCAGCTCCCTCCACTCCCCGTATTTGAAAGGCTGCTGATTTGAACTTCTCATTTCAGTCTGTCAGCATCTGTTGCAACATTACCACTGGCAGTGCCAAATATGCCCCTCTCGCTCTCAGAGCCCTGAGCTGACAGAGCAGCTGAGTTACTGTGGGTGGATCTGCTGTGCAGCTCACGTACAAATACCACATAACGCTCTGAGCGTCCAGCGAAAGCTGCTGTCATCTGCATCTTTCAGAGTGGGTTACAGAACAACGAGTAACAGGAAAGAGGCCCAATGTCTTGCTTAAGGAATCAGGCATTTGAACTTTAAGTCACCAAACAGGCCCTGAACAGTTTGACTCCTCATCACCACCATTTTTACTAGGTGCTCCTCTGTGCTTGCTCAGGTTTAAACCTCTGTACCAGCAGAGCAGTTGAACTGAGATGTGACATCTACCAAAACTAAAAGACACATCATACATTTTGTCCTGGAAATTTATTTCAGTAAAACAGTGTGTTCTCTTTAATTATCTTCCCAAGAAACCTGCCTGTCTCCCACCTGTCTGCACCTGAACAGTGGCTGATGGAGTAAAAGCACTGGTCCTCCACTGCACCGTCTCCTGCTCAGCATGAGCATTACTAACTGAGTATTAACTGACTATTATGTCTTGTGCCTGACTGCACAAGGTTCTCTGAGCTCAGCCCATCTCCCCTGGAAACTGTTCTGTCTGACATGATCATGTCAGCATGATCATTTTGTCTCTTTTTTTTTTTTTTTGCTTTATAAAAGACCTAAATGGCTAATCAGTTAAAACAAGTTGACTTTTTGTTAACTGGACAATCTAACAAATTCAGCACTACTGTTATATCCATAGATGTAATCTCATGCACACTATACCATTTACTCTCCCAAACTTCTCTGTTTTGTCTTCATCCCTCCAGCTCAGGAGGACTTTGTGTCACTGGCTGAGATGGAGGATTCCTTGTTGAGGAACCTTTTCAGGGGGTACCAGAAGTGGGTTCGACCTGTCCAGCACGCCAATGACACCATCACTGTACGCTTTGGACTGAAGATCTCACAGCTGGTTGATGTGGTGAGGGCATAACAGTCAGATACACAAACACAGGGCACCTGTATTGTTTAAAAAGGATTCATAATTTTATTTGTAAAGATATGACTAGATATTTCTATGACTACAAGCACAGGTACTGTAAAACCTGTACGTGATCCATCTTGTTGGACATACTTGTGTAGCCTACTCACAAAAACGTACTACTTTTGTGAAATTTATCATATTCAATTTAATCTGTTTTCAACCATATGATGATGTTTGAGGGCACATTTGTGCTCATGTACTGGTGCCTGTTATTGTGTTGGATGGTAAATGGAGTAAATTCATATGAAATGTATTACAAAGTGGTGGCAAATGAAAAAATAGTTTGGCCATGTTTGTCATTAATTCTCAGATAATCAACACCTAAGTTTGTATTTATGTGAATATTCAACAGATGCATCATCTTTGTATGCAGTTTGTGAGCTTACTTTGCAATGAGGATGAACATCGGCGGTTCAGGAGCAGGACCATGTCCCTAACGTGCGCCTTCCCATGCTACCTGCCTATGGAGCCATTCACTTATGCCATCTGAAAACGCTGAGAATGCCAAAGTGCTTTCCAAAGTGCAGGGGGTTGCAAGTCTGAGGTTGATAAGCAGCTATGAGCTATGTGTTACATGATGACAAGGAAGTGTCAGGATATACATGATCAAAAATCCCTTGCATCAGCTCTGCTACTAGATTTATTTGTGGACAAGAGAGGAAAAAACACCTTCTTTGGGTGCATGCCCCAGCTCACCCCTGTTCTGTTTCTGCTTTACCTCTGTTCTTTCTTCCCTGGGCACCGAACCGCCTCCTCCTGTTCTGTCATCTCTCACGCTCCTCCCACTGCCACATCTCCTTTCCTCCACAGGGCTGTCTGCGGTCTTCTCATCCTGTACTGGAAAAGTGATGCATCATGCTTTCTCCTCATCCGGCTTTGCTGGCATCTCTTAAATTTCCCTGACTGAAGCCACTGCCTTGCCTCCAGCTGCTCCTCCACCAGCAGTGGTGCTTGTGGCACCACCACCCTACAGCCTACTCGTCTTGCCCTGCCTGCCACCTTGGGAGCAGCCCAAGGCTTCCTGTTTTTTGTCCCCTCCTTTAGGTTTGTTTCTCGTCTCCACAGTGCTCTCTTGCCAAGGCTGCTGCTCCTCCCTACGTGCCTTCTCCTCCCTACGTGCCTTCTCCAAGGTCATCTGCTCTTCCCGGGCTGCTCCCTCAGTGGGTTTTGGGTGGTTGTAGAGCATGACGTGGTTTGCTGATTCGTGGCCAACAATTCACCAGTCTTCCATTCAGGATAGAAGAAGCAACCGCAGCAGCCAGTAGGCTATACCAAACCACCTCACAAAGATCCAGGGATGATCCTCACATGTCCACTGGCAGTACATCTGCTCAGTCCTCAGGATGTACATAAAGTCCAAATCTGCTCTCTCCTTAGGAAGGGTTTTGGGGGATCTACCATGCCTGAGTGCCGCACAGATTCACAGGAGACTTTCCACCAAAATGTCGTTAAACAGCATCTTCACAAAGTCCCATGTGGCGTGGTCCTGACTAGTGAATTTTTAGTTATGTTGGTAGAGGAAGAATGGAAAAAGGAAAATCAGTCAAATCCAGATGTTGCTAAAGTGCACAAATTCACAAAAAGAAAAGAAAATACAAACACTGAGCACACGATTTGTCAGTGCTCTCAGAGATACACCAGTCCTGTCCTTGCCATACAATATGCATGATATCAATATTAGATAGGTGGGGTACTTCTGTCTCTACCCTTATCACACCCTCAGCACCCCTGAGCAAACTGGAGCCATACATAGAGACTGTAATGTTTTAAGAACATTACAGTCTCCAAGCCACTGTCTTAAGCAGTGTGTACCTGTTATGGAAACTCTCTGAAGAAATTAAAACGGCCTTATGTAACATGGTTAATAAAACCCTGCTATAACCTTCTGAGGATTTGTAGTTATTTTTTCAAACGAGCAGAATTAAGAAGCGGAAGGGAGAAGGAGAGCATGAGCTAAACCTCAAATACTGCTAAGAAAGGATGAAAATAAAATAGTACATCAAGGACTGATGGTTATATTTAGAGAAGAAGGAGACAACAGGGAATAAGAAGTCCTTGAGAGGGATTTGACTGTTCTTAAGAAGGTCTTCCTCTGTCTAGAACAGGACAGTTTACAATTTACAGTTTACAAAAAACCAGTAAGGGAAAAAAATCCAAGTTGGTTATTGAGGAAAAATCAACAGAGGAGTACAGAATAGAGGATACAATAAAGAGAGTGTGAGTTCAAATGAGCTGGAGGCAGAAGGAGGAAGGAGAGGAAGAAAAGTTCAAGGAGAGGTCCTAAGGGGTCTTTGATAGTGGCAGAGGTAATGAGGCCATCAGGCTGAGAGGAACTAGACGGCATCTATTATTTACACAAGGACACACACACTGACAAAGCAGCTCCACAGAGGGCTACTCTTAGACTCTATCAGCACTGGACATTTGCCCTCCTGCCATAGAAACAACAAATAGGTCCGTGCCATCTTGTGGCATTCTAACTTAATGACTGTTATATATAAAAACACTTTTTGTTCAGATTGGATGGGCAAACAGTCAGGTTTGCCTCAGTGACTCTCAAGAGCGCCAGCTTTACTTCTTACATTTCTGGACAAATGTTTTGTGCACAGAAACCCAGGCCCAGTCTCACATGAAAACAAAGAATAACTACATTGGTCCACAGCGTAAAACGTAGTAATAGCTGTAAAACTGTGACATGTCAGTGTTTGTTGTATTGCTGCCCAGTGTCCTCACAAGAATACTGCATATTAAAAACCTGTCTTCTCTGTCTTTTCTGCCACCCTCTCTCCAGGCCTCTTGATTTTGTTCAGTATATGTCAGTACTTCTATTTGCAAATGAAGCAGCACGTGTTAGGTTTGCCGATAATGCTTCTCTCACATTAAATATTGTAGATGAACCTTAACCCCTGAGCTGTGCCCCACGGTGCATTCTTAGTGACAAGCAAGAGCACCAATTAATTCACTTTGAGGAAATAAACAAGCTTTCTTCTTAAACTAGGTTTAATTGCTTTTATCCCGTCCGCTCGACTTGTCTCCAGCCTCTGGTTTGCGCTTCACCTCCTCATTAGCCTCTCTTTCCATTCACAAGTACGTAAACACAAGATTTATAAATGGTGAACAAAACCTTTGTTTTCTTTCCACCTACAGGATGAAAAGAACCAGCTGATGACCACAAATGTCTGGCTCTGGCAGGTAAAGATGAACACCACCCCTACCACTGACAAATACCACATATTTAAAAATTGTGAGTTGCTATTTCACAACTGTCATAGCTATTTTCATAACTTTAGTATGCACAAATGTGTTTCTGCTCGAATGAACTGGTCAGGTTGTTATACTGATCCTTTAACCCTTCATTAGGTGCAGTACTATGTTTTTATAAAATGATGCAAGTTACTGTGAAAACTACACAAATATAGCAGATATACTGATGGAAAGAGCAGACAAAACAGTAACTGTGAGCATGAGTGACCAGAGAACTAACAAGCAAGGTGGACAAAGAACATAAACAAACTAAATATAGTGAGGAAACACCAAAAGCTATGGATTGTGACAGTGAGGCAATTACAAAATAACCCCCCATCATCTTAAAAATATTTCAAGAGTTATTTGTTAGTGAGATTAAGCAAACTCTCACTAACATATGCATTTGTCACTAGAGGTCTTGACTGCTACAGTGCTGTCCATACAGATCTCTCTAAAAAGTTGATCAGATGACTGACACTTAGACTGCTGCTGTGAGAGTCTCCAGACAGACTGGCACAGAGGATCACAGCAGTCCAGTTCTCAGATTTTTGCACTGGCTTCCTGTGTGCCAAAGGATAGATTTGAAAATATTGATAGGGAAATATTAAGGAAAATGCTTAGACATAGCTTTCCTTCTTGTGTGTAACTAATGTTTACTATGAACAAATGTTGTGCAGTTATTGTGAAAGGATGCTCTTTAGCTTAAAGAGGTCAGGAAACTGCTTGTTGTAAAGGTTTATTGCTCTTTAGGTTTGGAAGTCAGGACAGGCAATATCCTGATAAGAAAACACACATGGTGACCTGACCCCCCTGCCTGGAAGAGACAAATGCTTGGCTGGCAGAGCTAAGGCAAACAACGCAAGCAATAAACTTTGCTGTATAAGTACCACTCAAAAGTTGCACTCCTATGAGCATTCGCAGTTTGGGTGTACAGAGACACTCTCAATGTTTGAAATGCTCCTTCTTGCAAGAATATTAAAAGATGCCTTGATAATTTTCAAAAGTCTCAGCATTTCTTCGTCTCACCTTGTTAAAATTTTCTAACACTACTGTTATCAAATACATCACTGCTCTGCTGCTATGTTACGAACCCTCCAGGTACCGCTACAGGTTTCGGTATGGTCCCCAGGCTCAAAACTTTGCATTACAAAGCAGCACTCGGTCTTTATGTACCACATAGACAAAACGAGTTCCCAGAAGACAGTTGCTTCAAACTACCGTTCTTTTCTGTGTGTCGCTGCTTTTTTATTCAGTTCAAATTGGGGCTATTCATTCCAGTTGTTCACTGTACTGCATTGTAGCTGCACTCTAACTCTTTATTCTCCTGGTTTATCGGTTGTATATATATCGGCTGTGCTCTTTCCTATTTATACGTGTCTGTTTATATCACGTTGTATTTCTCTTCTCTCTCTAGCTTGTGCCTTTTTAGCACTTTGAACTGCCTTGTTGTTAGAAAGTGCTGTATAATAAACTTGCCATACAGGAAGTTTCCTTTTACTCTGCCTGGTGTGTCCTGGTGCTGTCCAAGGTGCTGAAGTGGGAAACATGCCCTTACAGAGATGAAACACTTTTCTGGGCCTTGTGACATTTGTATGATCAGATTAAAATACATTGTTTTTTAAGGAGTGGATTGATGTGAAGCTGAAGTGGAACCCAGATGACTATGGTGGTATTACTTCCATCAGAGTCCCTTCAGAGACGATATGGCTACCTGACATAGTCCTGTATGAAAAGTGAGTCATATGGCACACTGCACACATCAGAGTAGCACCTTATAAGCTCTGTGTTTGATAACTTTGATATGCATGTAAACTAAATTATCTGTTATTGTTATTTATTGCTTTTCTTTTTGCCGTCTGTCCTGCCTACCTTGCCTCCTAACTCCTTTCATTGTTTTCTTATATTCTTAGTGCAGACGGCCGCTTTGAGGGTTCCCTGATGACCAAAGCCATTGTGCGCTGGGATGGCACCATAACATGGACCCCTCCTGCCAGCTACAAGTCCTCCTGCACCATGGATGTCACCTTCTTCCCATTTGACCGTCAGAACTGCTCCATGAAATTTGGTTCTTGGACTTACGATGGAAACATGGTGGACCTGGTCCTGGTGAATCACTACGTGGACCGCAAAGACTTTTTTGATAATGGCGAATGGGAGATCCTCAATGCCACAGGAGTAAAGGGAAGCAGGAGGGATGGGGTATACTGGTATCCATTTATCACCTACTCCTTCATCCTCAAGAGGTTGCCCTTGTTCTACACTCTCTTCCTCATCATCCCGTGCCTGGGCCTGTCCTTCCTGACTGTACTGGTGTTTTATTTGCCATCAGATGAAGGAGAGAAACTTTCACTTTCTACATCTGTGCTGGTGTCACTCACTGTGTTCCTCCTGGTCATAGAAGAAATCATCCCTTCTTCCTCAAAGGTTGGTAGAGCTTCTGTTGAGAGTTACTGTATGTTCATTCAAATGTTTCTGGTCTGCTGTATTTTTTAAAGATCAACCCTGTGTTTCCCTGTGTGCAGTTATCCTAATTACAATCTTAAATGCAGCATGCCCTAATTAACACTGATCATAGCCACAGTTCTGTCAGTTATTTGCAGCTTAAACAGAATGTCAGCTCAATTATCAAGCTACGGACGTCAGTCACGTATCAGGCCAACAGAGATCTCTACAGAACAGCAGAGCTAAAAGAGACATAGAATGACCAAAATCACTGACATTTCACTATTTGGTCCATTTTTAAGCAGTAGACAAAGTATTAACCAAGCCCAGCACCAACTACTACCATGCATTGTGGGTGATCAGAAGAGTGCCATTTTATTTTTAGAGCAATAAAACACTGCCGTAACACAGCCATGAAAGGTGTTTGATGCAGCAGCCAGTGTGTTATTTAGATTACTGTAATAAAATGACACTGGCTAATCAAGAAACTCATCAGAATTCTATAAGACATATGATG
>NW_018127909.1:2416649-2430206 GCF_001952655.1 Monopterus albus | reverse complement strand
CACTCATTGGAGAGTACCTGCTCTTCATTATGATCTTTGTCACCTTCTCCATCATCGTCACTGTTTTTGTGATAAATGTCCACCACCGCTCCTCTGCCACTTACCACCCTATGGCCCCCTGGGTAAAGAGCCTCTTCCTTCAGAGACTGCCCAGGCTGCTGTGTATGAGAGGGCACACTGACAGGTAATATAAGGACCAGCTGAAGTAAAAGGAATGGTTCTGCATTCTGGGGAATATACTCACTCATGTTTTACTGAGAGTTAGAGGGGAAGATTAATACCACTCTCATGTCTCTCTGTGCAAAAGTCTTAGGACACTATTAGTTTTTGCTGTTTAAGCAAAGTTCTAATGATAATTTATATTTAATTCTCAGTCTTGCTATTAAAATATAACCAGAAAATACAGTAAATATGTCTATAATATAAATAAATAAAAATTTCAGAACAAAATGGCTTCTACAGTCCAAAGTCAGTATTTAGTGTGAGCCCCTTTTGCACCTAACTTGTATTCTTTTGGGAGATTTTTGACACCATGACAGACCGTCCACCATGTTTCACTGAAGACTGCTACACTCATCCTTCAATATCTCAGCCTTTTCTCCCTGTCCCCCTTCTTTCGTGGCTGCTGTCCTTCCACAATGGCTGTTCCTGATCAGGATTCTTTGGACTGTAAAAGAATCAACCTGGCATCCAGATGACGAAGCTGCCCAATGCTGAGCCAGGTCCTCTCTGGATTTTCTCTGGTTTCTCAAAGAAGAAACTCTGAGAGACATCTCATCAGATTTGAACAGTTTTCTTGGTCTTCCACTCCTGTTTGTGTCCTTGACCTCTCCGGATTCTACATATTTCTTTAGAACAGCTTGAATGCCACATCAAGAATGTCTAATTTGTTTGTTGACTTTTTTTTGTTTAATATTGTGTACATATTTCCTATATTTTCTGGTTGTATTATGATAAATAAATATATATTGTCATCACAACTTTGCTAAAACAACAAATCTAAAGGTGATTTTTGCACAATACTGTGCATGCAGGCATTAAAGAATTTAGATCCAATGCATTAATTCATAAAGTTTAGAGGTGCTGGTAGACAGTTTTTTTACCTTTTGAACTAAGTTATGCTAGCTGTTTTCAATTTCCAGACAGTCTCCTGGTGGTAACTTCATTTTTTTTTTATCAGTCCTATCAATCTTCTAATTTAATTCTTGGAAAGGCATCAAATATTTTTACATATTTGATTTCACAAAATGGGGAAATGTTCTCTCAATATCTGCCAGTAGATCATAGAAAATACATATTTATATAAAATAAATAAAAGAGTTAGTGTTCATTATCCTCAGATACCAATTCCCAGATATCGAAATGCACAGCCCAGAGATGAAGCCCTGCCGAGGTACAGGGAGGAGGGCGGCTCCTGGCTACAGTGGCAGCCAGCAGAGAGGCCCTCTTGGAGAGAAGGAGGATGAGAACCAAGCCTGGCTGACCATGCTGGAGAAAGCCACAAATTCAGTTCGCTACATTAGCCGTCACATCAAAAAGGAACACTTCATACAAGAGGTGCGGGGGTGGGCAAACACGAGGGAAGGTGTGGGATGAAATGTTCAAACAAGTGTTAGATTCACTGAATATTTGATACTGTCCCTCTCTCCCTGCCTTTTTCTCTTTCTCAGGTAGTACAAGACTGGAAGTTTGTGGCTCAGGTGCTGGACAGGATTTTCCTTTGGGCATTCCTCACAGTGTCAATACTTGGAACAATCCTGATCTTCACCCCTGCTCTGCAGATGTATCTCAGCAAACCTTCATGAGCATACAGTAAACCTACTGACAACTACACTTCAACAGCTTCTTCTTGTTTTCTAGTTTGTCTTTGATTATGAGTTATTGATAAAGCTCAATAAAACATTCATACAACAAACTACTACCACAGTATGGTTTGCAGTCTGTAATGACAACTGGAAAACTGTCTTAGATGCAACTTTTCATTCGTTCTGAGGTGCATGCACATGAGTGTAAGGTGATGAATGTATGAAGTATGTAGCATATGATTTGAATATCCATGTTTGTATAACTGTAACACTGTAATTACATATGCAACAACATGCACAATATCACTCCATGAATTCTGAGTATTTTGTATTTCACGTGCACCATGTTGTCCAGCCAGCTGTACTCTGCTGTATGTGCTGTGATGATGACCACAATAAAAAGAAATATGATGAACAAGAGAATAACTGATACTTACAACCAACCAAAATGGGCAAATACTCTGGGCAGCCTAGGTTTCTCAGGGGGATACTGGTTTGGTGATGCATTGACTGTTAATTGCAATAACTTCCTGTTAAATTAATAACTGTAAATCTATAAAAGTGTATGCAACACAAACATAAATTACAACATCAAACTTAAATGTTTTAGCTATATTTGAGCAATAAGACACATTTATAAAGTGATTTACTCCTGCTTACAGCAAAGTGTAAATATAACTTTTAAGTGACCACATCTGCTCAGAGATAAACTACAATAGATCTATAATGTATAAATATATAAAGATTCTGAAGTTTGCAGATGACACAGCAGTCGTCGGTCTCATCAAAGACGGTGGTGAGTTGGCGTACAGACGGGATGTTGAACAGCTGTGTTGCAGTCATAACAACCTGGAGCCAGCTCAGGAAGTTCAACCTGTCCCAGGAGCTGCTGACACAGTTCTACAGAGGAATCATCAAGTCTGTTCTCTGCACTTCCATCTCTGTCTGGTGTGGCTCAGCAACCAAACAGGGCAGGAATAGACTTCTGTACACCTCATGGGTCAATAGGAAGGCAGAGAAGATTTCTGCAGCCCCCTCATACCCTGGACACAAACAGTTTGAACTCCTCCCCTGTAGATGGCGCTACAGGTCACTGTACGCCAAGACAACCAAACACAAAGACAGTTTCTTCCTCTGGGCCATCACTCAGATGAACACTTAACCCATGTTTATATGTATATCAAGATGCATCAAGTAATACAGTATTTATTTACATATTAAATAGCAAATTTTTAAAACTCTTCTACATATGTACATATCTGCTTTTATTTATTTTAATTTATTTTATTTGTGCGCATTGGGAGACATTGAGCTGGAGTTTAATACTTGGCAATAAAGTTTGATTGAAATAATTGGAAATTGGAAGAAAAGGAAACAAAATTCTGCTGCAAGACATTCTGTTGTTGGTTGATCATCATCAGAACAATCATATATGGAGATGAACCACCACACTGACAAGATGCTTAAGCAGTGACTGCAAATAAACTCAGTGTATTGTTGTGTGTTTGCACTCCTAATGAATGCCAAACAAATAAAAAAGGAAAAGTGGTGTAACATCCTATTTGATTTTTAGAAGTTAGATATGGACCTGTTATGCAACAGCCATGTACTGGACCATATGGAGTGGACCAAGTGGATTGTGTTTTTGGCTGTAATAATACGGTGTCGCCACTAGATGTCAGCAAACATCTTTTTTTGCTGGAGAATTGCTGGAAGACTGCACAGAAATAATAATGCACTGCACTGTGAGCGTGGTATATGAGCACACAAATACAAAGTTACCAAGATAAAGACACATTACTTATTAGAATGTTGTGGCATAGACACACATTTCTGCAAAATGACCTGTGTGACCATGTTCTGTAACACTAATGATGTGTCCTCGTACATAAAACACCAACCTGGATGAAAAACATTAGTATCTAATGGAGCGGTGTATACATACAGGAAGAGGGCACCAAAAACATCAAACTGGAAGAATGTGGCTCCAGCCCTCCTGTGACCCTCTTCAGGATAGGTGGTATAAATAATGGGACCATGCTGGAGAAAGCCACAAATTCAGTTCGCTACATTAGCCGTCACATCAAAAAGGAACACTTCATACAAGAGGTGCGGGGGTGGGCAAACACGAGGGAAGGTGTGGGATGAAATGTTCAAACAAGTGTTAGATTCACTGAATATTTGATACTGTCCCTCTCTCCCTGCCTTTTTCTCTTTCTCAGGTAGTACAAGACTGGAAGTTTGTGGCTCAGGTGCTGGACAGGATTTTCCTTTGGGCATTCCTCACAGTGTCAATACTTGGAACAATCCTGATCTTCACCCCTGCTCTGCAGATGTATCTCAGCAAACCTTCATGAGCATACAGTAAACCCACTGACAACTACACTTCAACAGCTTCTTCTTGTTTTCTAGTTTGTCTTTGATTATGAGTTATTGATAAAGCTCAATAAAACATTCATACAACAAACTACTACCACAGTATGGTTTGCAGTCTGTAATGACAACTGGAAAACTGTCTTAGATGCAACTTTTCATTCGTTCTGAGGTGCATGCACATGAGTGTAAGGTGATGAATGTATGAAGTATGTAGCATATGATTTGAATATCCATGTTTGTATAACTGTAACACTGTAATTACATATGCAACAACATGCACAATATCACTCCATGAATTCTGAGTATTTTGTATTTCACGTGCACCATGTTGTCCAGCCAGCTGTACTCTGCTGTATGTGCTGTGATGATGACCACAATAAAAAGAAATATGATGAACAAGAGAATAACTGATACTTACAACCAACCAAAATGGGCAAATACTCTGGGCAGCCTAGGTTTCTCAGGGGGATACTGGTTTGGTGATGCATTGACTGTTAATTGCAATAACTTCCTGTTAAATTAATAACTGTAAATCTATAAAAGTGTATGCAACACAAACATAAATTACAACATCAAACTTAAATGTTTTAGCTATATTTGAGCAATAAGACACATTTATAAAGTGATTTACTCCTGCTTACAGCAAAGTGTAAATATAACTTTTAAGTGACCACATCTGCTCAGAGATAAACTACAATAGATCTATAATGTATAAATATATAAAGATTCTGAAGTTTGCAGATGACACAGCAGTCGTCGGTCTCATCCAAGACGGTGGTGAGTTGGCGTACAGACGGGATGTTGAACAGCTGTGTTGCAGTCATAACAACCTGGAGCCAGCTCAGGAAGTTCAACCTGCCCCAGGAGCTGCTGACACAGTTCTACAGAGGAATCATCAAGTCTGTTCTCTGCACTTCCATCTCTGTCTGGTGTGGCTCAGCAACCAAACAGGGCAGGAATAGACTTCTGTACACCTCATGGGTCAATAGGAAGGCAGAGAAGATTTCTGCAGCCCCCTCATACCCTGGACACAAACAGTTTGAACTCCTCCCCTGTAGATGGCGCTACAGGTCACTGTACGCCAAGACAACCAAACACAAAGACAGTTTCTTCCTCTGGGCCATCACTCAGATGAACACTTAACCCATGTTTATATGTATATCAAGATGCATCAAGTAATACAGTATTTATTTACATATTAAATAGCAAATTTTTTAAACTCTTCTACATATGTACATATCTGCTTTTATTTATTTTAATTTATTTTATTTGTGCGCATTGGGAGACATTGAGCTGGAGTTTAATACTTGGCAATAAAGTTTGATTGAAATAATTGGAAATTGGAAGAAAAGGAAACAAAATTCTGCTGCAAGACATTCTGTTGTTGGTTGATCATCATCAGAACAATCATATATGGAGATGAACCACCACACTGACAAGATGCTTAAGCAGTGACTGCAAATAAACTCAGTGTATTGTTGTGTGTTTGCACTCCTAATGAATGCCAAACAAATAAAAAAGGAAAAGTGGTGTAACATCCTATTTGATTTTTAGAAGTTAGATATGGACCTGTTATGCAACAGCCATGTACTGGACCATATGGAGTGGACCAAGTGGGTTGTGTTTTTGGCTGTAATGATACGGTGTCGCCACTAGATGTCAGCAAACATCTTTTTTTGCTGGAGAATTGCTGGAAGACTGCACAGAAATAATAATGCACTGCACTGTGAGCGTGGTATATGAGCACACAAATACAAAGTTACCAAGATAAAGACACATTACTTATTAGAATGTTGTGGCATAGACACACATTTCTGCAAAATGACCTGTGTGACCATGTTCTGTAACACTAATGATGTGTCCTCGTACATAAAACACCAACCTGGATGAAAAACATTAGTATCTAATGGAGCGGTGTATACATACAGGAAGAGGGCACCAAAAACATCAAACTGGAAGAATGTGGCTCCAGCCCTCCTGTGACCCTCTTCAGGATAGGTGGTATAAATAATGGATGGATGGATTTGAAGAATGCTACACTCTGCTCATGGCTCCACAGGGATTTAAAGTTTTCTGCTACTAGTTTTATTCTTCTATTCACTGGTGGCTTCTGATTCAGTAAAGTCCAATTGATGTAAATGTGTTTTCAGGCATTTGGTCATGAACCAAAGTTTGGGATAAATTAATATTTTGACTCAGTGGTGGTACGAGCTTAAAAGATATTGGATGAACATGTTTATTATAATTGATCACGAGGAACAGCATGGACATCTGGATCAAACATACAGTAGAAAAGTCAAGTAATCAAGATATTTCACTCAAAGCCACAAATTCAACCTCATGGTGGCCATGGGAGAAATGTCAGGGGATCGTTATTATGATTCATCATTTGGAATTTCTTTTGGAAATCCATCTACTAGTTGTTTAGATATTTCAGCCTGGAACATAGCTGTGCACCAACCAGCAGGCATAGTGACATGTCAGGGCCTGTTAGTGAAGATTCATTGCTAAACCAGGAGATATGCTGTACAAAGTCCAGGCAGACCTGTGTTTATGTGTAAGGTATCGCAATTTAAATTCATGGCACTGCTTGGCAGAGACACAAACCTAATATGCAATAAAAGCATCTGCTGAGCAACATTTAGTGAGTGTACATTCTTTACTTAGTTTAGTACTTTATTTTCTATGACACTGACTCCAGTCACAACAAAACAAGACAAGATTGAAAAGGTGCTCATGAAGGCACTCGGGGGGATTCAGGGCTTAGAGAAAGACTGAATTTTCTGCTTCACATCTATTAACACTGCTGGAACTGAATTTCATATATGAAAAGACTGAACGCACATTCTCCTCAAAGTCAGTCTCACATGCATTCCTAATGAAGCAAGTCCAGGCTGTAGATCATGGGGAAGCCCTGGGTCTGTGTCTGCAAGCAACTCTGGACAAGACCTGATCATGTATCTAAATACTAACTGAGCTGCCAGAGGCAAAAGTAATAACATGGCTGTAGCTAACCCATGTTACCCTATTTTGTTACATATAAAACAATGCATTTGCTACAATGTGTGTGCGGACGTGAGGCTTGTCACTTTCTGACTACATGACTTACACTTCTACAGTAGTTGCACTTTCACACTGTGAAAAGGTTGTTGTAGCTGCTGCTCTGCTGCTCACCCCAGCTTTCCTCTCTAAAAGTGTGATCCCACCTATCAAAGAAAACACACTTAAGTCTGAGCATGACCTTTAGCCTTTATGTCTTCTGTCGTGAGAGTAGACAATCTGAGTAAAAAGGGTAAAAAGATGTTTCACTTGCTTAGAAAAGAAGTGGAGAAGTCAAAGTTGCAAAGGAAGAGGATTAGCTCTTGTGCTGGATTTTTCATTCATAGTTCAATCAATCAACATTTATTTTTATTGTACTTAAGTACCCTGGACAGGTCGTCAGTCTATCACAGGGCTGATATGTAGACAAACAACCGCTCCCACCACTGGATCTACAAGCCAGTGTAAACAGATAAGTCTTTATCTCCCTCCCTTTGTTGTCCACTTGTTGCTGGAGTGAGTTTTTTTTTTATCTGTGGTCACCGTTAAATATTTTCTTCTCCCTGATGGTTTTCTGGTCAGCATGTTGTTCTAGTATTCATGTACTGTATGTTTATCACATTCATGTTTGGACTCAAGTCTGTTCAGCAGTTCTGCTTCATGTTCCCTGAATCTGGTTTAGATAAAGACTTGCATTCACCCCTTTCTGCTAAGAATATGATTTGATCTCTGTGTGTTCAGCTCTTTGTTTTTGTGTTTGGTGGGTTTTGTTTTATACATTGCTCAGATACACTTGCAGTTAGGAGACACTTGTTTTAGTTTCATTCCTACTTTCTTATTTCAAGATACAGTAAATGTTTGAGCTCAAGTTCCCAGTTAATCCTGAGCTTACTCCTGTTATAGTGAAGTTTTGTGTTATGCTCCTTTTTGTGTTTATTCTTTTTGTTTCTAATACCTTACAGTAATACCAGTTTGCAGAATATTGTTGTACCTTTTTTTTTTTTTACCTATTCCAAGGTTCTCATTGTGCTTGTACTCACTTTGAAACATAATGCAGATGTTGTACAGAATAATAGGAATTCAAGCTCACACAAGGGATGTCAAGATCATCATCTAATCATGACTTAGACATCCCTTGTGTGCACTGGAATTTCTATTACGCTATGGATTTATTGTCCTGCTCCTGCTTGGCACCCTGTTGGATGCACTGTAAGCATCTGTGCTACAACCTTTTCATCGCTCAAACATTTAAGTCACATGCATCATGTACAGTACATTATTACTTATTGGCTTAGTTTCATTGTAATTTGATGCATTTTGCTTTTATAAAAGCACTAACTTGTCCACATCACCCAAGCATAAAAGCCTTTTTTGCAACATTTTTGAAAGGTGTTTTATGGGTGTCATCAGTTTTTTATGTGCATTTTCATTTTTTGAATAAAACAGCTGGACAGAACTGCAATTACTGACTGTCAGAAACACAACTCCATATAATTGATAATTGTGACCCATGGTGGATACGTAAATACATGTTTGGGTTTGTTCAATAACACCTTCACTATATAAACTTTAAAGGCAATAAAGGATATGTCAGTGTTGTATTTACAGCTCGCTTTGCTGCTTAAGTAGCAATTTACCAACAAAGGAGCTCACTTTAACTTCTTTTAGATTATTAACGGAGGTCTGTAATGGTCTTCTTGCTTGTATGTAATCTTGTTACTTTTTCAAATTACAGTAGCTGCAATCTTGTCATTTTTCGTACCATACATGTACAGTAGACTTTGATGTAATATGATTAAATATGCTGAGATAGATGCAATGGGATAAGCCTTGGCATAAATCACATGTCTGACCTTGTGTTTGATGATTCTGCATAGGATATAGTTTTTATGTTTATTATAATTCTATCATGGGCTCAGGGCCACTATGTTATATATTAATGTGTTGTGTGTGATGAAGGCAGGAAGGAGTTTCTTTCAGTTGAACTTGAAAAGACAACACACAGACACAGCTGTAATTATAATAGGTGCACATGCAGAAAAATGCACATAAAAACACATACATGCCCACACTCACAATTATGCAAACATTTCTAACTCCAAACCCAGTGGGCTCAGCCAAAAGGACATTTATTTATCATGAGCTGATGGCAGTCTAGCATACTAACATGACAATGTGTCCTGGCCAAAGACAAAGGGAGACAGAAGGAGAAAGAGAGTGGTGGTTTACACACCGAAGCAAATGGGAGAGGAAGAATGAAGCGCTGCGGGTGCTCTTGTAATGGTCTGAGGACATTACTGCACCTGATGTTCGCAGGCAGTGCTGCAAGAGTACAGGACAAAGACATGGAAGAAAGAAAACATAGCGGGAACAAGTAGATAGAGGGCCAAGCAGGAGAGAGGACAAAAAAGAGATCAACAGGGAATGAGGAAGTGGCACATGGGGAGGGAGTAAATTAAAGAAGGAAGATGGAGTTAGAGGAAGTGCGAGTGAGTGAAGCCTGACTAAGAGAAAGACCAAAGGGCAGAGAGAAGAGCATTAAGACAATGAAGCAAACAAGACAGGGGTGGTATATACATACATGCATAAGCTAACAGCTCATAACTACATTACACCACCAACTTAAAACATCTCCATACATGCTAATGAGGTCACACACAGACTCCCACATGCCTGCACATGCACAGGCACGTCCTGTTGGTGTTACGTGTGTGGCCCTGATGGTGTTTTCCTCCCGTCCACAGCACCACACTAAAGCTCAGGCAAATGTCTCATTAGAGATAAATACATGATGCAGTATGTTCTAACAGTGCTGTTAGATGCAGATATTTCTGTCTTTCAAAATACACATTCTGTTTGCAGTAATACAGACACCTGAGCAGCGGCATACTGTAGTGTGACCCCATTGGCACCCACAAGCTTGTCAGTGTGCATTCAAACAACAAAATGGGAACACACAAAAATGTAGTGCTAACGAGATATTAGAACATAACTTTGAACAATATCTGTGTGATTTGTTGAACTCAGACTGCTTAAGCCTCCTATTTTGGCT
Source organism: Monopterus albus (assembly GCF_001952655.1). NCBI lineage: Eukaryota > Metazoa > Chordata > Actinopteri > Synbranchiformes > Synbranchidae > Monopterus > Monopterus albus. The sequence continues at coordinate 2,419,934 of NW_018127909.1, read as the reverse complement.
AAACTGGACACCTGATTTGGATGTGCTGTAGTATTCTTAGAATAAATTGGTGTGAATACCTCATTTATTGTTAAATATAGCCTTATCCAAAGCAGAGGAACTTCTGGTCTAAATTTCAGAAGCTTTGTTAATATCATGGATGGATGGATCACTGAATAGGCTGCAGGGCCCTGGACTGAACAAAGAAACCCAAAGGACCACAAGGAGCGACAACAAATGGAGTTGCCATGTCTAAGCTCATTTGTCTCATAAACCCTCTGTGACTATAGACTATTTGCAAACAGCAGCTACAGTAGGCCTATTTGTGGATATAGTTCCACATTAGAATATAATATGCACAGTTTATTTGTCCTTCTTTTATTACACTGAATAAACAATATGACTGTTGCAAAGAACCAGGACTTTAAACTTGAGACTTATTGCATTTTTACCCATTTTTGTGTGCCCCTTCTTTAAAACTGTGCAGCAGTATGGTTTGATGATGATGACTGAACCCTATGGCAAAATGGTGAAAACCTTGAACTAACTAAAAAACTATTCGAACCTCGAGGGGGCGGGGCATGTTGACCTCTATCTCAGATTCTCCTGTGGGAGTGAGATTGTGCAGCATCAGCACCACGGTCACCACCAATAAAAAGGATGAAGATGAGTTTGAACTGAGTGGAGAGGACGAAGTTAACGGAATTGCGCAGCAGCAGCAGCAGCAGCCAGCAGACAGGTGGCTGTCACCATCACCGCGCACGGACACGACAAGAAATACGCAGAGGACAAGCTCGAGACGCTTAGTATAAAAAATGCAGCTGAGCGCAGAGACAGGGAAAGACAACTGAATCCAAAGTGACTTGAAATGACGGTCGACTCAAACCCGAGGAGACAGACATCTTATGTGTGCGCGCGTTTCCCTTAGACAAGGAAAGAGAGAGAGAGAGCGAGAGAGCAGTCAAGACAACGCTTCACTTCCTCGAAGTTTGACATCTCCACCGGGCAACAGGAGGAGTTCGTCTCCGCCACTATGGAGCCTCGGAAGTCTCTTGTATCAGTATTGACTGGAGTTTACCTGTGGGCGACAATCTTCTGTCAAGGTGAGTCGCGGATGAAGCTTTCAGTCTGTTATCTGTTATCATGAGATGCCAGGAGGGACGTGATGCGGCTGGGTTTTTATGTCATTTGAGTATAACTGACCTAAACAGCTGTCATCAAGATGAGAGTTGTAGATCAGACATCCATAGGCTTAGTTTAATGCACATCTGGTGTGCCAGGAACATCTGCATTCATAATTGTAAAATGCACAGGACTTGTCAATACACACTTTTGTTGGATTCTTTTTTCCTGATCATATTAATTCAGAAAAGTAATTTAAAGGACGGTTTAAGTGATCTTACCATGTTATGGCACTTACATCAGTATGACTGTACCTTGTGTTTAAAGGCAGAATGCCTTCATTGCCAGTACAATAAATTGTTATATAACTACATTTTCAAGCTTGCACAGCATGGATCAGTGTGTTTAGGCCAGTGAGGCTTTTTTTAATAGACCAACAACATCTGGTCCGGAATTAGGAGGGTGTCCTGGTGATGGTGCGTGAAGCCCACTGGGGCCATTCATCCCTTCAGTGTAATCTTCTGCTAAAGGACTGTTAAATGCATGACTGAAGTGAAATGGAGCTAGAGAACCCTCAGAGGAAGACAGATCTCTGTAATAAATCCTTGGTTTATGTCTGTAGATGGATATGTTTTTCAATATGGAACCTTTTGGCATGTTGGCTCTGTCTGACTAGAGCAGAGGGAGAGGAAAAAGAGGCCGTGACATAGAAACACATCATATATCCAGAAAGATCTTAACGCTCAGGCTCAGAAGTCGATTAGATTACAGTTAATGGAATATTTTGTTAATTGGAAAAGGTTTATATCCTTTGTTTCCTCATCTATAAGCTCCAACATGTGAGGGTAAAGGTAAGCAGGCTGCAGCTTGTTTGTATCATTGCAGTCTCTTCTAACAGGTTGTACAGTGTTGTAGAACCGCACACAAACCAGATTAAAGAGGGCTTTACCTTAATTTAGCTAATATTTTATGCTCCCTATGTTTATGCTCTGCTGCTAGAAAAGCCCAAGAACCATTTCTTTAACACAAAAATTAAGTCAGACATCCATAAAATCCCTAACAGGGTGCCACAGGGATGGCATACCTTTGCGGACCAACCCAGAATTTAGCATCACCCTGGCTACCTCAGCAAAAAGCCAGTGGGATTTTTCCATAGGCTTTTGCATTAATGCAGAAAATAAGCTCTGTGACAAACAGTTTATGATAGTTATATGTTTTGTTCAGCAAGATAAGCTTCACAAGTGAACACCACTTTTATGATGTTTGAAGCCCAAATATGATCGCCAGAAGTAAAAAGCTATTGATAGGCTATAAACGAACTACCCCATGGTCTCAGGACTTCACTGTCGCCACTACGGCTTCCAACTTGTAATTGGAATTAACATGCTTACCTCTTCTAAAAAGTCCTTTGCTCTTAGCGTGACCTGATCTAGTCAGTGATCATGGCTGTGTCTGTCAGGTCCGCTCAGTGTGACCTGCCTCTCTTCTGTCTTTCTCCCTCCTGCTCTCTCTTTTTTGTGGGATCAGTGCCTCAGCTGTGTCGCTTGCTGTAATTAGTGACTTGTGGGTTGTCGCGCACAGCTGAGGTGACTTCCCTACCTTATTTTAACCTCTGGCAGATGCTTCGTTGTCGCTGGAGCATTACCTAACTTGCACTATGTTGGACACGGACATGTTGAGGTAGTATGTGACAGAGGTGGGACCAAGTCATTGTTTGGCAAGTCATAAGTCAGTCTCAAGTCGTCGTCTCCAAGTCCCAAGTCGAGTCCCAAGTCAAGACTGGCAAGTCCCAAGTCGAGTCCCAAGTCAAGACTGGCGAGTCCCAAGTCGAGTCCAAAGTCAAGACTGGCGAGTCCCAAGTTGAGTCCAAAGTCCTAAACTTTGAATTTCGAGTCCTTTTAACCACAGAGTAATAATATGACAGATCATGTATACATCTAAATTCTGCATTTATTTATCAAAAGACATTTGATGAAACAAACAAAACTTACAAAACTAGTGCTAATACTGTAAATCTATATTGCACTAGTAACCAATTCCATATAACATATTTGGAGGAAGATTGTTCCTGAACTTATTACTTCACAGAATAAACTAAAGGTGCAAAAGTATAACTGAAAATATTTGCACAAAAAGTGCTGGCATGTGTAGTTCAACCACTGAAAACCACAACAATGAAGGTGG
>NW_018127909.1:2410596-2415576 GCF_001952655.1 Monopterus albus | reverse complement strand
TTTTTCTTGTTTTTGTGTTAGATAGGGCCACACATGTTGGTGAACTTTCCTAGCCATGTGTATCTGACGGCGATGCCGTGATTACCACTGGTGAACTTTCCTAGCCATGTGTATCTGACGGCGATGCCGTGATTACCACTGGTGAACTTTCCTAGCCATGTGTATCTGACGGTGATTTTCCCAGCCGTAGGTACCAGACGGCTAGCGCTTCAGCGAGCGCTACATTAGCCCTGTTCTTCTCGTTCCTGTGTCCCTCCTGCCATCTCACCTGTCACCGTTCTCCTGTCTATTCACCTGCCTTGTCCTGGTCCTCTACGTTCCTGTTTCCAGCAATCCTCCTACTCATCCGCTTGCCCTAGTCTCCTCAACCATCCCTGTCCTACCCCGGTTATTATACTATACGTGGATTCTGTTACTTTGGTTGGGTTTTTTCCATTAAACCTCCTTTTTTTTACTAGCACCTGGGTCTGCAAACTTGTGTCCTACCTCCTTTCTCCCTCACCCTCCTGGTGAGGGGGACTAAACCATAACAGTGTCAGTTAAAACGCATGGCATGCTCATTTCCAGCCATAGATTAGCTCATAACTCCAAATAATCTGTAATGATTTCCAAACAGCAAAACAAGGAGAGCCTCCTCCTGAAAATGTGAGCAGGCTAGTTGGTGAATGCACACAACTCCTGTTGTCAGTCAGGAAACCAGGACAACACATAAACAAAAAGCTTTGACAAATAAGCTACGTTTTCGACAATGACAATACCTCAACCTTAATACCTGACATGTTTGAGCCAGAATATGAAAGTGGACAGCACAACGAACCACAACAGCATTGATTAATTTGAATTTCTCCTCCATAGATAGGTAAATAGTGGTATATGTACTGATGAAAAGACATGTGTAACACTAAACAAAGTGGGTAACTGAAGCACACCTTATTTTAACTGGCATAATGCAGACATAGTAACTACTTCAGCCTCACAACTATTCTCTCTAACGTTACAGAAACAAGGCATTAACGGACATGCAACATGTGTTTTTCTTTATTTTATTTTTTACTTACCGTTAAGTCCCACCAAGCATTGGAAAACATCACTCCCTTTCAAGTAGCTCCAAGGTCGGTAAATCCAACAGGTGATCGCTGCGTCTTCCCCCCACGACCACATACAGTCCCAAAGTAGAAATTAATTCCAACAGGTAGCGTAGCATCAATAACATAATGGGTAGTAGCTCCAAGGTCGGTAAATCCAACAGGTGATCCCTTTCAAGTAGCTCCAAGGTCGGTAAAACCAACAGGTGATTGCTGCGTCTTCCCCCCACGACCACATACAGTCCCAAAGTAGAAATTAATTCCAACAGGTAGCGTAGCATCAATAACATAATGGGTCATCCCGCAACACATCACATGTGGCAGACACACTGGTCTCAAGCAGTCAAAACAAACAGGTACTGTGCTCTGGGAGAATCCAGCATTGATGAGCTGATCATTCACCACCCCAGGGTGCTTCATTGGTCAGCTGTTTGTATGTTAGGCCTGGTCAGGTAAAACAATGAGTCTCTGTACATGAACATTGCCAGACATGCAGTAACTTCAGGTCCTGTATTTTTCTCCACATCTCCTGGTCACAGTGCAGCAGCAGGAGGTAAAATAAATCCACAAAACCAGGAGCAGTCTAAAAATTCCACTTTTACAATGTCAGGCAAGCTCACATGAAAGCACAACTGCCTGGAGATCATGACCATTCAAGGAAATTCTACTTTGTTTTGTTAGAAAAAAAGTCTCACAAGCCAGATTTTGCAAGACACCAAGTTGCTTCTGCATAGAAATACAACAACATACTATATGTACACTTTGTTTTTTAGCTTTCAACGCTAGTTGACCTAAAGAAGATCCTTCCAACAAACTATAAGATGTAATTGTATGCAGTGGTCTCATCGATACCTTTGCCAGGATTATTTCTCATTTCATTTTTCATTGCTGCAGCGTGAGCACCTTGTTGACATAAACTGTGAGCACAGAGGAGGAGAGAATTTTTTTTATTGATTAATGATTAGCTGCTGATGTGCACACACACTTGCAACTACACACAAATGAAAAGACTCAAGGAATACAAGGTGTAACAGGCAGAGAGACTGAGTGCAGTGTTTACATTTTCCACACTGCATTAGTTACACTCAGGCTACACAACATAATGAGGCAGTAAAACCCTTGCGACTTCCTTTAACATGACCGTCACACTGACTGCCAAGTACAATAAGAAGAGAAGGAAATGTCTGTTCTATAGAAGACTAGACGCTCATGCACAGAGAGATACACCCACTTCAGCTTTATTTTTTATTTTCAGCTTGTATGTGTTGGTGCCTGGTGCTGTGCCACAGAAGTGTGCTCTGATGTCACAGTGCACTGAATCACCCTAAAGTACAGTTTTACATCAGTGCAATGAGGTGAGACATTCAACCAGTAACAATGTAAATTTTAAATAAAGTGCCTGTGAGTAGAATGTAACAGCACGCAATGTACATGTGAATCAGTGCATTATTATAACATTGCTAAGCCTGTGTAAATACAAACATACAGCAGCATTTGAAAAAAGAGATGGCATAGAGAAAGACCTTACATAACTACTGAACTAAAACATGGCATGGGGGCCAGTGTAAGGATACATGTGCAGCTCTTACAAAACAAACCAAACCCAGTCTAATAACACAGACACACCAGCCTGGATGCACTCGAAGAGGTCATCACAACTAAGCAGGATGCTGTACCTGTCTGTACTGGGCTTGACACTCTCTAAGTAATGCAGAGAATTAAGGGATTGGCTTTACTATTGTTGGCCACTGGCAGTATACGTACTGTACGCTGTTTTGCCAGCCTGTCAGAGATGTGTTAATTTCTACAATGGTTCTTTACTGTTCACCTTGTTTCAGCTCAGCTTACTTCACTCCCATCAATTCTCAGCTTTTGTTGGCTGCCATTGTCACCCATTATGCAGAATCACTGTCACGCTGCAGGACTGAGGGGTGCCCCATCTGACACTTGCCACCACCCTCACACACAAACACACAGTGAGCTGTTTATTTTCACCTCATTAGTCACTTAGCAGCCCTCTCAGTCACTGTGGGTGCACATGTGTCCTGGCTGTCACTCGGTAATTATGGAATATGTAGAGACAACATCTAATTTGGTCAGTGGGGAGATACAGGAGGAGACCTTTTCAGTTCAGGTTTATAATTTAGAACATGCAGTTGTTGGATGGGTAACAGTAAGTTTGCACTCATTAATACAGAGACTTAAAACTGGATGTGTGCATGTTTAGCAAGCTCAGCAAATGTAAATTTAGTTGTAAAGTGCTGCACAGTAAATGATCCTGATCCAAGCACAGTGGAACATAGTGGACTTCCAGTGATAAGGAGGAAGTTTCTACCATTAAATGTCATGTAACAGATGATCTTATCTTATCTTATCTTATCACATCATGGCTTATTTGTCCGCTGGTTTGGTCTAGTGCCCGCATAAATGATCTGGAAAATACAGCTCAGAACAAAGCAGCATACTGCAAGCTGTCATATACTGTACAAATAAAGTGAGTAATATAGCATCAGTCCCTCTTAAGTTATGATAATTAACAATGTTATATTACATACCTGTAAAATATTAAATTTTTGAGCTTTTGTTTACTTTTCTTATAACGCCTTGGCGCCAGTGAGAGCTGCAGCTGGAGGGCTTATGTTTTCAGGCTGTCCATCCCTCTATAAGCTTCTATTTCTCTATGAAGCCTCTTCCGGCTCTTTTGAACCAGGAACTCACAATAAGACGAAGCAGACCGCTTTAGATTTTATAAAAAATAACCGTGCTGGTTTATTCAGAGGATCACAGGTAAAATTAACATTACACGTCCAGATCTCTCTCACCATCCACCTGCGCGCAGGCAGCTTGGAAAGATCAAGATTCCTGGACAAAGAAACCTATATAATTTAATCATTTCTGGGCTAGCCCATACTACGCAGGGCGTCAAACCGTGACATCACCTGATATGCCAGCTTGCAGCTGACTATAACGTTAGTCAAAACATGAGGAAAAGTCAAGGTGTGTGGCTGTTGTTTTCGTGGTGTGTATCTAAAACAATTTGACATAACATTACACATTAAGACAAATATTAAGACTAGCATTACAGTTGACACTAACAGCTCTTTGCCTGCAACCTTGGCCTACTTGCAGTCTGCACTGCAAGCACATTACTGAACAGTTACCAGCCTGAGCTAGTCAATCTGTCTCCACTAAACATTTCTAGACAACAAATCTCTGAATATCTATCTAACTAGGAAATAACCTAACACCTCCGACCATCTGATTCAAATCAAATCAAATTTTATTTGTATAGCGCCAAATCACAACAAAAGTCATCTCAGGACACTTTACAAAGTAAGGTAAACCTTACTTTACTTAAAGGTAAACCTTACTGTTATCAATATTATTACATAGGGAAAACCCTATGAATTGGACCTAACACAGAGCCCTGTGGAATGCCGTGACTAACTTCAGTTTGTGTGGAACATTCGTCATTAACATGAACAAATTGAAATCTTTCTGATAAATAAGATTTGAACCAACTTAGCGCAGTTCCTTTAACCCCAATAACATGTTCAAGTCTCTGCAGTAAGATGCTGTGATCAATGGTGTCAAAAGCAGCACTGAGATCTAAGAGGACAAGTATGGAGACAAGTCCTTTGTCTGAGGCTAGGAGAAGCTCATTGGTGACTTTCACCAATGCGGTTTCTGTACTATGATGGACTCTAAAATCTGACTGAAAATCCTCAAACAAATCAGAGGATCACTGCAGACCCCTCACACCCTGAACACAATCTGTTTGAACTCCTCCCCTCTGGATGGCGTTACAGGTCACTGTGCACCAAGACAACCAGGCACAAGGACAGTTTCTTCCCCCAGGCCATCACTCTGATGAACACTTAACCAACGACAGTAT
>NW_018127909.1:2404399-2408691 GCF_001952655.1 Monopterus albus | reverse complement strand
TGAGATCCCGGCTGCTCGGGAAGCTGTGGGGGGCGGCTATCTTGGGCTAAGCTACGTCTAGGAGGCTCCACACTGGCTACATGGGGATAGCTAGCTGGGCCATTCTCCATGGTGTGGAGCCGCGCTTCTAAGTCTGTGAGCCTCGCCTCCAATGCTGCTAGCATCTGACATTTATTACAAGTAGGCAGAGGAATAACTGAACATGCGACACTCCGAGCAAAAGAAAGGAGGAGAGGAAGAGGGGGAAGCCATTGCTCTTGATTCAGCTACTAGCTTAGCTAGCTTCTAAACTAGCCGACCTAAAGTAGCAAGTTAAATTTGGTAGTTAGCAAGAACTTCTGCAAAACAAGTGCTTTAAGTGGTGCAAGCATATGTTGTCACTCAAAAATTCAGATGAACCTAGAAAATAGTGAGTTTAATTCCTAAACAATCTGGAAGCAAGCACAACGCAGTGCAAATACAGAAAACAGGAAATGAGTACAGTTTACCGCAGGAAACAGCAGTCCGTCAAAGGATTCTTGTAATTCTTTCAGGAACACCTTGAGGGATTTTTTTTTAATTTGCCACAATTGTCCACTTGGACTCAAGGGTGAACTGATTAGATTTTGGTGGTCACAGGTCAAAGGTAAAGGTCAGTGACCTCACGTCTATCCATTCCCGTAAATCTGACTGGTTGGTGGAGGCATAGAAATACAAAGTGATAATTCTAGTTGTTTTGATGAAACTAATACTGGGCCCTAATTAATAAAACGACTAGATTTTTAATATATCAAGTCATTTTATTTGTGCTTTGAAACAAAAACAAATACAGTAAAACATGTTTCAGTATTACTGTATGTGTCAGGCGCTTGATCATGTGGACAATAGGATGATATATATTTTATTTGTTACTCTACAGTTTTTCTTGTCATTATGAGAAACACTGTCCTATTAGTCGGTGCCTTTTATGACACATTTTACTATGGCAGATGTCTTGGTAAAAGAGAAACAATGGTTCTGTGCCAAAGTGAAGACATGCTACCTTCATGACTGGGTTTGCACTGAGACGCTATGCTAGGCTACTCACTCCTGTTAAAGATGAATGCCTCATTATTCAGTGTTAACCTCTTGATGAGCCATAATGAATAGAGGAGAGACAAAATGAAAGCACATTCAACACAATTAAAGTTCATTGAGTTAATAATGTGCTCATTACGCTCAGCATACAGCGACTTAATCAGGACTTCTTGATGGATTTGGCGCCACATAAACAATGTTGGAAAATAAATGTAATTAAAGTGTTGATTAGATTACAGGCATTGATATGTGTGGGAGAATATTCTGAGTAGGGTTTTATTAAACTACTGGGTTGACTGAGCCTTTGTTAAAGATTTAAACAGCACAATGTAAATGTGTCTGCTCCTCCCACCATTGTTTCTGTTTCACTCTTCATGGTTATCACCTCAGTGCTTCTATTGTTTTTTCTTCTCACTTGTGTCGCTTTCTCCTTCCATTTAACTCCTTTAACTCTATTATTTATTATTCTTTGTCTCACTTTGCTTACACACTAAACCACATCTGGCCTTTACCTAATTCCTTTCCTCTCCCATTTTTGTTTTCCATCCTCTTGTCCCTCCAGGTTGTCATGGTGGCGTGTATCAGAGGAAGCTGTACCACGACCTGTTGGTGAACTACAACCGGCTGGAGAGACCTGTCCAAAATGACTCAGCGCCCATCGTGGTGGACCTCGGCCTCACACTGCTACAAATCATTGATGTGGTGAGTGTGTGTCTTTGTTGTATTGCGTGAAGTACAAAGTACATTTGAGGACAAAAGGAAGAAGTGAGGGAATGTGTGGAATTTGTTTTGGAAATCACCACAGAGAATGAACTAAAAACAGTTAAGTTGAACATTATTTGTGAAACCTTTTTCATATTGAAGGGTTTTTTTTTTAGAATTGATTTGTTTTGTTTATGTCAAAGGCACTCCATCTGATTTATCTGCAGTGACTGTGGCACATGCTAATGCATATGCCTTGTGGTTGTTGCGTCTCATCTTCCTCAGAACCTAAAACTCTTCCACAAGTGTCAGCACACCAAAGTGAGAAAAATTGTCTTTGAAAGAGATAGTTCTTTGTTTCTCCCCTGGGGTCCTTTTTCATTTCTCTGCACTTCAGTCTCTGTGTTGAGATACGCCCTCTCACTTGTGCCCCCATTTTTGAGATTTTGAGCTGCTCCTTGTTGCCCTCCCCTTTTGACCCCGTTTCCACCCAGGCCACAACACTCTGTGCTTGAGCCTGCACAGTGTTAACAGCCACCAAGAGGTCTTTTAGTCCCCATGGTATGAGTACACCCTCACTGTCACAGCACTCCCTAAAGGCCAGAATAGGCTTTCAATGCCAAACTACAGACAGACAGACAGACAGACAGGCACTTTATTAATCCCAAAGATAAGTTAGGTCTCCCGTAGCCCTCGCTACAAAGGACTCCCTCAGTCTATTTGTGGAGCACCTCAGTGACAGCAGCCTACTGCTGAATCGGCTCCTCTGTCTGGTTACTGTATCATGCGGGGGGTGATTTGTATTTTCCATTACAAATAACAGTTTTTTTAGGAGCCCTTCCTTCCACAACCAACCTGAGATACTCCAGCTCTATTCCCACCACAGACTGTGCTCTTTTCACCAGCTTGTCCAGCTGGGCAGTATCCTTTGCCTTTATGTTTCCAAACTACTGCAAAGTACAAAGCACTGGCAACCACAAACTGGTAAAAGATGTTCAGGAGTTTGCTGCAGAGGCATCACTGTTAGCTGACGGGTTTGTCATCCAGTTGCACCCCCTGGTGCTTGTAGTTCCTGACCACCTCCCCATCCACACCCCCAGTGAAGTGTAGAGAGTAAACAGGTTGGGTGAAAGCACAGTGCACTGTGGTTACTGTGGTTTGGCAGGTTTTCTGAGACTGTTCTCTCACTGTTCTCCTCTAACTGTCTGTCTGTGACAAAGCAAACAAGTATATTTCTCAAAATGTCAAACTATTCCTATAAACATGTTGTGTAAATTCTCAAATCCCAAACACAATACCTGTTTCTTCATTTTCACATGAAACACTGAAGTAGTTTTGTAAGACAACAACCTCAGTCTTTGTCCAACATTTTACACCCTCAAATGCATCAAAAACATACCTACGCGCACATAGAAACCCCATTTTACTCAGTGCAGCAACAGGTCCTCCCTTTCTATGTTGTTCCGCAGTTTTTCATGTCAAACCCGCGGCTTCATGCTTCCCCCTGTTCCCTATCCTATGCACCTACCATCACACAAACCCACACATTACCTTTTGACTGTTAGCCAGAGCGCTCATCCACAAAACCCAAGCTGACATCCCGTCACATCCCTCAGCCAGCCCTGTCACAAGATGTGTATGTCTCCTTATACTAACTACATTGTTGTAGGAGCTGTGCACAGATTTTCTTCTGTTATTACTATGGTCCAGTCTCCTAGAGACTATGAAACTGTGCGTTACAGACACAGAGGCTCTAGACAGAACATATGGTGCTCAGGAAACACCTTTTGACCAGACTAATGTTTTTTCAAGAAGAGTTTAATTAAAATGTTAGTCATTTAGAGTTGTTAGGTTGAGACAGGACCCAAAGATGCAGACCTGAGGACTTTGGCGTGCAGGTCAGTGGACAGGGAAAAGCAGGTGACAGCATAGCTGGCATGTCAGAGACAACAGCAGACTACTACTTTCTGCAGTCCTGACTGTCCACTGGAGTGTGTTCCTGTCCTGTTTGGTTGCTGAGCCAAACCAGACAGTGATGGAAGTGCAGAGAACAGACTCGATGATTCCTCTGTAGAACTGCATTAGCAGCTCCTGGGGCAGGTTGAACTTCCTGAGCTGGTGCAGGAAGTTGCATTTTGCTGCAACAAAGTAAACCCTCTGCTGTGCCTTCTTGGTGATGGTGTTGATATGGGACGACCACTTCAGGTGCTGGGACACAGTGGAGCCAAGGAACTTGAAGGACCCCACTGCTGATACAGTGCTGCTGAGTAGGGTGTAGGGGGCTCTTCCCCAGCCTCACCTGCTGCTTCCTGCCTGTCAGAAAGCTGTCCTGTAGCTAGTGATGTTTTTTAGGCTTCTCCACACAGATGAGGGGTCGTTGTCTCAAAACTGGATTTTCAGCTTTTTGGAGTAGCTCCTCTTTGTTACTCTGATCTCCCTTGTCCTTTGTATGTTCCTGGCTTGGCTGTACAGGATCCTGTCCCCACTTCTGTGGGCCTCCTCTTTGGCATGACAAAGCTTCCTGAGTATCTGCT
>NW_018127909.1:2398089-2404373 GCF_001952655.1 Monopterus albus | reverse complement strand
ATCTGACACAATGTTCTGTGACAGATCTGTTTTGCAGCTGATTGATAAAAATCTAAGGTGAAGCCAAGCCCAGAAAGCACAGTATGGAAGACATGATTTTTGATTTCAGTATTTCTTTTTGTTCATTCTCATTGATTTTGAAATGCTGATCCTTTGGGTCCTTGGGAAAAAATGTAGGAAGTTATCCCCCACTGGGGATAAAACTGGATTAATTTCAAAGAAGAAAAGCCATTTTTTGAAACAATACAGAGTACATTAGGACTTAGAGTAAAGCATCAGTTTAAGTATATAAAATATGTTTTTGTCCTTGATGTCAGATGATGTCAGAAGACTTGCAATATAATACAATTAAGGAGCTTTCACTAAATGTGACCATCAATCCTTTTCCATTTTGTCTAAAACCGGCCAGAGCAGATTTATGAGGAGATTGGAGTGTTTATAGTGAGTGTGACATGGCTGATACCACCCATTGCAGCTAAGCAGAATCCCACAAAACACCACAAAAGAGAGGTCAGGCACAAAATATAGCAAAAAAAATACAGCAACCATGAAGCAAAGCTGAAGTACGCTAGATTGCACACCAAGGCGACAGAAAAACATTGCTTTGTGAAGCACACAAGGCAGACTGTTCCATTTCAGCTGCAGAAAGAGGGGGCTGTTTCAAAGAGGGACAGATCAGAGAGAACAGGTGGAGATAAGACTGGGAGGAGGTGAAGAGGTGGGGGTGAGATAGAGAAGCGGCAACTGTGTGAGAATCGATTTTCACTAAAAGAAGAAGTAAGAGCAGCAAGTTTGCTTGTCATGTTATTGATAACGTAAAGTTTAAGAAGTTGGTTAAGTACGTCTTTAAAGCAGTTACACAGTCAATGTAATTCTTTGTACTAGTAGAGTCATTTTCATCACGTATATAAAACAAGTTTTTTTCCAATGTTATTTTCACTGAAAACAGGCATCTAATGTCTTATCTTATTCATTTTATTGGTGACCTATCACCCTGGATTTAAAGCCAGCTGTTGAGTAACCGTTCAAACCTGCAAACATGCAGGCATAGTCAAAGTTAAATACTGAGATAAAGTATTTACAAATGAGTTACCATTTTGCTTGTATCATGCATCATCTGAGCCAGTGGGCAGTGTGATTCAAATCCTAGTCTGTTTCACGCTACTGCTCAACAGCTGGCGGGGATAACGATGCCAAAAAAAGGAAGCAAATACAGAATTAAGTGTAGAAAAGAAATAAATGAATCTGAGTAGAGGCACTGTATAAAATAGCATGAAACAGAAATACTCAAGTACAAGTGCCTTAAAGTTGCACTTATGTTCAGTACTTCAGTAAATGTATTTAGTTATTTTTCACCACTGGACCTCAAGAATCCACAGATTGGCAAACTCCACAGGGCATATTTAAATGGACTGTTATGGAGCTTTATGAGCTTTACCAGGGCTAAACTCACCTTCAGACGTGACTGTTTCTTTACTCAAAGGCAGAGACAGGCCACATCTACACATCAGAAATGAAAGTGTAAAGCACTGACAAATCACACAGATCTTTTATTCTTCTTTTAGTCAGAGTGTAAACAATAAAGAATTAAATACCAGTGCAGTACAGTAAAATCAAGGCTTTTACAAAACTGAAATGAGCCGCATTTGCAGATAAATTTGACAAGTGAAAGTCTGAAACTGTATGCATGCACTGAAATGTATTTCAGACTCCATTTAAGTGAAGGTGGACTACAACATCACACATCCCTGAATAATGTAGCACAGTTCAACAGCGCCGCAAACTAGAGCCTCCGCAATGATGATAAAGTTGAATCCAGGCCTCCCTAGTACGACTCAACAAAAACTGAACCTTATCACCTTCATGAAATGAGGATTTAACTGTTGTATTATAGTGCACTATTTTTAGCTACCTAATAAACTGGCAGGAGGGATGAGTGCTGATAATTTTTTCCATTCTCCACTATTTCTACAACAAACTGTAAATCACCACAACAGAGATTTTAAAAAATCAGTCACTATAAATATGGACATAAACCGTCCTTTCGGGCCGAATCTAAGCTCTGCTCTATGACTTTCTCACAACAATAGATTGTCTGGTTTTCAGATTCCACATCAAAAATAGTGAGAAGAAGAAAACTACCTTATATGGTAGATTAGGTCTGTTGGGGTAAGAAATATAAAGAAATAAAGTGAGTAAAATGATTTTATAATTTGATTTTAATGCAGTAGCATTAAAGGAAACATTTTCAAAGGGTTGGATTTGCTGTATTATTGCAGCTTCAGTCATGGGTAGAAGATAGAGTAACATCACTTCAGTGATTTTGTTTAGGTCTAATACACAGAGAAATGTAGAGTCAAAGGTCAAAGGTCAAAGTGTTTATTTGTCATATGCACAGTTAGGAAACGTGGTTCCCTGTACAATGAAATTCTTACTTTGCCCTTCACATGAATGCCACACAATACAAGTGAAATATAAAGTAGATGAGCAATAACACAAATCTAAAAAGACAGTAACACAAATTTAAGGCACTTTAAAGCAGCAAGTGAAAGAAACACAATAAAAATAGTAGATGCCACTGTGACCAACTATCACTGTCAGACAGTTTGTATAATTTTTCAGGGGAAAGGAGGCAACACAGTCTACCAGTGTGTTGCACTCAACAAAACCTGTCACTGCCATGTAGGATTGTGCAAAACACACTCTAAAGATGCCTATTCCAAACTCTGGTTCTTCTACTCTTCTGTTCTGCTTCGTTGTCAGTCTTGATTTCTCTCACTCTCAGTGCTTTAGTTTTTCCTTCTCCTTAGTTCTGCCCTCCCCAATTTTTTCTGTCTCTGACCATTTGCTCATGAGCTGACCTCTGTAAAATGTAATAAAATACATTTGGAGTAACAGTGGATGTCTGTTTTCATGATGATAGAAACGTTTGTAATCTCATCTCTGTGTTGAAGAGCCCCTTCTGTTCCACTCAGTGTACTCAATCTGCTTCCTGCACAAATAGCAGTTTACCCTATTTTATTGGGCTTTTTGTTTTCTTAGGTATGATTGTGTATAAAATGGCAGAACATGAATTATGCTGTGTTACATTACAACAATTTCCTAGAAGAGAACAAAGATGGAGTGCACCATCATTATTATTGAGCGAGCACAACAGCTTGGAGTCATCTCAGGGAAATTAGTCTTCATTACCAATTTGTCACATAATAATCTCACCTTATGTTTACCAGATATGCCATATTTATTTATTTTTTTCTCACCATGCAGACTTTGTGTCTAAAGTCTTATTTACTAATTATTTTCTGTCTTTTATTCTTGTTCACATCCAGGATGAAAAGAACCAAGTGTTGATCACAAATGCCTGGCTGCAGCTGGTATGTCTCCTCCCCAGGCACTTTTTGTGTGATCACTGTGCAATCATTGTCAGTTAGTGTATTTTTGGAAAGTGCATGCTTGTAATGTTCTTGTCCTGTGTGCTCTTCCATTCATATTTTCATAAAATGCTTACATCCGACTGCTTCTGAGAACAAGGTACGATTTAAAGTTGAAACTAATAACCTTGTATTTTGTAACAGAAAATATTATAGAATTATATTATATTAAATATTATGGTAACACTTTACAATAAGGGTACATTAATTAACCGTACTTAATGCAGTAATAAGCATTAACTAATAGGTAACTAATGCATTTATTAATCATGTACTAATGTTTTTCATATTAAAGTATTACCTCATATATTTAAGTTTTTAACGACGCTGCTTAAATGTCTCTTGGTAATACTAGTAAATTGTCAATAAAGATATTAACATTTATTTCACGAAGTTCACAGCTTAGCAGTTTAATTAGGAGAAGGCTGTTTTAATGTCCCCTTAAGCATAATTGTCCACTTACTTGTCCATCCTCCAACCAACGAATTCACTTTGTCCTCGCTCCACGTTCATCTAAGGTGGTATCTTCCAGCTTCTGATTGACTGAACACACATGATGCAGGTATGCAGCGGTGGACAGGGCATGGATAGTTGGAAAGCATGCACGGTGGTAGCTCTCGAGGACCTGACTTGCCCACCCCTGCTGTATACTGTAAGCATTACTTACTCGTAATTACGCATTTATTAATGCTCTTTAAAAATGTGTAACAGTAGTGAGTAACCATTACTTAACCTTAATTAACCATTTGTTAATGCTCTCTGTGACCCTGTAAAGTCTAAAACATGTATTTATTAAGGAACACAAAATAATTTTTTAACCATAACTGATCAGATACTACTGCTATGTGTGACCCTTGAATATTTGAAGCAATCACACAGATACTGAACATTAGTGAAACATTTCCAAATGGAATTTAACTAATCATAAGCATCTGTCATCAACATGATTCATTCCAAATTTAAAAAGATTAAGACTTCATGCAAAATCTGAAAAAGTGCCGTTATTTTATTTTAAAAATGTAACACTTAACATTCTTTCAAAGGAATAACAAAACAGGGATTTTACAGTTTCCCCGAAAAAAGAACTCTTCCTCATGTCCCTTGCATCTTATTTTAAACAAAATCTTCATGTAAAGCCTATAAAACCATTAAAAACATATTTGTGAGTGAAGAGGAGTTTTAAAAATGCAGATTAATTAATTTGAACAAGAACATTAAAAACTAATGCCTGAATGAGGCTGGTGGGGGGTCGGAAAGAGAGGGAGGTAGCAGGGTGTTCTTACAAGCTGTACCTAAGCCTTATATACTTAATTTTTCTCCCAAAAGGACCATCTTTGTGGTGGTTAGCTAGCCAGTAGGTCCACTCAATTACTAAGAGATGCTCTTTTAGCAGGGCCTTTGTTCTGTTCCCTCGCAGTCGCCATACCATCCCCTTGTATATGGCCCATGCTCTCTCCAGATTCTGTGTGTGGCCGCCTGTTAATGGGTCAACAAACCACCGATTGTGGTTAACAGGAAAATGTGTGTATCCATGATTGGTTAGTACACCTCTGTAGGCCCGCCCCTCTGAAGCCCCGCCATTCATCACTGAGGATGGTGCTTCCAGGACGCACATGTTGCACAATTAGCGGGAGAAGATGATGTCTGGACCTGTGATCAACCAGTTTTAAAATGGGTCTGTTGTAGCTTTGGCCAACACCCAAATCCCAAAGACCCACTTTCTTCTTTGCCAGGTGCTGGCGAACCGTCCTCGTCCATACTGAAAGACATGAAAATTTTACATTTTAAATATTTTCAGGTATAAATCTCACGTTATTCTTTTTATGCTGTTCAATATGCATGAATCTTTTTTCCTTTAATTGTGTACCCCTAAAGTTGCTTCACTGAGCCTCTGTACGTGAGACAGATCCCTTGCATGCACAAAATACTTGGTCATTAAAGCTGATTCTGATTCTGATCACAAATCAAGTCTTGATGCTTTCCAGCTTAGGAAGACAGTTGTCTTTATAGATATTGACTTAAATGTCTAAGATCAGTGTAGTTCTATTTTATGGTGGATTTTCCCTTTAACATTCTGAGAATATCATTCATTGTGTCTGCCCTACCTTTCGCTTATGACAAAAGTTGCTCTCATCCAGCATCACAAACTCCCTGCGACTTCCAACAACCTGGCCCTTCCTTCTAGCATATGATGCCATTGAGCTTATGCATAAGCTTCTTATTTTCTGGGCCATCTTCGAGAGAGTTCGAGAGCTTCCAGCAACCCCATCCTCTATCATATCAATTTGGCGTAATTGGAGCCCCTGTGTGAACCTGTATTTCAGTGAAAGGGAGACAAATTTCCTAGTTCAGTACACTGACAATGAAGATTTGGCAACGTAGTGAAGCCAGACTCTGCTACAACATTCATACATGCATTTATCAGCAACTGGGGGGACTTGCTGTCAGTTAGCTATTGTAGGCCGACCCTATGGTTTTGTTAAAAATAAGACACTCTCCAAATTAGATTGATATGTATATCCTAAAAAGTGGTGTAGATTTAATTTACCATGACCCATTCCTTTATCCCATATAAGATCTGAATATATTATTTTTTGAATACCTGTAGATGAATGTCATCCAAAAGAACAGGCTGGAATTTTGACTTCTCGAACAATGATCCAGACCTCACTGACTTTCTCTTGGGTCTTTCTCTGTCCCTGTTCCTTCTACATATCCTACATAATATCAAATACAGAAATCTCCTTAGGTGTGATTTTCTTACATGTAATATGGTCAATGGTTTTACACTTGTATAACAGGCACACATATTGGTTTCAGGCATTACAGCACACAGCAAGTGCTTTCACACTA
>NW_018127909.1:2383074-2383859 GCF_001952655.1 Monopterus albus | reverse complement strand
AGAACATAATGGTTGTAGGTGGGATATATGTTTGACAGAACCTCTAAATCTAAAACAAGTCATAGCAGCTGGACGTTGACTTGCATCTGTCTTCCTGCAGTATGTGTTTTTAAAATTTTAAAGTTGTGTACAAATGACCTCCACATACTGTTAGTTGGTTTAATCACCATTTATTTTTGTACCAGCACCTACTGTCACTTGCCACCTACAGTAACCCAGTAATCTTAAGCATTACAAATTAGGAGACCTCTTATAAAGTATATAAAAATTTGGATTAAATAATGCTTAAAGTGAATGAGTTAGTGTCAGGACAATGATGTGGGGAATCTTGTAGAGAAGCTTGTATTTTGGATGTACAAGCCCCCATCAGTATTGATCATATTGGTTCCAGATGGTTTGAAACTGGACCTCAGTACCAAAACCTAGTGTTGTCACTTCCCAGGGTCTTCATTTAAGCTGATATGTGTCTACCATACATTATTCCAATGAATTTATTCTCATTCAGTTTTTTTTTTTTTGTTTGGTTTTTTGTTTGTTTGTTTTTAGTTAGCGAACCATCAGAGGTGGTGCGTCGATATAAGACAGTGCTGGGCATCTTCCAAAAGGGCAAGACAATGGCTGAGGCATTCAACAAGTTTGGAGTGGATCGCAACACAATTTCACAAACTTCTGAAATTGCCAAGTTGGCAACTGCTGCTCCTGAAAAGTATGCACAGCTTGTTCAACAGGTGAAGGGGAGCAAGCTTTCTGACATTGCAAAACAATGCAAGGAAGCTGTCGAGGCC
>NW_018127909.1:2373532-2382945 GCF_001952655.1 Monopterus albus | reverse complement strand
TGTTTTTAATGGTTTTATAGGCTTTACATGAAGATTTTGTTCAAAATAAGATGCAAGGGACATGAGGAAGAGTTCTTTTTTCGGTTAAACTGTAAAATCCCTGTTTTGTTATTCCTAAGACTGTTAAGTGTTACATTTTTAAAATAAAATACCTGCACTTTTTCAGATTTTGCATGAAGTCTTCATCTTTTTAAATTTGGAATGAATCATGTTGATAACAGATGCTTATGACGAGTTAAATTCCATTTGGAAATGTTTCACTAATGTTCAGTATCTGCGTGATTGCTTCAAATATTCAAGGGTCACACACAGCAGTAGTACCTGATTAGTTATGGTTAAAAAATTACTTTTTTAGCACTTGTGTGCATTTATGAAGTGTTTCTTAATAAATACATGTTTTAGACTTTACAGGGTCACAGAGAGCATTAACAAATGGTTAATTAAGGTTAAGTAATGGTTATTCACCACTGTGATACATTAATGAAGTGCTAGTTCATGCATATATGGTTCCCACTTTACAATAAGCGTCACAAAGAGCATTAACAAATGGTTAATTAAGGTTAAGTAATGGTTACTCACTACTGTTATACATTTTTAAAGAGCATTAATAAATGCGTAATTACGAGTAAGTAATGCTTACAGTATACAGCAGGGGTGGGCAAGTCAGGTCCTCGAGAGCTACCACCGTGCATGCTTTCCAACTATCCATGCCCTGCCCACTGCTGCATACCTGCATCATGTGTGTTCAGTCAATCAGAAGCTGGAAGATACCACCTTAGATGAACGTGGAGCGAGGACAAAGTGAATTCATTGGTTGGAGGATGGACAAGTAAGTGGACAATTATTATGCTTAAAGGAACATTAAAACAGCCTTCTCCTAATGAAACTGCTAAGCTGTGAACGTCGTGAAATAAATGTTAATATCTTTATTGACAATTTACTGGTATTACCAAGAGACATTTAAGTTGTTGAATGCAATGCTTATTATTGTATTATTTAACATTTAGTTAATGCTTATTAATGCATCAACAAATGTTAGCAGTGTCGTTAAAAACTTAATGTATGAGGTAATACTTTAATTAACATGAAAAACATTAGTACATGATTAATAAATGCATTAGTTACCTGTTAGTTAATGCTTATTACTGCATTAAGTACGGTTAATTAATGTACCCTTATTGTAAAGTGTTACCAATATATATATATATATATACACACACACACACGCACACTACGCAATGAAGAATGTTGGGCATTGTTGACATGGTGTCAATGCTGTTTGTTCCCCTTCCAAAATAAAAAGGCAGTAACATCACATTGTGCAAAAAAGGACATTTAGCTGATTATTTTTTATTTTATTATATTTAATAATAGCATAATATAATATAGCTTGTCAGCACTGGGCTGTGTGACAGGCAGACAATGATAAAAATATCTCATGAAGCCAGCAAATCATGTCATGAAACTGTTCTGTCATGACATTTATCTAACAGTGGGTTACTTTCAGTTGCCAATTTAAGCCTTCTATTTCAGATGTGCTTTACTACAAAGTGATATGTTCAGGTTGTTTTTAATTCCAACTGACCATTTGTACCTCTTGCTATGTCTATGTATCTGTTTTAGCACTCTGATAACTGTAGATTAACAAACACAAAATCTTAGCAATTGTTGAAACAATGAGTACTAAAGGCAAATATAGGGAAAAGCTGTGTCTTATTTCTACCTGGCAAAAGATGATTTTGGAGGAGTGTAACCTTTCAAATTCATTAAAGTTACTCTACACTTATTAACACAAGCTAGGGAGCACATGAGCAGTACTACCCTGTTCATGCACTGTGCTAGTCATTAACATAACCTTTAATGCCAAAAACTAATGCCTTTAGTTAGTGACATATTAACTCTTAGCCTTAGGAATGCTTGGTTACTGATGTATGTACTCAAACATATAGGCATTCAGGACATGTTAGAGCAGGTACTGTTTTTTCCATTCTTTGCACTTTTGGTTTTTTGTTAGTAAAGGCAACACCTTCCACACTCATTTGACTACTTTGCTCCTATAGCCCAGTGTATACTATGTGAGACTGGGCATGCCCAGTTATGGTCACCACGCTGTGATCAGGAAAGGTTTTATTGAGACTTCAATTGTCAGGTCCCTAACAGCATCTACAGATGGATGACAAATGAAAGAAAAAAAAAACAACAACATATAAGTGTCCTATGGTGTTGGGCCACCACATGCCACCAGAACAGTTTCAATGCACTTTGACATTGATATTTGTGTTTTGATGATGGTGGTGCAGACGCTGTCTAACACGTCACTCTAAAATCTCTTGTGTGTTTAACTGGGTTGCGATCTGGTGACTGTGAAGGCCATAGCATACGATTCACATCAGTTTCATACTCATCAGACCAATTAGTGACCCCTCGTGCCCTATGAATCGGGGCACTGTCATCCTGGAAGACACCGGTCATTTAGATAGGTTTTTCCTGTAGGTTGTCCCCCATCTGTATGTATCACCATCTAAGCATGTGGAAACTAAGCTACTTAGCTCAAAAAGAGCATATCAATGTCATTATGGAAAGTTGAAGATAAGTTAATAGTGCAAGAAACATGCAATAATATGCAGCCTGACAAAAATGTTCAAGCTAGTCAGGCAGGTACAACACCCTCATTATTTCAGAAGCCCCTGTCAGAATAGCCATTTAAGCATATCACAGCCTGCCCCCAGTCAGGTTGAGTTGGCTGCTGAATGGCTTACAAGTTGTGAATGAATCAGTTATTCAGGTGCCTGCCTCTTACTGACATTTGGTGTAATAGCTTAAGGGGGTTTTGCAAATGTAACAGATTTTGAAGGAAACCCAAGAAGTACATAAAGTAGCACACTCACAGACAGTCACACAGTGAAGTGGCAGGTCCACCTCTGCTGCACTGAGGAGGATTTTAGGGTTACAGGCTTATCAGGCAATGGATGTCCAACATACAAATGGTTAGATTTTATGTGATTTTTAACTGTGAGAACTATAATGACCTTAAGTGTCCATGGAATGCTCATTTCCAGTCATCTATTGTTTAATATTGGGTAGCTCTAGATTAGCTTTACACCCATCATAACTCCAAATAGTCTGTAATTATTTCAGAACGATAAAACCAAAGAGCCTCTTCCTAAAAACACGTTTGTGAACATGCACAACTCCTGCTGCCGGTGTTGTGTCAAAATCTGTTTCCCCATTGAGATGTACGGTATTTTCCATAACCTGAATCCTAAACATTATCTTAACCACAACCACTGAGAGGGTTGCTACATGAATCCGAGTTTTGAACAGAAGAAACACATCTTGACGGGGGACTAAAAAACACTGACAAATAAGCTAAGTTTTCGACAGTGACAATACCTCAACTCCTAGCGTAGCATCGACAACAGCATTATGGATCATTAATCCACTCATTAACCAGCATCACATCACATGTGGCAGACACACTGGCATCAAGCAGTCAAACCAAAAAGGTACTGGGGGGAATCCAATGTTTATGAGCTGATCATTCACCACCCCAGGGTGCTTCACTGGCCAGCTGCTTGTAGGTTAGAACTGGTCAGGTAAAACAGCAAGTCCCTGTACAGAAACATTCCCGGACATGCAGTAACCTCAGGCCCTCTATTTTCCTCCACATCCTCTGGTCACAATGCATAAGCATAAGCATATTGCCAAGTCTTGTCAAAAATACAAGAAATGTGACTTAAGCCCAATGACTCTGATGTCCACAACCATATAAAAACAGAATGAAACCAAAACTACAAGAAAAAAACAGACAAAAATGTACACACATACATATATTAAAAGAGCTACTGTAGCTAATGTACATCTGTACAATGTTGCACCACGATGTACAGTATATAGCATCCTACCATACCCTTAAACACAGACTAACTGTTCATAAGTGTGATGGCCCGGGGATGTAACAGTCTTTGTGTCTGGTTGTCTTGGCGTACAGTGACCTGTAGCGCTGTCCAGAGGGGTCTGTGAGGGTCTTCAGAAACCTTCTCTGATTTATTCTGCAGCCTTGACTGTGCACTGGAGTCAACGTAAACGTATTTTTAGGAAGAGGCTCTTTGGTTTTATCGTTCTGAAATAATTACAGACTATTTGGAGTTAGGCTCCTGTCCTGTTTGGTTGCTGAACCAAACCAGACAGTGATGGGAGAACAGAGAACATGATTCTTCTGTATAACTGTATCAGCAGCTCCTGGGGCAGGTTGAGCTTCCTGAGCTGACACAGGAAGTACATCCACTGCTCTGCCTTCTTGGTGATGGTGTTGATGTTGGACATTCACTTCACGTCGTAAGAGATTGTGGAGCCCAGGAACTTGTAGGACTCCATGACTGAAACATTGCTGCTCAATATAGTGAGCGGAGATGGGGTGGGGGAGCTCCTCCTAAAATCCACTATTATTTACATTGTTTTCAAGGTGTTCAGCTCCAGGTCGTTACGACCACACCGCAGGGCCAGCTGTTCAACCTCCTGTCTGTAAGCCGATTCATCACCATCTTGGATGAGGCCAATGACTGTTGTGTTGTCTGCGAACTTCAGGATTTTTTTACAGAGTCTTCTGAGATGCAGCCATTGGTATAAAGGCAGAACAACAGTGGGGAGAGCACACATCCCTGAGGGGCACCTGTACTGATTGACCGGGTGCTGGACGTGGTTTTCCCCAGTCTCACCTGCTGCTTTCTGTCTGTCAGAAAGCTGGTGATCTACTGACAGGTGGAGACAGACACAGTGAGCTGGGTTAGTTTAGAGTAGAGGATGTCTGGAATGATGGTATTGAATGCCGAACTTAAGTCCACAAATACGATCTGAGCATAGGCCCCTGGTGAGTCGAGATGCTGCAGGATGTAATACAGTGCCATATTGACTGCATCATCTATTGACCTATTTGCTCGATAGGCAAATTGCAGGGAATCCAGCCGGGGGTCCATGATGGCCTTCAGGTGGGCCAATACCAGTTTCTGAAAACACTTCATGACTACAGATGTCAGAGTGACAGGTCTGTAGTCATTCAGTTCCTTGATGGAGGGTTTCTTGGGAACTGGGATGATGGTGGAACATTTAAAGGAGGAGGGAACTACACAAAGTTCCAGTGATCTATTGAAGATCTGTGTGAAAATGGGAACCAACTGGCTGGGACAGACTTTCGGGCAGGAGGGAGTCACATTGTCTGGGCCTGGTGCCTTTCTGATTTTTTGCTTTTAAAAATGCTACACACATATTTTTCACAGACCCTCAGACAGCAGGAGGTAAAATATATCCAAATGAAGTGTGCAGTCAAAAAAAATCAGCTTTTAAATGTTACTGGCTGCACGTTCATGTGGCAAGCTCACATGAACGTGCAGCTGCCTGGAGATTATGACCATTGAAAGAAATCCTTAAACTACTGTATATTGTTAGAAAAAAAGTCTCACGAATGTGAGTTTGTGAGACTTGTGAGACTTCTGCATAGATGTACCAGAACATACGTACACCAAATTTTTTTGAGCTTTAGGTCATGTCTAAGATGATAATTCACTGTTGTAATATTGTAGATAAGTCAGAAAACAAGGAAAAGCAAGCCATGGCTCTTTAAGTTTTCTAAACTTTCTCGATGTTACTCACTGACCTTTTCTATAGTAAGTTAGGATGGCTGATACCATGGAGTGCCCTTTAGAGTGTCATTTTCACCAAAATGACCATAAAAGTCTGAAGATATACTGTATGACCCAGATATCTCTGCCTCCAGCTCAATATAATGTTGGAGAATGGAACTGTGTCTGCAACGTTCACTGCACTGAAAGCAAAATAAAAAGTCATCAGCAAAGTGTCTTTCCAGAAACCGTGTCACTGTTAATCTTGATTATGCACTGGTCATGCTGTCACTCTTTTCACTTACTTCTTTTCTGTGAAGCTACTTCCCAAACCCCTAACACCTACTCACAGTGAGGTCAGTGGATTATCTAGCATAATTGGGGCACTATTTCTGGAAACATATATTAGTGTTTTAAATGGATTTTTTTCTTTGCTGTGAGCGCTACAGATGAAATTCCATTTGCCTCCATTGTTTTGGGGTAAAGGCAGAAATCCAAGGCAAAGAAATCCAAATCTCTGGATATGACTTAAAACAGAATATTGATTAAATACAAGAATTTAAGAAATTATGTTCTTGAATTTACATGTACAGTATTTGCATGGAAATACTAAGATGTAATAAATAATGTATGAACTATTTAATATCCAATTAATCTGGGATTTGGATTATTCTGACTGTTATTTGCATTGGCAGCACACTTGTTGGAAACTTCATTCAGATTAAAGAATTACAAATAACTAAAATTAACCAGTACTACTGTAAATAGTTCATTACCTCATTACCTGCCCAACTATTTCATCCTTAACTTTTCCTGGATTTATGATGTATAATATAATGTATATTTGCATACAACATATCAGGCTTAGTCTTCCATTTATAGAATGAATTTCACACTATCTTGTTAAGAACCTTGTTGTCTCAAATTAGTGATGCCTTCTTAAATTTCTGTCATGTAATGCCAAACCTATTCTTAGACAGCTGTTACCTCATGTTGGCTGGTAGTTGTGCTTTCCCAGCCAGTGAACATGAAAAGAAGGCTCCCTAGTATCAAACAGCCAAGGCCCACTGTTGACAAGTGGAGTGATTAAGCCATTAGCCGGGTGAGTGGAGACATACAGCATATCAGCATTGGCCATTTTAAATGGATGGCATCTCTTTGAAGAGAATATGATTTCAGTATAACTGTAAAAATGTATGCATAAGCACAGACAGATTTGCACATGCACATTCACATGCACATACATTACAATCCCAAGAGCTTACTGATGCAAACACAAAAATTCACATTACACACAAGTTACATTAATTTATGTACTGTTGGTGCACAAAAAAAACATATATGAATGTGCCTGGCGTATGAGTGTCTCCAGCTGTATAACATCTGTACCTCTGTATACTAGACACACACACACACACACACACAGAACAGTCAAAAAAGCTATTGAATGTGCTTACATGCCAAAGACTCACTAATATGTGAACCATTCCATAAATGGCACATCATCTTGCTACTTCATGTCAGGAAAAGAAGCACAGAGGTGACACACAACCACATACGCAGTCTTTGTGCTTTTAAACACTTTGATGCTGGGCTTATTTAGCCCTTGCTGTAAATGGTTCCTGCCTGAAATGGGAATGCAGGGTCAGTGCCAACAGCTGTTGGCTTGGCTAGGTTTGACTGCCATGCTTCATTATCACAGTTGGAGACAAGCATAAGAGCCAACAGTTGTTGGAATTTTAGCCTGTGTCAAGTGAAAATTTCAGATTTCTCATGGTTTAAGGTTGGTCATAAATTCTGATGCATGTTGGTCTTGCATTACTACTGTATGCCAGCATATATTCTAGGGATAAATGCCATGGCCCACAGACTATGTATGTAGTGTGTGTGTCACTGTACTAACACTATTTAAACCGTGAAACACATCACACTGTCAGAGCTATGAAGAATGGTACTGTTAACAACAACAGCACATTGGCTTGCTGGTTGGCATATAAACCAGAAACAGACATCATTAAATTTGGCATTTGGTACCTCTTCTGTCATTTGTGCATTTGGCTTTTGGTATGTCCTCAGCTCACTGGCTGTATTTTTAATCATTTCCTTTTTGACTGCTCTCTCTATCTGTTGTTTCAGTATTGGACAGATATTTACCTCACATGGAACCCAGAGAGCTACCCCGGGGTTCAGAACCTTCGCTTCCCTTCCAATCTGATATGGGTCCCAGATATACTCCTCTACAACAGGTACAGATAGTCTCACATTTTCCTGTTCTGCTTTTTCTTCTCTCACCCTGTCTCCTTGTTGAATGACATAAAAAACAGCCCTAGTCATTTGTACCTTCTCTGGCTTCTGTAATTTTTAGAAGTTTTAGATTTTATTGAATAGAACCACATTTGTACATCTGTTCAGCACTACTGTGAAATCACAGCTCATCCTAATTTGAGACTTATGGGATATTATGGGATCCCTTAACATTGTTACTCTACATTTACAATATTGTGATGATGATGACTGAAAAGGGTTTAAAACAAACCCCCCCCCCCCCCTAAAAAAAATACATGACCTAGACTCTGTAAGTTCTGGCCCGGATCTGTTAAAACATACCTGGACAAGTCCCATGAGCCTGGCACACACTGTTTTGATTCTGTTGACTGACTGTGACATCCACCGCCCACTCTTCAGTGCACTCAACCTGTACCCAGGCCTGTCTGGAATGGGGCAGTAAACCTTACAGACGAACAACAAATGAAAGGAAAACCTGAAAAAATGAGTGGTCTCTACTAGGATGACAATATCCCCATCACTAGAGCACAAGGGGTCACTGAATGGTTTGATGATGATGAAAGCGATGTGAATCATATGCTATGGGCTTCACAGTCACCAGATCTCATCCAAGTTGAACACCTATGGGAGATGTTGGAGTGGCATGTTAGACAGCATCTCCACCACCTTCATCAAAACACCAAATGAGGGAATATCTTTTGGAAGAATGGTGTTCATCCCTCCAGTAAGGTTCAGGGACTTGGCGAGTCAAGGTCAGGATGCACTGAAGCTGTACTGGTGGCACGTAGCAGCCCAGTGCTTTACTGAGAAATCTTATGTTGGTTTTTTTTCATTTGTTACCTGCCTGTATGTGACTATAATGTGGAACTGCTGGTTAAGAGCTGCAATTTGGAAAGTGACTAATGAAATAAGCTACAAACCTCCAAACTATTATTTTCATTAATGGGAATCCTGACACTATCTTCTTTAATAGTCACTTGTCTGTAAACAGAATAGTGAAATATGCCCATTATAATTTTAATGATGCCTTCATGTTCTTCTTCTTTTTCAAACCTAAAGTCAAAAACCCATAGGTATTCAGTTTACTATTGTTTTACTATTATGTGTTACAATTATGTGTTACTATTGTATGTGACAGAGAAAAACATCAGATTTTCACTCTTGAGAAGCAGCAAATATTTAGCAGTTTGAAAAAACTGTGACCTGTAGTTTAGAAATATTTGTGTTCAAAATGTTAACATTCACAGGAAAATGTTACACAGGAAAGTTCAAGATATATCAAAATGCAGTCACACACTATCTTTGTGGGATTTGTGGGGTCGATATCAAAGGCCGTTTGCCAAATTTTTTATAAGCACCATCATTTCCCTCACTTGCATCTTTTCCTTGCATCTTACTCCTGCCGACATGCATGTAAGATGTGAGCAAAACATGCGAGTAGAGAAGATTTGAAGAAATATGTTTTAGCTGACATGAGACATCCCCTTCCTGCTATCCTTGAAGTGTCCC
>NW_018127909.1:2351832-2373496 GCF_001952655.1 Monopterus albus | reverse complement strand
CCTCTTGCTTCTGGCTCCTTGGTTCCCAGACCCAATATAAGAGACTCCAAACAGCCTTGGTCCTTGGTCGACCAGGGTAGAGGATGTTGGAACAATCATATGCGAGACTTTGGAAGCAGCTAGAACTCCCTTTTGCTTGGATCATTAACTGTCAGTGTCTGAGCTCCAGTTGTAATCACTGTCATGTCTGCTATACAAGTTATAAACAGACACAGATAAAGTTAGAAGCTCAGAAGCATGGAACACATCAGATCATTGGTTGGCTGGAACTCCTGTGTACATTATGAGTGGTGCTTTCCAACTCGAGTCTTATCGAGCCAAATTATAGATTGATTCTTGAGATTCAACCTTTCCTTTTTCAAAATGTAGGTTTATTAATACCTAAGCCTACAACAAATGCTGCCATAAGTTAGACAGAACTTTATAATTCCAAGTTGACAAATGACTGAAATGATAAATTAATTATTGAAATTGATGTTGTTTATTTCCTGTCAGTCAACTAATTTATAACCTATTGCAGCTACAAATATTCAATCAACTATTTGACAGTTATAGTAGCAATACAAAAAAGATCACAAGCCAGTTCACTGAAATTATATAAAATATTTTATAATGCCACATCAGAATTGGGCACTAACAATAGACGTTACTGGCCAACTATAAGTGCTATCCCATAGGCACGTAGGATGTCACCATTCAGTACTCTGCATCTAAAGCTACTTCCATAGTGTAGTTTTACTCTTATGAATTTCAGTGGTTACAGCAATTCAGTAATATACTAGTATACTGTATACTGACTTTTATATGATGAAAGCTCATTTTTGTTGGTAATCAGCACAGTGGTTGTTCTGTCATTGCTTTTCTTCCTTTCTATTTTGCATACTCTCACTATTTTAATCTTTATTCTTTTTGCTGTCCTTTCTTTCTCTTTTTGTCTTCTTCTCTTTACACCATTTTCCTCTGCTCAGATACTGTAGATGGCCTGAGCTCTGTTTACCTAATGACATAGTGGACAGAAATATTCCCCAGATGAACTTTCACTCTTGATTACAGCTGTGTCTAATAAGAAGGCTATGCTGATTCCCTCTGGGAGGACTTGCACCATAACGCCCAGGATGCTTTGCATCAGTTGCCTGTAATGGGTAGCATTGCAGGAATTGGAGAAGTAAAACATTACATCAGGTGGCTGAACATGTCAACAAATATACTATTGTGAAATAGCAATAGCAAATACAGCAAATATATATATCCCTTCATTTATTTAGACTGTTTCTAGTCCAGAATTTCAGGCCCTTATCATCATCATACAGCCATGGTTCACTTTTATATTGAGCTCTACAGATCTAAGTGGAAACCTTCATCGGTCTGAGCTCATTTCATTTCATGCCAGTGTCAAAGACTGGGACTTTCACAGTAAAAGGAGAATAATCTTTCACTTCAACAGCCCGTATGTTTCTTTAATTTAGAGGTCAGTCTAAGTAAACCTCTTTCCTATTGTGCCGCTGCAGGCTCAGCTAGATAGCAGAGCTACAAAGAAATTGAGTTGCAAGGTGACAATGCGGTCTGAACCTGCCTGGTTTACCAGTGGGTGACTTGATCTTGGTTCTATTTGATTATGTGTGAGCCATTTGTGTTTCAACCTTTTCTGTGGCACCAGTATTTTCCTCAAACACAAGCTGCTTACTAGACATTTATTACATTCATTGTACAATTCATAAAGAGCATTTACTCAGTAGATAAACAGCTGTGACATACAAAAAAGGCAATACCCGATGTGCTTCTCTACATCCAGTGAAAACATATGGCCCATATGTGTAAAAAGAGTTAGTTAGTTTAAAGTGTCCATGGCATGCTCATTTCCAGCCATTTATTGCTTAATCTTGGGTACCTCTAGATTAGTTTTGCATCGTAATGCCAAATAGTCTGTAATTATTTCAGAACTATTTATTCTTGCTTTGGATTTCTGTAAGTAGTTTTCTATTTTATGTTTATATTTAATTGATAGTCCTCTTCATTTTATAGGAGAATTGTTATTATGAAACAGTGGGTCCAAAGGGATAATATGAAAGAAAGAATAGCAAAAATACGCTTATCTTGCAGAAAAAATGTGCTGTTTTCTATCTTGAAGTTCTTTTGCTCTGGAAGATCCCATTATTTAGTTCTGAGCCTGCAACACTAAGATATATATATAAAATAGATAAAATGCAGTAAGTGAAAAAAAATCAGATATAGTACAGTCTGTTATTGCAGTGAAAATATTCAGTACAGTTTCACACAGCAAACTGATGGAAGACAGTATTACTTGGATGAGAACCTCTCTCACTAAACATAAATCATTTTAATGGCGCTTCTGTTGTTTATGTGACTCAAACTGCGTTTTTTGTAGTATTGCTGATTTTAACAGGCACTGGGGAGAGAGGTTGTGTGATTGTTGACCATTTTTAAACCATTAAGCTCCAACAGAGGGTATTTAACAAAGGAGTAAGAAGTTTTTAATGCATCAATCCTTCTCATGTCATACACTCTTTTTCTTTACACACATACTTCTAAAGAATCCCAAATGTAATGGGGACAAGACAACATGATGCAAGGCAGAGCTGAAGCTGATTGATGGTGTTGACTTTTCAGTGCTACCTTCAAGGTGAATGAGCATTTCCTTTATGGGTGGAAATAGTGACAGATTTCTAGCCTGTGTGTGAGGGCGAAAGGAGGGGTTTGGCTATCTAACAGGGGTAAAACAGAACATTAAGCAGCTTACAGTGAGAATCAGCAATCACTAACAATAACAACAATATAGTCCTGGCACAGACTCAGACTGAAACTGACATTCTTTAGGCATGCAATATAAATTATGAGCAAAATCATTCATTTTTATTTTAATGAAGCAAGAAATCAAGTAAAGAGATTAGAACTACTAAATAGGATAAACCTTTACTGATTCAGGGAAATTAAAGGTGCAGTATGTGAGATTTAGCAATATCCAGGTGAGGTTACAGACTGCAATGTTCAGCATAGCTTTCATAGATCGTGTTAAACAACCCTCACAGCCGTTTCACAGTCATTACCATAAATGTAGGACACTCGAAAAAACAAGTATGGCTGACTTGACCAAGCAAAAGCTAATGGCAGCCCAGTTTGGTTGCTGAACCAAACAGGACAGAAATGGATGAGCAGAGAACAGACTCAATGATTCCTCTGTAGAACTGTATCAGCAGCTCCTGGGGCAGGTTGAACTTCCTGAGCTGGCACAGGAAGTACATCCTCTGCTGTGCCTTCCTGATGTTGGACATCCACTTCAGGTCCCGGGAGGCAGTGGAGCCCAGGAACTTGAAGGACTCTACTACTGATGCAGTGCTGCTGAGCAGGGTGGGGGGTGCTCTTTCAGGTTGTTGTGACCACACCACAGGGCCAGCTGTTCAACCTCCCGTCTGTAGGCCAACCCATCACCTTCTTGGATGGGTTTATTCATTAGAATTATAGTTCTTAAACTCACAACCGTGCTTCTTCCTGTTCTCTCTTTTCTGTTACTTCTTTCCATCTTCCAACCAATCTTAATCCAAGCTCCTACTTCCAAGTGAAAATGTGAAATTCAAGCTACTGTAAAAAAACAGCAGCTCAACATGGTGGCCTCAATGATAGGAGACCCACTACTATGTAAATATAGTAAAAAAAACTGTAAAAGGCATACAATTTGAAGTGAAGTAATTGTGAATGTTATCTATATAAATAGTATAAAGGCTTGAAGAGAAGATTCAACATATACACAAGTGGTGGTCTAGCAAAGATTGAACCTGGTGACCGATAATTTACAGGGACATACATTTCTGGTGAATTACTTTCTACTGTCTAATGTTTATTGTATGATCATCACTAGGAAAGAAAAATTTAAACTTTATACAGCTGTAAACCTGTGTCACAGTGTTGTTTCAGGCTATGATAAGCCTGTCAGACAAACTTGATGTTGTGTATAGTATTTTCTGTATCCCTGGTACCTGAAGCAATGCACGGAGAGTTGAAACAAACTGCTTTTCAGATTGCCAGAATCTCTTTCTGACATTTTATTTACATATTGACACACCTGACCTGATTAGACTAAACAGAATTTGGATCTAACCCGACTCAGATTCCAGGATCAGTTTCTCAGAACTGATTGGACCTGTGAAGGCCTGTGAGGAAGGCTGACTTGTTTATGTTTAAGAAGCAATTAGCAGGTCAAACACAAGTTTTCCGCTTTCATTATGGTTATATATGAATAATGCAAGCATCTCTCTGTCAGGCTCCTTTCTTTATATGTTGAGATGGTTTCACTTATCAGGCTACATTGTACAATGTTGTCTTTTTATCAGCATTTTGATTATGCTAATGTTGTAACATTAGTAGCAATGTTTTTTTTTTACAAGAATTAAATATAATTCTTGCAGGCTAAAGGGTGATTCAGTCCTTTCATTCTGCCCTTATCTTTTTCACATAGCAAATGACCTTTTTGAAACATGTTCTGCTTATCTGATTAAGATGTGATTAATAATATGCATCAGGAATCTCCTGTGATGTCCATGCATGCTTTTTAATTATTTAGTCATGGTATAAATCTTCCTTTTTAAATGTTTCACCCAACCATTTTGAAAAATTGCTTTCCCAGTCATTGTCTGAACATTAATTGAAAAGAATCACTATCGTGTTAGTCATACCTTGCAATTGTTTTTTTGTTTTGATGGTTGTGAGAATGAAAAATCAAACCTTTT
Organism: Monopterus albus; assembly: GCF_001952655.1. Classification (NCBI taxonomy): domain Eukaryota; kingdom Metazoa; phylum Chordata; class Actinopteri; order Synbranchiformes; family Synbranchidae; genus Monopterus; species Monopterus albus. The sequence continues at coordinate 2,368,754 of NW_018127909.1, read as the reverse complement.
TCATTTCAAATACTTTCCCACTCAGTTAATGTATGTTAAGTACATGTAATTCAAATACCATAACAAGGCTGAATACTAATTGTGCTAATTTATTACCAGCAAAGTGTAAGAGCAGTTACAGCTGTTCCAAACTATTTTCCCAGCCTCTGTGTCTTCTCAACTTCTGCTAAGTGAAAAAAGTGATTAGATTTAGATTATTGATGTGCAGCCATAAATTAGTATTGAGTAAAGCCTTGTCCTGTTCAGCCTCCTGGGCAAAGTCCCAGAACATTTTGCTTAAATTTATGTTGTGCTTGTCCAACAAAATAGCCTACTGGAAGAGTTTAAGCATGGCACTCACTTCCTCCCTGTGTGAGGGAGAAAGTCTCATGCTGTAAGTGGCAGAAATGTATGAATGGATAATAAGTGATGATTGTGTGAGTCTGGCTATTGCCTGGCTTTGGATGAGTCACCATATAAGTGGTTATTGTTCAAAATGAGATGCATTCAGTGTACAGTGTACATCATGCAGTGTTTTTATGGTGGTGACATTATCCAAAAATATACAAATAAACAAATAGTGTGTAGCCATCATAGGAAACATTTGTTTATCTCTGTTCCAGTATTCAGCATAATAACTTCACAAGAATGATTTTGCATCATTTGTTCTTTTACACAGTCCTGAAATTTCTTGACAGGATTTAGGCATTTTCCAAAATTCATGGACGCCCACAGTCAGTTACTATAGTTGCCTGTTACTCCATGTATAAACATTCTTAACATTTTGTATTATTGAAACAACAAAAGTAGAGGCCTCAGTGGAGGAACATGCTCTCTGAGTGCCTTTTATTTAACAAATACTAGAAAAATGACTGCTTCTCTTAGGGGCTTTTGAATTTGTGCCTTAGAAAACATTCAGTTACCCAGGTCAGAATTGTCGTAATTCTGACATGCTTCTTTTTATTGCAATGAATGTGCTTTATATCTAGCATAAAAGATTCCAAGAATTTCTGTTTTCAGATATGTAAAGTCCTTTGGTCTTATTCTTTGAAAGAAAAATTCAAATGTTGTAATTATCCTGTGCCTTTTGTTATAGTGTGAAATGTGTAATCTTCTGGTTGTGATGTGAATACTTTGGTTTCTGAGTGTACATAATCCCTGTCTGTTTGAAGGACATCTCAATAGCAGACAACAATGTTTGTTTAGGATGATCAGAAAATTAAACACGGTCTGTCTGGATCTACACTAATCCCACTTGCCTCTGCCTCTCTGGCACCTTTCTTCTCTTCTTCTGTTTATTGTTTCTCTTTTTATCTGTCTACTTTTGTATTTCACCCTCAATCAACTTCATAACCCCTTGTTCTTTTATTCTCCTTTCTGGCTCTTTCTCTAGAAATGTTCCTATTTACTTATTTTTTCGACTTTAAATGCTTCATTACTGTGTTTACATTATCCACCTTTGTCTCCCTGCAGTGCTGATGAGAGGTTTGATGCTACGTTCCATACAAATGTGTTGGTTAATGCTTCAGGATACTGCCAGTACCTCCCTCCAGGTGTGATCTCTAAGATATTCTTTGTCTTCTTTTTTCACCACATTACATATTTCATACTGTACATCATTTGTCACTGTTGTTAATTTTGCAGTATTATTTGAACGATCATTATTTATGGTTGTTGTTACCATAACCTGACCAGCATCAGCATCAGCATCACCCCTTCACATCACTACTGTTAAGATCATCGTCGTCTTAAGCAAATGTCTTTAGCACTATCATCATAAATATCATTACCATTGTCATCAACGTTCTCATCACTGTCACTTACTGCATAGTGGCACAAGAAATTCTTTTAAAATCAATATAGCTGAACTTGCATCTTATCTTATTGGTTTCATTTTTCTGTCCCTTGACAGTTGTAAATACTTGTTGCACATGTTTTCCTCTGTAATCATGTACTTTGACTTCTACACTATATTTTGTGGTAAAGCATCAGATACTGTATGTCTTTGGGCATCTGGCACATTGTCCTCATCCTAGTCTCACTCTTATGTTTGAAATATTGCCAGGACTGTCATGAAATCACTGACAAAAGAAAAGACCCTCTGTGTCAACTCATATTTGGCTGTTTTTAAGGGTTTTTATACAGTTGGTACTGGTTAAGTCAAAGCACATGTCAAAATAAAGCAAGTGTTCAGTGCCAAAAGTAACTTACCCCAACATTCCTCTCCAGGCATTCTGAAGAGCACCTGTTACATTGATGTACGGTGGTTCCCATTTGACGTGCAGAAGTGTGACCTGAAGTTTGGCTCCTGGACTCACAATGGCTGGCTGCTGGACCTCCAGATGATGGATGTGGACATCTCTACGTACATACCCAATGGGGAATGGGATCTTGTAGGTAAGAAGAAGAACAGTAAAACAAAGTAAAAGGAAATCAGAGATATGACTCTCCTTACTGTTTCTGTGTAGTTATAGTAAGGAAAGGTACTGAGCTACATAGCTTGTTTATAACATATGGGTTTTACTGAAAAGAGGATGTTGTTAACAAATTATCTATCGACTTTAAATAGACTGAGTACAATAATCAATGTATAAATGACACAAAAACATGACGATAAGATGATGCACAGCCTGAATATTTATATATATGAAAAGCCCAAACTCGTAATGTAATGATTCCATGGCATTAGACATCCAGTCATTGTCACACGGCTCTGACAGCAGGTGTTTCAGTCATGTCAACTTCCTTGTAAGATGCCATTCTCACTGACATGTTCCTGTCAGTCAGTCCTGTTTAAAGAGTACTGCAGACAGCCTGGAGAATCACTTGCTGCTGCTTAGCCCACAGTTTCCACAGCTTGTTCCTGCTCATGAACTCCTGGAGTCCAAGACTATTTGGTTATACAAATACAATTTATAAAGAAAAATCAGACCTCGTATCTACTTGCATACGTCTTTTATTTTGCTATATAAACAATTGTAATGCTTTGACCAACCCTGTTGTTACCCAACAAGCTACTGACAACCATTTTGTTTGAATGTAAGAATGCAAGCATAACCAGTGAGATGGAAAAGTTTAAATTAAATTTAAATTAAGTGTACATTTATTTTGTTTTTACAGTCAGATAAGCCAAAAGTAATTTGGAAATGAAGCACCAGTAGTTAATAGTGTATTGCAATCCTGCTGGGTGCTATGAATATACAGCATATTTTCTTTGTACTCCATACCATGCAGCCATGGTCTAGAGTCAATAAAAACTGAGAACTCTGAAAATCATTACTAAGGAATGAGTGACTCCCATTGTTTTGGGGAAACTATTTTGTTGATAGGCACATCATAGCAGCATGACTGAAAACAGCAGTGGGATTTTCCCCCTTTTCAGTAGCTTCATATTCTTTACATTCCTGGTTTCACTCTTGGTTCTCTCTTCTCAAACTCACCACACTGCCTCTCAATTTGTCTCTCTCCTCCCAAGAAACAAAAGAGAGAGGGATGAAAGAGAGAGAATGACAAGGTAATAAAACATACTGACTCCTTCTTTCTGTTTTGTTTTTCTCTTTTTTGCCATCCTCTCTCTCCACATGCAAATAAAGGTCTCCCATCATCTCTAACCTAGTTCTGTGTGTTAATCAGAGGACTGGCATAAGAATTCACACTCACACAAAGTGAGTGCACCCATCTGGCTGGGAGAACAGAGGGAGAGCCATGGGTGTGTGGTGACAGCTGGCCCAGTAATGGTTCACTAAATTCATGCACAGTCAGGCAGCAAGGTGGCCAAGAACACACGCTGTCCTGGTTCCTCGGAGCTCATACCAGTGTACATGAACACACACTCACACATTTCTTTTCATTTCTTGTGGGGACTTTACCCGACTTCCATTCATTTTCTGGAGAATTACCCAAACCTTAAACCAAGTTGTCACTCTAATATTCAATGATTTATATGATACGGACCAGCTTCTGTTCCCCACAAGGGAGACTAAGCACCCATAGTTTGAGTGTATAAATAGGTTTCAGTCCCACAATGTGAGCACTGTCGCCTCACAGGAAGAAGGTTTGAGCCCTGGTTGACCCGGGGCCTTTCTGTGTGGAGTCTGCATGTTCTCCCTGTGCCTGTGTGGGTTCTCTCCAGGTACTCTGGCTTCCTACCACAGTCCAAAGACATGCAGCTTAGGTTGACTGGTGACTCTAAACTGCCTGTAGGAGTGAGTGTGGGTGTTTGTGGTTGTTTGTCTACATGTTGGCCCTGTGATAGACTGGCAACCTGTGCAGGGTGTACCCCACCTCTCGCCCAGTGTCAGCTGGAATAGGCTCCAGACCCCCCATGACCCTATTCAGGAATAAGCAGTATGGATGGATGAACACTGTTTTCACTCACATACACTCTGAGCTAAAATCAAGTGTTTTTGTTGCATTTCACCCTAAAATGAGTTGCATATTTTGAATATGTTGCTGATTATGTACTAAGGCTTCATTCAGAATCCCTAAACACATAAACATATATTTAAACAGCTATACAATGATGCTGGAGCCATAAGCTAATTCACTGCACTTTAGGCTGATTTTTACTCAGCACTGATTGTTGAATGTGAGTCACAAGTGACCTTCCTTTCCTCTCTCCCACAGCCTCAGAGTTATAAGTTCTGAGGTAGTTGCCGTAATCAAGGGCAAAAGATAAAGCTGTGTGTGAAATCTATCAAAGTAAAGTTTACTAATCACCTTAATACACAGTGGCTCTTGTTTTGTTTTTTTAAATACTTATTTGAATTTAATCGGTCCAAGATTATATTGTTTTTTGTTGCTGAGCTGTTGTACTGTACCAGACAGATTAGTTGAGTACATGTGAATATACAACAACAAGAGATTAGCCATTTATGGTAATTTAGGATTGGTTTTGAGAGTAATTTGAATTTGACACAAAATTTCAAGGTTGTGAAGTTCAGATTCATGTGAATGGTCATCTGACTCAGGAATAATCAGCCCTGTGACAGAACGGCACAGGGTTTTTCCTTGTCCTAAGTAACTTGGGTCTTAAATTCGATACAAAACAAACACATATGACCACAATACACCCATTCTAAAGAGCTGGCGTTGGTTACCAGACACTCGTGGATTTAAAATAGTACTTGTGGTCTAAAAATCACTCACTGCTGACTGTTGCCAAGTTCAACAAAAGCTCAGGGACGCTATATTTTCTTACCCCTTGATGATCTTGCACACTGTCCAAGCAAGAAAAAGCACTGAGCTCAGTGATTCCACTAATTAGCTCTCTTGCCCGCCCTAATTACAATTAGCCAGGTCAGTGCATAGCATGAAGTCTAGGACCTGAGACTGAACTTCTTGACCTACAGTGTGTCCATCTGTCTGTTTAGATAACAGTGTTAGATTAGGTGAAACAGATGAATAGGTTATTATTTTAAATAACAAAAATACAGTTTTATGTACAGAACTAATTTAGGCAAAGACATATTTGCTGTTTTTCAGGGGCAAGGTTACTTTCATGGTTACTTAAAGATTATGTTTGTCCTAATCTAAATCACATCATGTCCTACATTACAGTATGTCTGTGCTTAGTTACAGTCTGGAATTTTACCTTCAGGTTCTTCAGCATTTTTGTGTGACTTGGGAGAAACGGATAACCTACAGTACAGCCCAGTATATATGAAGAAACACGTCTGCTTTTAGTAAAAGGTATTAGTTTGGTTAAAAGCATACTGACAGTGAGACACAGGAGCATTTATTATTTAATTTTCTCACTGCCACATTTTCTTCCCCTTTCAACTACTGACCTGTTCACAAATCTCCTCTTTGAACCACATTTAAATAGGACCACTATAGAATTTATTGGTAATGATAAAACTTGCACTTTCTTACCTACTTTATTGCTCTGATTTGGATGAGAATAGGTCGATGTCTGCCAAGCCCGCTCGTGGACACGATGACAATAAAATTTTATTCAGCAGCCACAGTTGCACAGTAATGGCTTATTTTTTAATGTCTTTGAAAATGATTCATCCTATCAGGACTGGGAGCTGGACCATTATTCTATAATTCTGTGTTTTTGACCTCTAACTTACATGTTCCCACCTCCTCATTTCTTCTGCAGGTGTGCCAGCTAAGCGTAATGAGCTGTACTACGAGTGCTGTAAAGAACCTTACCCTGATGTGACGTTCACAGTCACCATGCGCCGCAGGACGCTTTACTATGGCCTCAACCTGCTCGTCCCCTGTGTGCTCATCTCTGGCCTGGCTCTTCTGGTCTTCCTGCTCCCTGCTGACTCTGGAGAGAAGATATCGCTTGGTATGGAGGAGGACATACACACAGAGACATTCTCTCGCATTATTACGGATTCAGTTCACTAGAAGATGAATAAAAACTCCATTATAAACACAGAAAAGATGATCAATTGGACCTTTAAATGCCAGCTTGTTTAAAAATGCCATTTAGTGAGACAGGTTCAGAGTAAATACTGTATTTAACTAAGAAGAAAAACAGACTGAATATACCAAAATAAATCCAGTGAAGCAACCAGCTGCATTTGAGTTCTCTCGAGTCACCATGTAAGAGAAAACTAGACTGTGATCAAAACATTTTTCATTTGTGTTTCTGTTCATCTGTCTTTTTCCAGGCATCACAGTGCTGCTGTCTCTAACAGTGTTCATGTTACTGGTAGCAGAGATCATGCCAGCCACTTCAGACTCTGTTCCTTTGATTGGTAAGACACTTTTCTGCGCTAATTATTGCTCATTTCAGTGATTATGGAATTGTGTGAAACTTCCACCTTTGAAAATGATGAAAAAAAAACAGTTAACTCAGATCACAAAATGATCAAGGGATATTTTTCAACACCTATTTGTGATAGATGTGTGACATTTACTCATAAAAAGGGTAAATAACATTCAAAACTTAAACTGCTTACAAACGTTATTGCCCAGATTTGGATGAGAATATGTGTGGCAAATATATAGAGAGCTTAGCTAATCTAAATAGCTTAGGTAAACATCTGTCTCTGTCCAAAGGTAAATAAATAAAACTAGAAATGAATCTTCTTATCTAACTCTCAGCAACAAAGGTGTGTCCCTGAAAGGTTAAACTAGTCCTTTAAGACTATACATTAAACCAGACTTGTACAGGCTACAGAGTGCTATAGCATGGTTGGTGTGTCAGTGTAGAGATCTGTCCTTATTAACTGTTTGCACTGTATCTTGTCAGACAGGCTGATAACAAAGAATCATTTACCCAGCAAGCAGTTGGTCATGATAGGTTGCCATGTCAAAAGAACAGATGGATAACTTACTGCTGAGATATTCACACCACAGGGCGTTGCATAGCAGACAGTGTTCATTGCAGGGACTGATCAATATGTTGTAGCTGAGGGGGGAGGGGCAGGGCAGTTGCCGATGAAGGATGTGGGAATGATGCCGAGTGCAGGATAAAAATAGAGCTGCATTGTATGAGGCCATATTGATATGGACCAGAAGACAGAAAGCAGTCAGCCATGCTAAGGGAGAGGAGGCTACGAACAGAGAAGCTGCTCTGCTTCATTTGGCAGCTTAGTGATGCAAAATGAATCCATTAGCAAACTTGCTTTTATTGGACTAGATGTATTAACACATCACAGATGGAGCAGAACTGATAGATGCTTCTAAACATTCACTCTGACAGGTTTTCATATAGGTCCAGTTATAGTCTGACATGGAAATGTATACAGTATAGGTGTCAAACTCAAGGCTCCCGGATCATTTTATGTGGCCCTCGAAAGCTTAAAATGCGTATGGTTGTCTTAAAATAAAAGTCTATACTAATTGAAAACTGCACTGAGCTTAAACTACATCTCCCACAATGCACGTCAATTTCGGGACGCGCAAAGTATTGGCATCTCGCCACTAGGTGGCAGTATTCAGCCTTCGGCATTTAACCAGCAACTTCCCAACAAGTGGAAATGAGAAATACCTACAATTAATCCCAAAATGTCCAAGAAGAGAAAGGTTGATGGAAAAGGAAGGCAATTTAACGAAAGGTGGGAAAGCGAATATATGTTTCAGCTGCAAGGAGAAAACCCGTGTGTCTTTTGTGTCATCCAGTGAGCGAACTACCTTGTCAGCCTTCGAATTAATTTCTACTAAAGGGTATAAAATGAGTGGGGGAGCTGAATCAAGTAAGAAACCGAAAACATTCCATACGGAATGGGAGAAGGACTTTTTTTCGCGATATTATATTCGAAATGCGTTTGCTTGATCTACCAATTTACTATCACTATTCCGAAGAAGGGAAATGTGGAGCGGCACTTTCAGACTGTTCATAAAAACTACGACACTCACTCATACATATATTTTGTGCGTGTGTAGTATTTTTACTGTAGGTCGATTATTTTGACTTGGTCATTTGAAAAGTGAAAAAGTGTGGGCACCCCTGCCCTGGACTATTATTTTTGTTTATTAAAAAGTATTCCTTCTATGCAAAGTTATACTGTTTTATTTTCCTTTTCAGCTCAGTACTTTGCTAGCACCATGATGATTGTCGGCTTGTCTGTGGTGGTAACAGTCCTGGTCCTACAGTTTCACCACCATGACCCCCATGGAGGGAAAATGCCTAGATGGGTAAGTGAAACCCAATAACTAATTCTCAATGCAAACGTGGAAAATAGATCATTCTGCCCTAGGCTATGCATTAATTCCATATAACTGCTCAATTTACAGTATATTCGTATGCTACTCAGTATGCAAACTATAACAGCTTCTGGGGGCTCACCTTTCCCCCCAAGTTTTTCATGGTCAGACTAAATGACAGATACAACATTTATAAAGCATGTGATTTAGCTTTTTTATCGTTATTCCTATTGATAAGAACCAGAGGTGTGTGTACTTCAGCACCACTGAGGCATGGACAGCAGCAAGGGGATAGACAGAGAGAGACCCTCCTGTGTGAATATGCACAGCCACCTTTATATTCCTGAGTGCTATGATCATACATTAATTACCTATTTTATTTTCTGCTTTACACATGTGAGATAGAAAACCAAGTGCCTTGCATGCGCCACAAAGAGAGGACTGACTGCGACCCTTAAAACAAAACCTAAGCTGCCTCGTTTTGTTTTTGACATAAATTTACCATATGATCTGTAGCCTCAATGAAAAATGCCGTTTCACATGCAAACTGTGTGGGAAGAATGTTCTTCTTATTTATTGCTTTAAGCCAACTGACATGATCAGGAGACATTGTGTTTTGGTGATCTTTGCATTAAAGTGATTACCGTGGTGCTATGCTTCGATGGTGATGGCAAGAATTGCATGCATTAAAATTAATTAGTGCTGAATCACCTTTATACTTGAATCATACATCAATAATAATCAATATCCTCATTTACAGTGTGGTAATTTTGTGGCATCTGCGCACTCTATAATTTAGTTATAAGGTTGACACAGCTTTCAGTAAAATACTGGCCCCTCAAAATATAAATCAAATATGAAAAAGTACTTCATCATAAGAAAAATTATCCACTTTATACCACACATCTACTGTATCAAGAACCAATGTGGAAACCAATGGAAACCTCCACAGCTTCAGGCCATACATCATTTTCCTGGGAGCCTATGGCACATTGTGTATTATCCCCTAAAGAAATTTGACAAAATGTAACATTGGCAGAACTAAGATTGGTGACTAAAAGTTCTGTTTTTCTCCTCTTTGCCTCTGCCTTTCTTTTTCATTTCACCATTCATTTCTTTGTCTATAATCCACCATAATCTCTCTTCCCTTTCTTACCTCTTTCCCCTCCATTTCCTGCTTAATCTCATGTCTTTATCCAGGTTCGAGTCATCCTCCTTAACTGGTGTGCCTGGTTCCTCCGCATGAAGAAGCCTGGAGAGGAAAGCAGAACAGCTGTGAGCTCCAGTACCCCCACAGCCTACAAATATTCTCACCCTCCTCCTCACCACACCAGCACCAGCAGCATTCAGATGAGCACCATACAAGGCAAGGCATCCACCCAGTCGACCACGACCAATGGAAGCATGAACCTGTACTTTGGTCACCACTCAATGGGCACAGACAACCCTGCTTTCCCACCGAGCATTGATTCGGGTGTGTGCAGCAGTGGCGGTGGAGGAAGCGGCCATCCTAATGGCTCCTCCCTGCACGACATCCACTCAGAGCAGACGCGGCAGACTTTCCTGCTCGATCAAGTTCCAGAAATTTCCCAGATCCTGGAGGAAGTGCAGTACATTGCCAGGCGCTTCCGAGAGCAGGATGAGGGAGAGGCGATCTGCAGTGAGTGGAAGTTTGCAGCAGCGGTGGTGGATAGGTTATGTCTGGTGGCCTTCTCGCTCTTCTCCATCATCTGTACCTTCACCATCCTCATGTCAGCTCCCAATTTCATTGAAGCTGTGTCCAAAGACTTCACATAAAGCGGATCACTTCTCTCTGTGAGAAGAGAGAGGAAACGCTATCATTAAAAATCCTGACATGATAAGAACTGTGATGCACAAACCTCCCTGCTACTACTATGTGAAGTAACAATAGTACTTCAAAACCAAACCTTTCCCTTCACATATTTGTCAGTGATATCTGTACATATAAGGGTTAATGTGGTTTTTCCTTGTCACGGTGGTTCTCCTAGCTAGCGCTGCACATAGTGTGTCACGTACTGTAGGTGGTTGCAGTAGTTAATGACGTAGAAACTCACATTAATGCGCTTTTCATCTGTTTCCCTGCTGCACCACATTATTTACCTGAGCTTAAACTCTGCATTGCTCAGTGACAGCCCCGAAACCTGACAGATTTAGAGGAGATCTGTGTGGAGGAGTGGGCCAAAATCCCTGTTGCAGTGTGTGCAAACCTGGTCAAGAACAGGAAACGTTTGACCTCTGTAATTGCAAACAAAGGTTTCTGTACCAAATATTAACACTGATTTTCTCAGGTGTTCAAATACTTATGTTCAGCAGTGCAAGACAAATAAATTCTTTAAAAATCATACAATGTGATTTCCTGAAATTGTTTTTAAAATTCTGTCTCTCAGAGTGGGAATGCACCTACAATGTAAATTTCAGACCCGTCCATGATTTCTAAGTGGGAGAACTTGCAAAATCGCAGGGTGTTCAAATACTTCAGTTCCTCACCGTATATATATATATATATATATATATATATATATATCTACACACACAGTCTGGATTCCACAGATCTATATGTACAATGTATATTTACCACTATTGCACTGAGGGTTATTGTCCAGTTATACTCTCATGGGTTAAGTGCTAATCAGAGTGACGGCCTGGGGGAAGAAACTGTCCTTGTGCCTGGTTGTCTTGGTGCACAGTGACCTGTAACGCCCTCTGGAGGGGAAGAGTTCAAACAGATTATATCCAGGGTGTGAGGGGTCTGCAGTGATCTCTGCCCTCCTTTTGACCCGTGAGGTGTACAGGTCCTCCATGGAGGGCAGGCTTGCACTGATGATCTTCTCTGCAGTCCTGACTGTCCGCTGAAGTCTGTTCCTTTTTTAAGATAAGTCTCAGAATGTATAAATCTATAAATGTAAAAAGAGAAAGTTTTATCATGACCAATAAAGTTACAACTGTGACATCAGACATTTATAGTTTAACTCTTTATAAATGTATGACATCCCTAGGTTTATTAAGCCATGAAGTAGTTTGTGTAAGGGTCTTGCAACTGCTCTCTTTACCTTCATTCCTTGTGCCAAACTTTATATTTAGTGTGGCTTTTTGTAAATAAATATACAGTGCATTTATCTTTTGAGTATTTCAGAATTCATCTACTTGGGCACTACTTACACAATGAAGAAGTACGATCAGCCAGTGATGAAAGAAAGGCAATATTTGTTCATGTGAGGTTTTTTTTTTTTTATGTATTCTGAAGGAGCATCACCCCAGCAGATTTGGTACATAATGCAGCAATTTTGTATCATGCTAAATGCTTTGTGTTTTAGTGTTTTGTACAAAAACACTTTCTGCTTTAATCTGTAGCGACCACATGCAACAAGGATTACTAGATGACCTTATGTCTTTTCTGTGAAACCTTGTCGCTTCTCACCACCCGAGTGCCCCCTCTGAGCTTCAGCAGCACACCATGTGTGAATTCCCCCTTTTAAGCAGGTAGCTGAACTCACAGAGACTTCTCAGATATGGCACTTGGCCATTTTAAGAGAAACCAGCAAGGAATGAAAGTAACAATGTACAACATACAACAATGTTCAGTGCATGAGTGCTGTAGAGACAGTCAATGAAATTGAATTCATGCTGTTACAGTTAACCAATGGACTGTGAGCGGACATAGATGCCATCTGTGGACTCTCTTTTATGCCAGTCTGACTTCAAAACTGTAAAATATTTAAATGTCATATCCCTTTATAATGGCCAGAAAGGAAACGGTGAACCCCATGTTGGCTGAAATGTACATTTAGTAGTTAGCACTACTTACTGTGCACAATGTTCCTTTATTTTTGATACAGTTTTGCACATTTACAGTAGGTAGCATTCAATCTTTACACCTAATATTTATGTTTCATCAAGGATGTGATTTTAAGAAGCATTATAAATAAAATATACACTGAACAAAATTATAAGCACAACACTTTTGTGTTTGTCCCCATTTTTCATGAGCTGAACTCAAAGATCTATGACTTTTTTTATGTACACAAAAGGCCTATTTCTCTCAAATATTGTTCATAAATCTGTCTAAATTTGTGTTAGTGAGCACCTCTCCCTTTGCCAAGATAATCTATCCACCTCACAGGTGTGCATTAGGATGGCCACAATAAAAGTTTCAGTGATTTCGCTGCAGCTGGAAGCCACCGCACAGACTGATACACTTCACCGAGGACACACACACAAACATATATACAGTATATACATACTTGCTGTTGTCAGTCTAACCAGATACAATGTCTGTTTGTTGTCATATAATGTGGGCACCATATCATCCAAGCAGCCCAAAACTTTGAGCCCCAGATAGGACATTTGAATTAGACTGACCTTGAAAATTCATTTCTTGATGTAGACTGTGTAAAATCCTGATTCAATTTAATAAATCCCATAAAATCACACTTGATATTAAAATGGTGTTTGGGCTCTTTGGGAAAGTATTTAGTTGGCAATATAGGCCGTTCAATTTGTGTTCAAGGGCAGAGACATCATGTTGCTGAATATGAAAGAATAGCCTATTTTCTGGAATTACCATTAACTGTTAATGAAGATCAGCATCATATTGCCGTCTCATGTGTTGCCTGCACTCGATTTAACTGAGTTTCCCCACCCTTGCTGCTACATAACAAGTGGCACACCAGTATGGGCAAATGGAACACAGCCTGATTATCGGTAACGGGAAAGGAAGTGGTTGGCGCTGGCTTCCAGCAGACCAATCATCCAATCATCAATAAGAGCTGCACAGAGTGGGCACAGCCACAAATCCTTTACATTTTGAGATTATAATCTCTGCCTCAGCTTCTGTGTTTCCCCGTCATTGATTGAAATATTTTGGTTTGGTGCCAGGAAATTGCCAAAGAAATCAATCCAGAGGCAAAAACAAACTGGAAATTGCATTGAAACTGTGTTCAACTTAACGCTTGCTTGTGCGTGCAGGAAAATGGAGCTTTGAATGTTTGATAAGGCACAGAGCATTTATTTAAGAAAAACTATTTAATGATCCTTTAATGCATAATCATGTAATATCTACCATAAACAAATTTAACATGTGTAGGTGTGCTGGATTGTGTTTAGCTTGTTAACTTCCTAAGGTAGCATAGGCCAGTTGCTAAAGGTAATGTGTTTGACTTTACTGCCCTATGAGTAGCCAATGAAGACCTATGTACAGTAGTAAACAGTGTCCTGTTTTCATTAGGCTTGCATATTCACCTGAAAGCTCATATAATTCAACAAGTAGATGGGTCAGAAGGACACACAAACCCCTGTTAGCTGATAGGCCTAATGTTACACTTCAAAAGAGGATTGCTCTTGGACTGAACATTTTGGGCCCTGATTTAACTGGCCAAGTAGAAAACAGGAGCCCAAAGTGGCTGGCTGAGGTGGGAGTATATCAGGATGTGATGATCAATTCAGTTAAATTCAATAATTCTGTAATTTACGTGGAAATAAATGTCTTCTGAGTTTGTCACACCACAGGGAGATGTCAGTAATCACCCAGACAAATGAATGATTAAAAAGATGGCCAAGTATATAAAATTAGCTGTCCACCATGATTGGCAAATCTGGAATGAAACCTCATCTGGGATCCTCTGAAGAATGAAGAATCTAGCCAGTGATATCAGTCTGTCCAGATGACTGCATGTCTGATTTGTGATTCTTTTAATAAAAAAAAAAAGCTCTTGGGCACCCAATCTGGGTCCCCAGTTAGAACTACAGCAGTGATACTATGAAAACCTGATTGTCAAGTATAAAGGTTGACACCATACTCTTACTCTTTTTAACATTCTTATAGCAAGATTATACTGTGTGCTGAATGTCTTAAGGCTAACAGACGTATTGAAGGAACTGAGGTCTGCAGGAACAATACCTATGTTATCATTTTTTGTGAGCGCTTGACTTGGCAATATAAATTTGCCTATCCTCTTTTCTAACTGTATATACACAACAAGGTCAACTGAGTTGACTTGCATCATAAGGAGACAAGGCTTTTCTCTTTCCCCTTCTTCTCAGTGTGTGAAGGAGTCTGAGCTTTAAGTAGAGTTAATGGTAATTTGGACAGTTGTTGAGTCTGTCTGTGAATGTCTATATTAGCTGGAAAAGTGACTAGGCACTCAAGGGAGAAGTGAAGGTACCTAGAGAATTAAGGAAGAGTCGGGGAAAATTATAGTGTGCAAATACAGGGAGTTGGAGTTGTGTGCAATGGTTGTGCAGTTTCCAAACAGACAAGGATTAACCTGGTTTTGTGAAGGGACTGTGTCAGCTGAGGGAAGCCCTCCACCACCTCTAAAGCTCACAAAATAACATTATAGTATGTTGTATAACTGGTTTATCTATAGATAATCACACTTTTTCTAATCAGCTTAAAAGACTGTTGTTAGCATCATTAAATGAAATGACATCTAACTTTAGTGAGGACACAGGGTTAATCCGCTGTCAGTCTGTGCATTTCATCATTACAAACATTGATTAGTTGTCAAATACTCATGTTAACAGCTATCCACAATGCTCTTCAGCTGTTGTCATCAACTATGTGTGCTTTATTTCTCAATCTTGCATGCTATCCTTCTTTAATGTACACTCCTCCTGACCCTCAAATAAATAAAGTCTGTGTCAGACATCAACACTGTCCCATCAACCATGTGTATATGGAATTATAAAACATTGTTCATCTGGTTTCAGAGTGACTGGACCATATAATCTCATTAAGTTCTCAAAATCTTTTCCACCCACAACTCCTATCCTAATAAGAGTATATTTCACATTTATTCAAAGTGTTAAAGCCTGGCTCATAAAAGGAGGTTAATTAAAGGATGTTAGAGGGTCCGTGGAAGTTGCAGTTGATGATACAAGAGCTGCTGCAAATGCATGCATGTGTGAAGTCATTTGTGTAATCACTCTTCATGCACTAGTTGAAGAGTTGCATAAAATGAATTGAACTGGCCCTGTGCTTTCCCAATGCATGAAAATCACTTTAGAGCAGGAACTTACTTTCAGGTGCAAGTGAGTAAAACTATTTGTTTTCACTACCTGTGTTTAAATCTGTTTGAGGGTGAGTTAAATGGAAAGGTTTCACCTCTGAAGTGTCCTGATGAAGTGTACTTAATGTACAAGTCCCCACAAATATATATATGTTCAATTTAAAGCTTTATGAAAGCAAACCATGACGTGCACTCTATCTGCCTCTGCCACAGCTTCAAAACCTGCACAAAGATAAACAGAGAGCAAATTAGTGTAATAACTCAAATACATGGTGGTTTGTACATTTGGGGCAGTGAAGAACATAGTAACAGACAGCAGAAAGGATAGTGGGAAAAAGGCAAGTGACCAAGAAATGGGAGATGGGACATGGGAGAGTAGCACTTTAAATAAAAGAGCTGTAAATTAGTCAAACCTGTCATGGCCTTTTTTTTTCTTTAAAATGAAAAATGCTGTAAAAGAAAAAAAGGTTTATTCCTCATTTAACTACATTATATTAGCATTTTGAAGGAACTGATCAACAGTTCAACAAACATTTACTTGGGTTCTTGATGAGATTTAGATTAAAAGATAAACATTGCACTCAGATCTGTACAATAAATATAAAGCAGCAGCTGGTTACTGAAAACTAGAAATGGGTAAACTGTTACAAAATCTGTATACTAGTACTGACTCGGAAAGTAATTACCAAATATCTTTCTCCTAAGTCACATTTTTAGTTAGATTTTGTTACTTTGGGACAGAGCCATGCTAGTGATTTCCCTGTTTCGTTTCAGGGCTAAGCTAATCAACTGCTGTATGAGTGGGTGGCACAGCAGCACAGTGGTTAGTACTCTCATCTCACAACAACAAGGTTCTGGGTTTGAGTCCTGGCTGACCCGAGGCCTTTCTGTGTGGGGTTTTCATGTTCTCCTTGTGTCTGCGTGGGTTCTCTCCACATACTCCAGCTTCCTCCCACAGTCCAAAGACATGCAGCTTAGGTTGACTGGAGACTCTAAATTGCCCATAGGAGTGAGTGTGAGTACGTGTGATTGTTTGTCTATGTCAACCCATTGATAGACTGGAGACCTACCCAGGGTGTTGCCCAGTATCAACTGGGATTGGCTGACATTTAATTCCCTAAATGTTAAACTTCTCTTTTAATAGTACACCTATGATAATAGGTAAACTTATGATGTTCTCATTGGTCTTGATTATAACCTTTACAAATAATAAGTTATCTTTCTCTCTACAGCAACATAAGTATTAGCTTTTTTTAAAATACTTTTTTGTGCTGCTCCCACCCAGGTTCACAGTATGACGTTTAT
>NW_018127909.1:2343129-2350657 GCF_001952655.1 Monopterus albus | reverse complement strand
ACCTCTGAGACTATCACAGTGCAGGTGCATTTATACGGAGACTTGATTCCACACAGGTGGATTCTATTTATCATCCTTTGTCATTTAGGTCAACATTGGATCATTCAGAGATCCTCACTGAACTTCTGGAGAGAGTTTGCTGCACTGAAAGTAAAGGGGCTGAATAATTTTGCACGCCCAATTTTTCAGTTTTTTATTTGTTAAAAAAGTTTGAAATATCCAATAAATTTCGTTCCACTTCATGATTGTGTCCCACTTGTTGTTGATTCTTCACAAAAAATGACAGTTTTATATCTTTATGTTTGAAGCCTGAAATGTGGCAAAAGGTCGCAAAGTTCAAGGGGGCCGAATACTTTCGCAAGGCACTGTATCTGCGACACAGACAGAGCTCTGTGTCTGCACCATGTGCCAGTACTGCAGTGGGTTTACCTAATGTGTTTGAAAAGCCCTGTTTTATGTTTGCACTATATGTCCTAAGTGACACAAATAGGCTGCTGATGTGTGTGTGCGCTGCAGTGAAAACATATCATTTGATGATCAGTGCTCCTTCTCCTGTCTCAACTTATCCCTCTTAGCTATCTTGTTTTTTTTGTGAGCCATTAACATCTATGTGTCATCCAGTAACTTACCACTGAACGTGAATGGAACAGAGTCTAGGATAAGGTGTTTCCATTGTAGAGACGTAATGTCTCATCTTCAGAGGTCTGGATGTACTGCACAATTCTCATCAAGTATCAGCAGGATGAGATTTTGTTGCTGCAAATAACTGATCTCCTCAAATACACAAGTATGTTATGGAAGCAGATAGATCAGACGGGGCTAACACAGAAGGGTTTATTACAATGTATGTGAACTAAGTGCACTCTGAGCATAAACAGTGTCTGTGGAAATATTTAAAACTAATCCACAAAAGATACATTAATTCAAGTCACTGAATAATCACATTTAAAACTCCGTTGTTTGTCCTTGAAAATTTAATCATCCAGCTGGCACAGGAGAGCAGAGGCTTTTGTTATCCAATAGTCGCAAGGTCGCTTGGAGGGAAGCATTACTGTGACAACAAAATTTGTTGAGTGACCTGCAGGGAGACAGAAATAAAGGGTGAGGGAAAATATGAATCAAAATAATTATCCTTTATGTTAGTGATAAGAGGACATTCCTTGTGCCTTTTCAATAATAACTACCCAAAATAATGAGTACCTGCTGCATTATGGTATATTAACAAAAAATTCCATCTGCTCAAAATACAATAAGTCAAAAAATGCCTTAAAATGCAAAAGCATTAACTAAACTCTTATGTGAATATGTCTGTTGAGATCAAGTATGTACCAGTGGTGGACAAAGTCCCAGCTCTGGCTGAGGTCTTGTACAGAGGAGCATGGTAGAGGTGAGGCTCAGGCATGTAGTTCTGCTGAGGCTCAAAGTGCACCACTGGCAGCATGGTGTTCATCACCCGAGGTAGTGCATCCTCAATCACCATATTGTCATCGTCCCAGCGAAAGGCATCCATGAACATACCGTGCACAAGCACGCCATCCTCGGGCTCTGGTAACTGTTGTTTAAACAAGTCAGAGAAGAAATATATTCACAGTAATTAATACTTTCTTTTAAACAACTTAGTCTTTTGTGCTCTCTCTGCTTTTGTGAGTAACTTGTGTAGCACTGGTGTTTAGTGTGCTTTCACATTTACTGTTCTCACTCAGTTACCTTGTATAAACTGGGTTACCAAGAGCAATGTCAACCAGCATTTGAAACACCCAACATTCCTAATGTTTTTGTCCTTGTAGAATTTTTGTACAACTCTTTTACCTAAGCTTTATGGACTTTATTTGCATTAGCAAAGAAGTGAAGGGTGGTATGGTGCCTTATGAAGCAGTTCAAAATAAAATCGGTCTAATGAAATCCCAGTGGACTTAACTTGATGTCCAATGTCTGTGAAAAGAAACATATAATGCACCTGTGCTGCATGAAGTAAAATTTATTGTTCATAAACTTGTTGATCTTAGTTTGAAAACCAATCTGTAATCTAGCTGTAAACTGCAAAAAATGAGAAGGATAGACTGTAGTCTTGATTCAAAAAGAAGTCATACTGTATGACTATGCAGAGAAAATGGAAAGCAGACGATGACGGGTTGGCAGCTCTGTTCTGGCACATTTAGATCCCTCTACGGTGTAACACAAATACTTGTGGGAGATTGTACAAAACCTGTGTATCAGAAAAAAGTTGCATTGTTAATTTTGTTGTATTTAGTGCTGGAAAGGCAAAGAAGCTCAGGGGGAGAAAGTTAATCTGGGTGAAATAGTTGACAGAGGAGCATTGACAACAAGAGTTGTAAATGGACTTACAGTACAGTATGTAGCACTTTTCTACACACCCAGTGCATTTTACAATATTTGACTATTCACCCCACAAATGCTCATAGTAACACTCATAGCAAAACTGCCATACTATCTGTAGGAAGCCCCTCCAAAACAATCACCTGACAACTTCCAGGGCATCGAAGGGATTATTCAAAGACTTCTACCTGGAAATAACTACCCCTCTCAGCTGCAATCCCTTTTACCAAAGGCTATATAGTATATAGTGTTCCTTCTTGGTTCTACCATTTGACTCCAGTCAGGTGTTGTGTTTGTGTGCCCCCATGTAAATGGGATTTAGTTTTTTTTACTTAATCCAAATCACATTACATGTGCTCACAATTTTGATTTTGTTGTTAATATCCACTTGTTTTGTTTATGTTCTGATACTTTTGTTCTCACGGCATAGCACAAACCACACTGCATGCATGGCGACTGAACAACAAAAAATAAAAGAAAACCACAATTGCCGCTTTGTGGTTGTATGCCTCCACCAATCAGTCAAATTCACAGGCATAGGACAGACATGAGGTCACTGTGACTATGATCTTTGACAGCCAAAATGTAATCAGTTAATCACTGAGTCCAAGTGGACACTTATGTCAAATGTGAATAAATTCCTTCAAGAATGAGTCTGATGGACGTATGAACGGTCGGATGGACAACCCAAAAAATAACACCTCTGGGCATGAGGATGTCAGTGTGGAGGCGAGGCATAACAAAAATGCTTTGCATTGTATCCATGAAGTCTCTGCCCCATCAATACTCAAAAACACTTCCGCATACCCAGGTTCAGAATCTGATACAATTTGTCACATCCACACATACACTAATGGCAGTTGAAAGCGGGAGCAACTTGGGTTTCAGTGTCTTATCCGAGGACACTGACACATGCTGTAGAAGCCAGGGATCAAAGTGCCAACCTTATGGTTAGAAAATTACCCGCACTACCTCCTGAGCTACAACTGGCCCAAGATATGTAAATTCTGCAGAGTGAATTCGAGGTGGATGGACATAGAGTTCTTACCTAAGTTCTAAGCTAAGAATGCAAAAAGTAATACAATTCCCAAAAGACTCCATTGTAGTGTTTGATGCTTCTATTTTGTGTTATTTCTTATTTCTCTTCTGGACATTTATGATGTCTGCTGCCTTGATACTAACGCCAACAATAATTTTTGAAAGAAGCGATTTTTAAGTCGTTTTTGGGCACATTTTATACCTTCATTAGCCTCCACGTAAGGAGATGACATGAGATAAGGTGAGTGCAACATGGGGAGTGATGTTACCAGTTGGATGTGATCCAGTGATTAGGGACCAGTGCTACAGTGGTCCATGCCTTATAGATTAATGAGGGTCCTTACACATCACATACCAACAACAACCTTTCCAGTACCTCTTTATCCATGTCCAGTTCTGCATTGATGGGCAGAGTGCGTAGAGCCTCATAGACCACTGCCTGATCCCTGTATGTTGGAGCCAGGCTGAAGCGGAAGTTCAGCTCATCAATGGGCAAACTGTAACGCCTGGCATGATTCTGCAGCACTCCTACAGGCCAACACGCAGATAACAATAAACAGGAAGCAAAGACATAACACACACGATGAAACACACAGAGATAACAATAAACAGGAAGCAAAGACACACACGATGAAACACACATACAGTAACTCAGCATTGTTCTTTGCACAATAGTGCATTGAAATAGTGGCAACCAAGGATAGGGAGTAGTTAAAAGCTAATCACATTATTTTCATGTACAGTATATGCTTGAAAGAATGATCACTATAATTCTATTATATTATAGCAGTTTTGGCATTTCCCTTACTGTGGCAGCTCACTAAAAAGATTGAGGATGTTTTGGTATTGCAGTGTTTTACCAGTAAGAAAGCCTTGAGGGAAGAAAAATCCAGAGATCCAAAAAGATTTGGGCTGACCACGTGTGATCCAGGTCTAGCAAGAGGAGATGAAAGAGAGGAAGAGATGTAATTAAATGTATCTTTAAATAGCTAAAGTTTTTAATCTGTTGTGTTCAGTGTTAAATAAGCCACGGTGCTTTGCAGGCATCCCATTACTCATGAGACCTGAAAGATTCACTGACTCAACATGTGCTGGCACAGTGAGGCAGAATCTCTCTTCTGAGGTAGTGAACATATACAGCAGGACTAAGCAGTGACCCATCATGTTACAAACTCATGCAACTCTGCCCTGTTTGCCCCTTTTATGTGTGTGAGAGAGAATGAATTTTAGTGACTGTGCAACACACATGCTCAGACCAGTCTAATGGAAGAACAGTTCAAATCAGGGGAGATGAACCAAATGCTGTATATAGGAGGAGGGAAAGGGAGAGAGAGTGAGAGAGTCTGTCCCAGGGAAGATTACAAAATGTTCTTGTAAATGTTTTTCTGCCCAGCAAGGGATCACACAGAAATACCTGCACACTTGCACTCAGATGCACACAATCAAACAATATCCACTGTCATATAATTATCACATCTTTTCCTATGTTGTTACAAATCAGTTTAAATGTATTTATTGAGACAAATTATTTTAAACACCATATTTGTAACTCTGCATAATTTACACCAAACATGCAAATGTGTGTTTCTGTGTAAATATCTGCAGCCTCTCACAAACCTGGATGAAAGCAGTCCTGAGGACCAGGTCCTTGACCCAGGAAGACAGGGTTTTGAGAGAAGGGTAGGCAGAAGTTGCCCAGTGGGTGGGGACCTGATTATTCAAGAAGCTTGTGTAGATACGGTCCATTTCCTCTGACATCACCACCAGACCTGCTATGGCTTTCTGCAGAGTGACAAGGGACATCTGGGAAGCACATAAAAAAAGGAAAAAAAAATAAGTCAGCTGATCAATGAGGTGGATGAAAGGACATAAGACTTCTACAAATGCAGTTTTTTCCCTTTGAGATGTCTGTGCAGATTCTCAGTCATCCAGGTCATAGTAAGCTGAAAAAACTTAGAAAAAAATACAACTGGACTAGATTTCTAGGTCGAAGACATTTCACCTCTCATCCAAGAGGCTTCATCAGTTTGGATGTTAATTTTTTCTAAGTTTTTCAGCTTCCCTTTGAGATATATAAGACATGGGTCCAATTTTATTTTCTTTTGTAGTGTCCTCTGATATCAGTAGCTGACAGGAAAAAAAGTTCAATCCAAACTGCTTCTTTAAAACATAACTCGTACGGTGGAGCCAGTGACCTGGTGGTGAGATAAAACCAAAAGTCACAGCTGACAAAGTTATGACAAAGACATTGTGTTGACAGTAGTTAGATGAATGGACCTATTTCAGTTAAGGACATATTTGAGCATGAAAGGCATAAAATAGATACTGGTTTGTAATGCAGCAGTGATGGCTACTACACAACACCATCCACTGTTTTGAAATTAAATGCTTTTAATGTGAAAGAAGAGCAACAGGAAATCTATCATTAGCAGCTGAATAGTTAAGCAGAAGTGAAGTGGCTGTTTAATAAAAGGTAGTAAGTGTTTCAGCATGTCTATTGGAATACATCCTACTGACCTACTACAACTAGAAAAGCTGTGTGTTTGAGCCATCTAGTGAGCTGCTACTGTTGGCAACTAGATGTGTAGTCAGACACGGACACTAAACTCGACTGTAGGCTAGCGGGGCTTTGTGTGTTTTTCCACAGAAATACAGTATCAACAGGCAACATGAAGGAGAGACGCAGGAAAAACTGAACAAGACACTAATTTCTGTGCCATCTCAAAGTGAGTACTGGCCTCAGCCTGGCTACCCCTGTGTGAATTGCCTGGCTCCGCGACTGCATGACTCCTGTCTATAACATTCAAATGTGTGTTTTATGTGTCACCCTGAGAACTCTGAGCAGGTTGTTGAATCGGTCAACTTCTTGGCCCAACACAGTTGTGAGCGAGTTAAGGCGGCCATTTTCATCTTGTACAAAAAGAGTTTCCACTGCCTCATCCATGTTCAGATGCTCTGTACACAGACAGATGGACAGGAAGACAGGTGGACAAAATTGATATCAAAAACAGTAAAAAACAGTATTAGTTATTGAGCTTTGCAAATTATATTCTCAGCAGTTACTCAAACTGACTATGAATGTGTGTGGGTTGGTGTAAGTATATGTGTGTGTATATATCAATATACCAGGTATCTTGGCTAGTATAGATTCAGCCAGATCACAGACTATCTCATCATTACTTTTAGCTCCATGCTGGGCTGAAGAGCGGGGATAAACATCCAGTATGGTGTTGATTAGCATCATGGTTTCATGGCGCTGAGGAGGCAAACACATAACACATACAAGAGAATACAAGTATAGTGTGTGTGTATATAGGACAAGATCAAGTGGCAACCTCCGGGGCTGAGAAATGAAGCCCTTGTGGAGGTGCCAGAACCTGCAGGTGTTCAAATAGCCGCTTGAGGCCGGCTCCAAAAGGGAGTCCATCCCAGCAGACTCTAATGTTAAAATGCCCATCTTTACAGCAGAAATTAGATTAGATTAGATTCAACTTTATTGTACCAATGTACAAGTACAAGGCAACGAAATACAGTTTAGCATCTAACCAGAAGTGCTATAACAGCAGTGCGGAGTGCACAGTATCTACAGTCAGTACTAATTTACAGACAGATATGTACAATTGATATTTACAGTAAGATATGTAAGGTAATGTACAATATACAACAGACTTGTAGTAAACATGTTTGTGGCCTGGTACAAAAAACTGTTTTGGTCTCTATTGCTAATTTCCCCTTCCTGTTGCCTGAGCGAGACCACAGCTGCAGAACAGAGTAAAAGTTATGCATAACGGCTGCTTTAAATGACAGGTGGGAGGGCCTCACCATAGGTAGCTGGCCACTAGCTGTCTAGCAAGCTCACTCATGCTCCGCCTCTTTGCCCATTTTTGGATTAGACCTAGCAGGTGGAGTGAAGCACTACTGATATAGCGACAGCCATATTGGCTTTTCAGAAAACCAATGGGTGACGTCACAGTGGGTTTGCCCCGTTTTTATATACAATCAGTGGACAAAGACTGATATCAAAAACAGTATTAGGCATTGAGTTTAATGAATTAGATTTAAAGAAGTTTTACAGATATGTATGTTTTTACTGTGAGATGCTGCTGTTATTATTTCAGTATTGTTTCTCACCTGAAAGGCCAGGTTGGCATTC
>NW_018127909.1:2326033-2343059 GCF_001952655.1 Monopterus albus | reverse complement strand
CTCTAGTTCATCTGTATCTGGGGCATAGTAGGTGCCTTAACACAGAGGGGAGAGAAAACTATGAATACAAATAGGAAAATGTACAGTTATATGTACGCATACTAGGGCTGCATGATAAATTCTTTTGTGAGCGTAATTTAGATCCCTGTGTGATCTCAGTCTCATGTGACAATGATTCTGCCATGTTACCTCACAAAATAATTTATCGTGCAGCACTAGCATACACTGTAACAAATGGACTTTTGCATACAGACATGCAGAGACCTGCTGCATGGGATTTTAATATATTGTAAAGCAGTTCTGTGATTTTGTTTATTTACAGAATCAAGGAAAACAGAGAAGGAGACTTCACAATACCTGAGGAGGAGTAGGTGTAACCAGGCTCCAGAGTATTAGGGGAAAAGAAGCCTTTGAGGATAGTTCTGAGGCAGCGTTGGTCCCAGGCATCTGTCACTCTGCCTCCATATGTGATCTCACCTGGAGAGGCAGGCACAATCACCACTGAATATTATTAGTTTGCATAAGTGTTCCTTTTTAAGTGTTAGAGTATGCGGTTCTCTCCCTACCTTTGTCCCAGTTTGAGCTCAAGCCTCAAGTGCCACATTGAAATGATTCCAAATTTCATTCAGTCCTCATGACTAAACACTTGTTTGTCCTGTTCTCCTTCTCCAACTTCCTCAGCTGGGAAGTTCACACTGCACGTTCTACCTCATGGTTTAGTTTATGCTGTATACCTTTGTGTTATTTCCCTTTTGAACTACTGTAAGTTTTTCTATAACATCCTTGCAAAGCAGTAGACAGTTGAGTGATGTGTGACACTTGAGTCAAAGGCTGCATCTCCTTTCTTAGTAAAAATTTAATGTATTTACTTTAAAAACTCTGGTCAAATGTCAGACTCTGGTCATTGAGGATTGCACTGACAGACACAATGGAGCTATGCACTGTAAACACTAGTACTACATTGTATATTACCTTCATTATTATTAAAATATTCATAAAAAGTTTGAATGCTGTGCCCACCTGAGTCTCTTTGTATCTCATAAAAACACAGAAGGACTACATGTGTAGCCTCATTATAAAGGTTACACACAAAAAGAGCTCTTTGACTTCTCATGCAATAATGCACAACACAGAGAGGCTGAAACCTGTGTGGCCTGATGTCAAGACAGACAATGGGAAAAAGACTATGACAAGCATGGCACAAGGATACAGATATTACCAAAAGAGCAAAAGGAAGATGAATTAAATGCTACTTAACATTTAACATGTCAACACTTAAATTCCATGCTTTCTGTAAATGTTCACACAGTTACACAATATTCAGACAAATCTCTGCTGACACCTTTAGTAAACAAGCAGCAGGCGTGGCAGAACTGGCAGAGCCTTTTCTTTTTTAAACACCAGACAAGAGGAACAGTTGCTTCTAAAAAAAGGAAAGGCAATTATGCTTGATTTGAGCCCATATTCTTTCCATCAAAGACTGTGTAGCTCTGGTTCACAAGAACTGCCAGAATCAAGATTTAAACTAATAGCACAGTAGTGTGATAACAACAATGGGAGATACCAATTTGATGTGATGTGCTCCACTGAGACTGAGCACAGCACATAATCATTTGGAGGTGTAATTGAAAATGAGGTTAGGGAAACAAATGAACTTTAAAAATGTGATGAGTATTGTTAATGAAAGGGGATGCGCCTCCTTCTTCTTTATAATAACTTTGAAGATGTCTGTCCAGGAAGCTCAGGATAAACAGTATTAGGCTGACATAATTAAATTCAACTGAAACTTAATTTGTGTCCATATGTATGCCAAAGATAGGATATTGGAATACAATAAAACTGCATTTTACCTTCATGTTTCATGTACAGTTATCTAAATTTGAAAAAAACAAATTATGGATGTGGAAAATGGAAATTTGAATTTTCATTTAAATAATGTCATGTTTATGAAATCTATCAGTCATCCATCAAAATCAGTGGGCAAGGCATGATGACTTTAGTAATCTTCTACAGAACTGTGCGACAGGCACACACTCAGTCGCCAGTTTATCAGTATACCTTGCTAAAGCTATCACACTCAAATGATAGTCCTCTAATAAATCCCACCTTCATGAAGGTTAGGGTTCCATTCTGTAGAAACTTTTCTAAGGGTTAATTTAACTGCATTGCCATTCCGGAGGTTGTAGTTAGTGGTCCTGTAGAATTTAATCTCATTATACTGACAGGTGTTTCTAATATTAGGCTATTGTCATTGGTATAAATGGGCAATAATAAAGGCTGTGATTTGTTCTCTTTATTTTACATACTGTGCATCCAAACAGTTTAATTCCCTATCTGCTGGGGACATCTGTTTGTTTCCACGTTATTTCCATAAACACAGGACAGAGGAAAAAAAGCAGTGTTTCTTGAGAGAGACCATAGCTGCAAGAGAGAATGAAACAGTGCTACAGAACAGCCATGCTTTGTAAAATTAGCAAACATTTTGCTTTAACCATTTCACATGACACTGAAAATGTGTGTTGTTGACAAAACAGAGTGCGGTCTGTGTCACACACTGGCAACACAACAAATAAGGCAGCGAATATGAAGATAAAATGATACTGTTTCCCGTCTTCTTTACAGCCAAACAATTTGAAGTTTCATCTAATGCTTGCACTTTATGTTTTATTTACTAGCAAAATTTATATGTCTACGCAAATACACACACAATACAGTTATCCCTCTATGTGGACGTCCTACCTGTAATGTAGATGAGAGCATCCCAAGGGATGGTGCCATCTTTGCAGTAGAGACTGAGGTTGAGCAGAGCACACTCCCTGTCACTGTCGTTAAACTCATAGCCAATGTTCCAGCCCAGAGGGCCAAACCTTTTCCGTTCCTAAGACAGATGAAGACAAAACACAAGGACATATGAAGAATGACAGGCACACACAATGCAAACATATACAAAAGCATGCAACAAGAGAATAAAAAATACCCAGGCCCTCACAGCAGTAATGATAATATGGATATAACCTGGATGATTGCATGGAAAAAGCTGATTCCAAAGACAATCTTCCTCCACTGGCGTCCCAGAACGTGGTCTTCAAAAAAACTGCTGGAGATCTCGGTGAAGGCCCGTCGCATGTTGGCTCGCAGGCCTTTTGGAGGCTCATTAGTCACCTGGCAATGACATACACAAGCACACAGGGTTCGAAGGCTTCAAGTTTTGCCCAAACTAGCAAAAATCTTGTGTTCTCACTGGTATCAGGCTAGTCTTCCTTGTTATGTAGGCAGCGGATGAGCCTAGTTCTGATAACTGTAACGGTCTTACAGTTCTCCCTCCTGGAAATGTATGTATAATTCCCTCTCATCAGTTTTGTTTTGTTGCTGACCCTGAAAGCTGGATAATTAACTCTCATGTAAAGTTTATACTGCAGACACAACCTGATGCTGCAGATCTACAAAAACAAGCCAAACAAAACTGTTTCTCAATTATATTTAATGACGTTTTTAAGCAGTTACTGAATATTTAAAGGTAGGGTTGGTGATCCTGGAAAAACCATCAAGAGGAAACTTCATTTGGAAGTAGACATCCAAAGAAATCCCATTCTTTTGTTCTAACTTCTCTCCAAAGCCACTTCTCCAAAACACAATACACACTGCCTGACTAGTGCTTACAGGAAAATAACAACCCCCCACCCCAAAAAATAAATACATTTTTATTTCACAGATTAAAAATACAATATATAGAAAACACAACAGAATAGTGCCATGGCGTCACTTTTCAGCCCCTTTTGTTCTCTCAGTTGTCACCGTCATTCAAAAGCCACACCAATGTTAATTCTGGTTTTACTTCTTGCAGCAGCCAACTTTTTTTTTAGTTGTAAGCTTCTCAAATGCGGTGTTACCTGCCCAGATCTGCGGCCCCAAACCTTAGTTGGGGACCTCTGGTTCATGGCTAAACAGCTTTAGCCCTGGCTCGTAGCCCATAACTAGCCTGAGAGGTCCAGGCTTTTCCGGTGGAGAGAAGTGAACAGGGAGGCCAGCTAACTCTGTTTATCTTGGTAACATAAGCAGGTCAGGTGTTTTCAGCCCTGCTGCTGCCACAGATGACAGATGGTTTAAAGTTTCCAGTGCATTTAATGTATTCATTGCCTTTGGGGTGAAAAGAGAAAATCAAGAAGTGTAACAAAAATGCTTCTGGAAGGAATTGCCAACCTTACCTTTAATCAAAGATTGCATAGCTTACATAAACAGTGTGTACTGGAAAGTAACCTAAAAATTTATGTTACTAACCACCAGTGGTGAAAAGTAAATAAGTACATTTAGTCAAGTACTGTACTTAAGTGCAATTTTGAGGTATCTGTAGTTTTCTTGAATATTTTCATTTACTGCTACTTCATACTTCAACTTCACAACATTTTACAGGCAAATATTGTACTTTTTGCTCCACTAAATTTTATTTATCATTTTAGTTACTAGGTATTTTACAGAACCAGATTAATACAAAAATTATAGTATCATTAGACTTTATTGTTCTCCAGTGGAAAATTCACAAGCTACCCATTGGTATGTAAAGTGCTTCAAATTATAAACATATAAGCTTGTTAAAACTAGCTCCCCCTTCACCAGCTGCAACTTTAAATGTGACATAACATAGGAACCTTTTCCCAGATTCTGAAGCTGATGTTACTGCTAAAATGAATTGTTAATTCATTCCTGGAGAAAAACTCAGCAGTATTAAAACTAGGACTGACATGTACAGTACATACTCACGGTCATTTGCTGCTATTATTTTAACTTGTGATGTTGTAGCTGTTCCCAGATGATGTACTTTACACACAGATCCCAAATTTCAACTTCCCGATTTGTGCCTGACATCCACCATCAACAAGTTTATCAGTTTGTTAGTTTGTTTTTTAACCAACAAATAGCAGCTGTGTAACTTTTGCCTGAACTGTAATGTACAGTACTGAATAGGCTTTGTGGTAGATAAATACACACATTATGAGAACAGTGTCAAAGCAATACATTTACTGATCTGTGGCATTTTTACTTACTTATAGAAGTAAAGGAATTAAATCTTTAAATAAACCTATATAATAAAACCTTGTTCCTCCTACAGCCTGGCATTACTGAGTACTGAAACACTGTACTGACATTGTACCATCTTTTAGGAAAGTGTACCAATTCTACCTTTGTTCAGCTAATAAGTATGAAAAATGTTGCATACCTTACCAATATAATGAATGCAAATCACATCCATTTTGCCTTTGTATTTACAGTACATTATCACAACAGACACAACTAGTGCTATTATCTAATTACATTGTAACTAATAAGCTTTCTTTAACTTACTATCTGTAGAATATAGAACTGAAATGATTAATTAATAGATTTCTGTACAAATACAATATGCGTAGTATCAAATGCAAGTTTCCCACAGAAGTCCAAGATGTTATACTCAGTATGAATAATAGGAAAACTCCTCACAGAGAAAAATAATAAAAAAGCAAGAGTAACTATATAATGCTCACAGGAGAAAATGCTCATTTCTTCAAAGCTGAATGTTTTCCCAGTGGAAGTGAATGTAAGAAATTTCTTCATACTGAGAACATTAATCCTGCAGCACAATCTTTGACAATCTTCAAATGAACTGAACTGAACTGAGATTATAGTGGCACAAGGTGTGTGTATGTGTGCTTACCTTGACAGAGTTTTGGAGTACTGTAACAGGAAACACATTGGTAGGCATGGAACTGAGAAACAAACGAAAGTCCTCGTGGACTGATGTGTCTACACAGGAACAGAGAGAACTATTATTCATACTCAAAGAAATTAATTCATTAAGGAATATCTAACTACACAGTAAAAATAAAAGTTCTGTAATGTGTATACTGCATTGTATTTGCTTTGGGTTTATATATTTTGTTGACTTTTTCAAGTTGTAGTGAGACAGGTACACATTAGAGCTGTGCAGGTCAAGTCACAAAGATGTTACAAAGTTCTGAGTCGGCAAATTATAAAATGACCCCCCCACCCCCCACCCCCACCCAAAAAAACCCTCTCTCCCAGTGCCTCTTTTACACCTGTGGGTTTACATGTGCCACATGTAATAGAGTGGCTGTAGAGACTTATCTGTCCACCTATCAGGCCGAGTACTAAATTGAAGCCCAGTGCTTATACAAGATTGTATAATCTTGTATAAGCACTATAAAGACTGAAATGCATATCATATAAACTCAACCACAATGACACAGTTTATGCTAGTACTTTAAATGAATAATTAATTATGATAATCTTCTAACCCATATCAAAGCCCAGTAGTAGTGATATCAAATTTAATGTGGTAAATTAAAGCCCAGTAGTAGCAATAGTAAATTAAATTGAACTGAACCACTAGTATGATGATGTTACACAAAGTTCCAGCACGGTTCTGGTAGCTGTGACCTTTCAACGGCCACTGGGTAATTTTGCTTTTCATGCCATGTTATATATACAAAGTCCAGATGAAAACCTTAAAATGGATCCATCAATCTTATTTTCAAGGGCAAGAGAACAGAAAATCCGATACGACCCACATCTGAAATTGGTCTGCCCTTGTGTAATAATCCATGTACACACACACACACATTTTACATAAATATTTTTATGCTCATGTTACAATACCAGGCTCAGTAAAAGTCTTGATGAGCTCTTCCATGGCTAACATCCAGGAGACAGCCAGATGACAGTTCTGCAGGAAGACCCAGTTGCCATTCTGCAGCGCTGTATGGATCATCTTCTCTGCTATTGGCCCCTGGCCTTGACCCAATGAGATGGACTCAACTCTAAGAGACAGTGAGAGATGGAACTAACATTTGGATCACATACTTGCATATGCTGATTATTACTTTAGTTTGGTACTTTAAGATTATGTATCTATCTATCTATACACATGCTGATTATTACTTTAGTTTGGTACTATAAGATGATCTATCTATCTATACATCTCGGTCTATTTTTTATGATTCAAATTATAACATGCTCTGGTAAAGTTGGAAGTTGGAAGATTGGTATACAAGACTGGAGGAGTTCATTATTGTTTTCGCTGCTGGTATACTATAACTACTGTAGACAACCTTTACAGGTCACCTTTAGCTCACTTCAACTATCCTATGTGCCTTTTTTACCTGTCAAGACATCCTCTCTCTTTTGCAAAGCGATGGAAGGCACCCATGGGATCAGACCCTGTGCTGAGGATGAAGACCAGTGGGGTGGAGGGTGACATGTCATTGTAGAGGTTTGCCAGGTCAACTGGAGGGTTTTCCACAAACTGCTTCCCCAGGCTGACAATCACAAACTCTGTTGCTGCAAACACCACCTGGAAAGGAGAAGGAGGAATTACAGTATGTGCATGAAAAGGTGTGACAAAGGAGGAGGTAAATAGACAGCATCAAGTAAGTAAGAAAGGGATAGACATAAAAAGTCAATTTTAACCGATGTTATAACCAAGGGAACTGAGGAAGACTGACATTACGGAGACATAACCAGTAATAAAATGTAATAAGTGATGGGTATATTTATTGAAAGTGGGCTACAGAGGCACTACAGAGACAAAAAGGTTTTATTTTCTAAGACTCTTTTGATGACATATCTGGTTTTCCATGGGAGAGCAAGGGACAGAAGACTATACCTCAAGGTATTGCTGAGGGCTACAGGCAGGGCTGAAGACCAGAGTAATTTTACATTAGCACAATTAGCTAAATCTTTGCTGGGCATAAGGATATAACATCATCTGACATGGACAAAATATAATTTTAAATTCCTCCTGTGATCATGTTGGTCTAGAAGCAAATAAACAATTTCCAAAATATTTATATACATCTTCGGATATAGCTCATCTAAACATACCTCCTCTCCCATGAAGCTTTTTATAAGGATTAGCTTCTGGAAGGTCCCCAACCTCTCATTCCAGTAGCCTTTGATCTCGCTGTCCTTATTCACCTCTTTGGACTCCCCAAGAGGAGGTAACTCTGACACATAGTCTTTCCAGGTCTCTGGATTAATAGATGCTTGAAAACACCCTAAAGGAGAGGCATTTGTCATTAATGCTATACAAGTCTTCAAAAACGATTCTTTGTCCAGTAGTTTACATGTAGATTTGTACACCATGCAATGTGTCAGGCTTATATTTATAATATAAACCTGACAGTTAAAAATTGTTTTGTAACTAGGTGAAACATTCTACTTTTTATGTGTAGCAGAAACACAGTGCACTAAATATGGTGATTCTTGTTAGATCAGCCAAGGTAACAGCTGGGTTAGGTTACCTAGCTTGATGTGGATATGGGTTCTGGTGATTTCCTTGGAGATGTCCTTGAAGCAGGGCAGTGTGTCCTCCAGCTCACAACATGTCTGCCAGTAAAAATCACTTAGCCATGGCACATCTGGCCGTTCTGTATAGTCCTGGAAGATGGGGAAATAGAAGAGGAGATGATTACAACAGTAAATGGTAGAGATAGGTAAAAGATGAAGAACAGACTTTGAGGAGAGCGGAAATAAACAAGAAATAAAGGATGTCAATAAAAGTGTAAAAGAGATGATATGATTCCAAACATCTAAGGAAGGTAGTCACAACAGATAAATGAGTAATGGCATGAAAATGCAAATACAAATTCGAACAGAATTCCAAATTAGCAAGTGAAACATAGATGATGAATGTATTGAAGTTGTGACAGAAGACAGAAACACAGAGGTGTGGGAGATGAAAGGAAGGACAGCATTAGTATGAGGATCACGACGGCTGATGGGCAACACTGCTAGCCTCATTAATGTCATATAAATAGCCATACCTTTGGATGTCACTGATTTATCTGTTTTGTGGTCTTAAAACTATCAGTAACTATCAATAAAACCAAAGCTAAATCTCAAAGTTCCTTTACTGCCTAAACCAGCGGTGCCTCAACTAGACACCTTTCTGTTGCCCTTTTTTGAGAGAGAAGATCAGAATTATGGAGAAATACATATCTATAGACTGTTTAGAGTTCAGATGACCTCATTTAGCCCCTCTGAAGGTGTCCAGAAGGACATGATATCTGACTTGAGCTACTGTAACTTTTGCACTGATTGCTCTATTAGCATGCTACAGGCAGGTTTGTTTGGACTGCTGACAGACAGAGATACTCTGCATTTCTTATCTCTCTTTCACAGAAATAATTATTTTGTCAACCTCTCCACAAAATGACTCATATGTTCTTTTGTCTCCATTCTACTGTCTCTATATCCATCAGTTTCACTATTTCCTGAGCAATAAGACGGTCAAGAGGAAAGACACAGTCGGACATAAAAGTGGGAAAGAATGAAGATAATTTGGGGGGGAAATAAAACAATGT
This sequence comes from Monopterus albus, assembly GCF_001952655.1. NCBI lineage: Eukaryota > Metazoa > Chordata > Actinopteri > Synbranchiformes > Synbranchidae > Monopterus > Monopterus albus. The sequence continues at coordinate 2,333,703 of NW_018127909.1, read as the reverse complement.
CTTGTTTATCTGCAGTAAAGAGGATCCAGCCAACAAATTGTAACAGATTTCTCTATTTTCTAGTGGTTATAATATTCAGCAGTCAAAAAATATGAAGAAAAAAAATTTTCTTAATTGAGAATTTGTGACACAGTTAAAATAGGCAGTTATATTCAGCTTTCCGACACTAGCTATTTGTGTCTCTCTCTCCTGTATCACCTGAACGATGCACTAGGTAAAATGTCACTCTCTGTGACAGTGTTTTGTTTGCAGACAACTTAGTTAAGTTACAGCTTAAGTATAGATGGTAGGTTGTGTGTGTCACTAACTAGTTCATTACATAATTTTCAAAAAAAATGGATGAGCAAAAATTGGATTCCAGTCACCACCACACCCATCCCCCTCATAAAACCGATTTTCATCTGACACCAGGATTTATCAGAGCTTGATGATTTGATTCCCCACCCCACCTCACCTTTTCCAAAGATGCAGCGCCTCTTAGAAAATGCTGCCACTCCTCATCTGAGATCTCACCACGCTGCTTCATGATCTCTACACACAACATGAAGCTGTAGATGAGCTTGTGTTGCTCGAAGAGTCCACGGGACACATTGATGTAGGAGTTGAGCAAGATCTGGTCCACAAGGATCTGCAGACGCTGCTCTAACACACTGCTCTTTTCTGATGTCTCAATGGTGAAGTTAAAGAGCTGAGGATGAAGAAGAAAACAACCATGTGAGAGATTTATTTAATATAAAAAAATAAGTATGTTACATGGAGGCTTGTAGCCCCAGACTATGTTCCTGTTAAAAATGTCAGATGGAGATTTGTCTGTGGCTTTTAAAATAAAACCTGGGTACTCTCTCTCACCTGTTTGAAGTACTTGAGGGAGAACTGGTACATAGGATCGATCTCAGAGAGACCGGCAATGACAAAGTACAAGACTGAGCCTCGGGTGGCCACAGGTCGGTAGCGTTCCCTTGCAGAGTTAATCATCAACTCAGTGTCCACTGCCTCCTCCAGACGATGCTTTATGTCCTCTGATGTCACCTGGGGCATTGTAGAAACAGTGAGAAAATTACAAAAGAAACAAAATAGAGGAACAGCAGGTAGATGTAGGAGGGAAACAAAAAAAAAGAACTGCAGAAGGAAAATTCTGAACATCAGTGAAATAATTTTTGAAGGAGATGCCAATTTATCATCTTAATAGTACATAACAATTAAGATGTTATGTACATAAGACAGACATCCATATGACCTCTGCCTCATTCCAGATTTACCTTTGATTCCTGGAGAGTATGAATTAACTTTTCATTGTCAAGTATATTCCCTTCAGAGGTAAAGAGAAGTTTAAGGATGCGGTCTTCAATATCTTTCAGCTGGTTGCGGTCAGCATTGATGCGCACAATCAGCTGATTCCTCTGTTCCTCAAGCTGTGGACTCTCCAGACACACCACATCACTGAGGAGAGGAGGGGTCGCAGGAAGTTCAGGGGAAAGATAAGAATTTTGGGAAAAAAAATAAATCAAGTAGAAATATCACCAGCTCACAAGGGTAATATGATGGTTGAGGTGCAAGTGCAAATACTCTTACTGAGCTACAAAAAGAGTCATATAGTGGTTTGTAAATGTGAATCCCATGGTTTGAGTAGAACACCAGCTGGTACCTGAGCAGTTGGTCCTCCAATCCAGACTTGGTAACAGTGAAATTGATGATTGTAACTTTGATACACACCTGAAAGGCAACAGAAACACACACATTAAACAACAAACAGACCGTACAAAGATGCATTTCCATCACACTTTAATCACACAGCCACAAACATACTCTAAATATTCATTCATTTGTAAAACAACTTTAACTCCCATTTTACACAATGCTTAATGTGATTGACCATTAATATCTAACACAAAGCTTTGTAGACAGCTGTCAAATAGTTTTATGCTATTTTGATTACGGTCTTCATAGACTGCTGCAGTACTATAAAAGCTTGCATTCACAGGATGTTGCTATTCTCCTGACCTGGTGTGAATAAAAAAGGTACAGCACAGTGGCACAGCAAGCTGGCTGGCGACTACAACTTTAAACAATGCCTGAAAACCAACCATGCTGGCATGCCAGGAGAGTATAACTGTTCTCATGCATTACTGTTTTTGTTATTACAAAAAAAAGTACTTTTTCTCAACACTCAAAATACCTGGCTGCCAACCAGCAAGTTGATGTTAGTTCAGTCAAAGACTCCATAGTGACCTGATATTGTGCATCTGATGCACAACTACTGAGGTATCACTTGAACCAAATCTGAAGATTCAAAGGAGTGTGTGTGTCTGCTGTGTCCTACCTCTGGCAGGTAGTGTGGGTTGGCCATCTTAGTGGTCATATAAAACCGGAAGTTTTTGTCATAGTCAATATCTGAATCTCCAAGTCTGATCAGTGTCCGTCCATCATATACAGTGCAGGAACAAAAGACATACACAAATACTGTCCAACAAAGGTCTCTACACTGAAGTTTCTACCTTCTCCAAATTTATTATGGTGTTATATTTTATCACAAATCAGTACCTTTCACCATGATGTGTAGTGTGTTCCTACCTCTTCTAGCAATACAGGCATGCCCATGCGAATAGCATTCTCAAGGGTACGAAGAAAGCTTGGGTCTGTCAGCTTGATCACCTTTAGACCATGTTTGGCCTCCTTGGAGCGGATCCATCTGTTGGCCTGAGGAGGAAAGAAATAACCTTTTAATGTTAGCCACTGATGTAACAAAGGCAAACTAAAACGAAGGTAGTGCAGCCTGAAAGTTAATAACAATACTGTATGTGGAACTCAGTGTTGTGGGAGTCTGCAGTATATCATTTAATGTGTTCGTTAGATACAATCAGACATGGAAGCCTTCACAAATAAGCCTGAATTTCTGTCTGACCCATATCTGTCTATGTGCAGGAGAGAGGAGCTTGTCAGTAACAGAAAATAATTACAGAGACAGAGAAAAGAAGCTCAAACATGATGGGAGAGAAGATTCAACATGTCAGTGATCACGACCCAGGACAGAGAAATGCAAAGATGCCAAAAAACTGAGGCTGTTAACAACATTTGTATCCTCTACATATTTGTACTATAAGTCTAAATGAGCTGATTTGTGCTCTTTCTATGTAGGAAAGCTAGATGTGGTATGTTTGGTCTTGGAGAATTGGCCTGTAAGTGACCATCTTTGACCATATCTGATAGGAACTGCCATTTCTGAGAGGGTTCTGTATACTGGTACTGCAACCATGTAGTCAGTGTATTAAAATCACATGAAATTGTCCCTAAGAAGGCAGAGTGTGAGAAACGTTTGGTTAAATGAATGAATAGAAACTGACTGACAATAAATAAATCCGTGAAAGAGAAATGCCTCAATCCTAGTTTCTAGTTCACCTGATCCTGTGGGTCGATCATCAGAGGCCAGCGGCGTCCCTCGGTCACCAGGATCCCGTTCTCTGTAGAGATGGTGTCACGAGGCAGTCCTTCTATGTTCCACTGACGGATGACAATAGGGTCACCCAGGATGCTGATCAGGCTGAAGCTGGAACTGATGGGAATGCTCAGTTCCAGGCACTGCATTATCCACTGTTCAATTAGCTAGAGAAAGGAAGCAGACAAACATGTACAAGTTCATGTATCTTTACTTTGGTTGTTTTATGTTTTGTTTGAAAAATGATTTCAGGTGATTTTTAAACTTCTGGTTTGTCGTATGCTACACAATTTTACTCTTAGCTTACTCTGCGCTTTAATATTCTATGGTACATACAAATTCAGTGGCTTTACTGTATTGGGAATCACATCTCACAAAAGAACAGGCACAATTATGAGAGAAGTGGGCACAGTTCTTTTTTTATTGAGTGTAGTGTTGAGCAGTGAGGTGCGAGACTCAACAGTATGCTCATGCTGGACCCACCAGTTGTCCTTACTAAATAACAGAGGAGCCCTAAAAGCTCTGAACTGTACCACAGCATCTGTACCTACCAGCTGTCTATAGTGGAAAGTGAATGCTCCATAGTAGGCCACACAGGCAGCTGCAATGAAGACATTCCCAACAATGTTGACGATCTCTTGCTCAAACCTGGCCACACTTTCCTGCCAGCGCACCTGCTCGTCACCTAGAGCAGAAGTTAACTTTCCTGCTCTGGCCATTCGAGCGCGTGTCAGAGCAATGGTTTTAACTTTGAGGAAGGAAAAGAGTCACAAAGAAAAAGCGAAAAAATAATATTAGCAAATCTGGCAGACTGATTCTTCTCTTCAAATAAAATGGGTAATAAAACGTCCGTAAACACCAAAAGGAATAGTAAACATATAGGAAAAGATTTCCTAGTTGACTTGGCTACATCTCTCAAGATTCCCATACATGAATTTATATAAAACATACAGTAGCTGAGAACTTAAAAATACTGATGGGATAAAAGTGGTAACATGTAAGGGGAAACCACTTACCCAAAGTCTCTTTCTCATTTAAGCTGTTTTCATGCTGCTCCTTTAGGACCTTGATCTTACGCTCCACTTCCTGAAGCTTTTGCTGCTGCTCCTTCAGGTCTGCCAATGTCTTGTCCAGGTTCTCCTGTGATGGTTAGGATAGTGATAGAAAGTGAAGGAGAGAAACACAATCAATAAACCATTTAGGTGATATTTGGGACATTATTCTTCATTAAGCTAATGTATGCAGGACAATATTGAGTGGGACTTACAAAACACAAATAGGTGTATAGTGGATAAATGCTTTGATTGTAATAGACTTGACAAAGAAATAGGCAGCAGTGAGATTTTAAGCATGATTAAAAAGTGATGTCAATAAAATTGCATTTTGTGTATGTACTATACTGTATATGGCTTAAAAATTATAATTCATACGCCATTCTACATTACTGACCTTTGCCTTAGCGTGTTTTTCCTTCTTGGGGGCAACTTCTTTGTTGGCTCTGGAGTAAAGATCTATGGCCCTGACCCACATGCACATGGACCTACAGGCTCTGGATACCTTCTCCACCTAACAGCAGCATCACAGTAAGGAAATACACCAAGTAACACACTGAAACATACTGCATCACATTCTATAATTTATAGCCAGGCTATGCAGCTGCAAAATCTGCACATCTAAATTCAGTGGCATGTATATAACCATAATGCCATAAGCATAAGCAATTGTCTGAAATCGACTTTCACCAAATCTGTTTACTGTGAGCCCTACATGACAAGAAATGCAAACAAACCTTCTCAGGTATGAAATCAGGATTGTTGATGTATTTTTGCAGTTTCAGTAGGATCTGGGGCTTAATATTGCCCTTGTCATAGCCTGTCAGGCGCTTGAGAAAACTGGCATCCCCCAGTAATTGCTTGGCACTGGGCCAATCTGGTCTGTAATAAGAAAGCAATGGTAGTGAAAAAAGTACTAAGAATATCAATAATTATGTGCATTTGATTTATATGAGGAATAAATATATCTTTACCAAATACTATGCTATGTATACTGATTTTAAATGTGAGTCTGGTGGGTTGTTACATACAGTATGTACAGTATAATACATGGTGTATAAATTACAAACCCAGAGTGGAACTGTTAATCGGTAGCAATAATATAACAGTGTAACACTATAGTACTTACAAATAATCAAATCACATGGCAATGTAAAAAATTGCAGGTCATTGTATTGTAAATATAATGTAGGGATTCCACTTTATGACACATAATGGTTACAAATAAGGAGATCCATTAAAACCATCAAAAGAAGGAACCAACAATAATAATAATCACCTTTATTTGGTCAAGCATGTTACACACATAAGGAATTTGTTTCTGGTACAGAACCGAGGCAGCCATCTGCGGCGCCAACTCAACCGATGGCTCTAACCATCGGGGGCAACTTGGGGGTTCAGTGTCTTGCCCAAGGACACTTTGATGTGTGGATTGCAGACACCGTGATTCGAACCTCCTGTTGGGAGACTACTACTCTACCTATTGAACCACAGTCGGCCCCAAGTTGATAGAGATAAAGAAAGTACATCAGCTTGGAAGCCATAACAAATTGCATAAATTAGAACTCAGTAACACTACTTGCTTATGAACATATTTAAGACATTATACCCACTCATAAAAACATCTCACTCAACTCTGTATGTTATTCAGCTCCTCCACTGCTGGTCTCACAGTAAACAGACTAACCCCACAACATGTTGGCATGTTGGTATTTCTGAACAAATAACAGGCTATAAATTCCTGTTTTGTTAACCTGCTGAGGGAGAGAGGGGGGTTTTCGTTATAGCTGTCTCAGCACTGGAGATTTCAGTGTGTGTTTTCATTCATCTCAGTGCTTGAAGTGGGCCAATATGCACAGGTATGCAGTACCAGCACTTCTACATTTTACTCTTTGGTGTACTGGCACTTCTTTCAAGCTGCCAACACTCTTTTCTGCCCTCTCCATGGGGTGACAAAGAGCATCACCAAAAAAGACCTGCCTTCCTCTAGAAGCAACAAAAAGTTTAGGTGGTCCCAAATAATCAATAATCATATTTGATTTTGTTATATCAATTCCAATCATAAAACAAACTAAATACAAAATGAAATTAAAAACAATAAAACACTGACATTCTCTTTCTCATCTTTTTCTGTCCTACACATCTCCTGCCAGGGCACAGAACACACAGTTTACTAAGGTTTTCTAAGGTTTACTTGTAACTGCAGTTTTCAAAAAAATATAGGTTGTAAGCGTAGTCCATTTTACTTTGAACATTCATGGCCTACATGTACTATGATATTACACACGCCTAAGGTACTGTGAGCTGCCTCAGGCTAGCAGCACAGAATCTATTTTATTAGGCTGTTTTACTCTGTTCACAGTTCCACAGGTGTGTAACGCAATGATGTGTTCTGTTCTGTTCTGTTCATGATCTATTGTTGTTTATGCCATATTTGCACATGTAAAAATAAGCCCCTTATGGAAAAAATATATATAATTGCTCACAAGCATTCTAAATAGCCTAGCATCTTAATCCTGTCAGATATTGGTTAATTAGCGTCGCCTATCGGTCACAAAAAAATTAAAAAATGTGCATCCATATTAATGAATGATGAAATGTAAGGATTGACAGAGGTTTGAGTGCTGAGTCATGAAATGATACCGTAGGGTAATCTAATCACTCTGGATGCTGACTAGAAAAAATATGGGATTAAAAAAATAGGTCCAAATCAAATAAAAGAAATGAGTTCAGGATGCCTGAGGAGTTCTGGAGACAAAGATATTGGGTGAATACAATTTCTAGTTTGGTATTCATGTCTTTTTGTAGTCACTTATTGTAGACTGAAATGGGGTTGAGTATGACAATGATAATTTATTTAGTTCTGACAGTATTAAATATGTCTACAGATGACCACTGTGTAAATTAAATCCACGGTGCTGAACAAATAAATCACACATCATATACTGTAGAGATTACCTAGTATTTCAGAAAGCCTGTCTTGACTGTCCTTCATTCTCTTCTGACTTTAATATGATAAAGCCCCATTAAACGGCCATACCTAATGATGTACGTCCTTTTGTAACAGAAATTTAAGGTTCAGCACAGTGAGCTTAGCGAAATGTGAGTTTGTAGAGAATGGCCGTTCAGCCCTATGAGATAAGAGAGCCAGTGATACCTTTCTAATCAAACTTTGCCGAAAAAGA
>NW_018127909.1:2322201-2325973 GCF_001952655.1 Monopterus albus | reverse complement strand
ATGACAGTCATGACTAGCTCTGGAGGACTGGTGAACACCTTGATCTCAGAGATGTCAGCTTTGTCAAGTGAATTAAGAGCCTGATTGGCGCTGTCCAGGGCTGGCAGTGCCTCATCCAGGTCCCTCTGGGCATCATCAGCTATGGCCTGGGTGTATTCAGTCTTGACCTTGGCCAAAGCCTCATCTTCTTTCACTCTTGTACGCACCTGTGGCAAGGATATATTTTTGAAATAAGCACTCACAAAAACTACAGGAATGGCAAAAGGGTATCGTGCTTTTTCAGGAACCAAAACAAAAAAAAAAAATTAAGTACTGTGATAATACTACCTTACCACTCTCACTCTCTCTCCCACATACACACACACCTCGTCAGCAAGTTTCTGGTCAATAGTCAGTTTCTCCATGAGGGCATCAACATCAATGGACTTTTGTTCCAGGACTGGCTCTAGAGTAGACAGGTCCACTTTCATTTTGTCCACAAGCTCATTGGTCTCCAGAAGTTTGGTCAGACCATTCTTCACACGGTCCCTGGCCTATACATGAACACCCCACCCCACACACATATTTTGCATATAATACCTGCAAACACAAGCTACAAAATGAGGTAAGCTGATCACATAAAATATACTAATAACTGATCATAAATTTTGATGTTTTGACTTACAAGCACTAAACGCTGTCTCTTCTTCTCTAGCATGCTCAGGTAGAGGTTGATGAGCTCCAGATAGGAGGTAGGCGTGGTGTAGTACCTACGTCTCAGCTCAGAGTAGAAGCGCTCAGCCATGTCAGTGACACTAACATGAATCTCCACACACATAGCTGATAAGCTCTGCTTCATCTCCTTACTACCAAAATCCACATTCTGGAAGAAGGCCTGAGAGACAGAAAGGAGCGCCTCCCGGGGCCACTGATCACCAGAAAGTAAAGGGTATGAGAGGAAAGGGTGACATCAGCTTTGCAATGAGGGCAAAGCAGTGTAGTTTAGGCTTTTAGCTCTTGTTTATTCAAACAGCGATTGAACAAAGCAGCAACAGAAAGGCATACAAATTTGCAAAATGTAATAATAGAGTATTTCCATAAAGATGCAAATTACAAACTTCTGCAACTGACTTAAAACAAAAACTATTTGCTAACAAAGGGCCCACACTATGCACTCACAAACACAAGATATAGTGAACAATAAATGAGATAAATAGATGGAATGAAATAAGTCAAAAACCATAAACTACTGTACAATCCTAAGCAAGAGCATAATTCAAATTCACAAAAACCTTTGTGAACTGTTCAAAGAAACACACTAAACAGAGTAATATATTGTACATACAATAGAACAGATGTAATCAGAAAAATAACAGTTATTGCTGCATACCTGTACAAACCAGTCGATGGTACAGCAGTTGACCACTGAAGGAAACATGCGACAGCGGGACCTGAAGGCATTGCCCACAGGACTCATACACAGCACAATGTGCAGCTTCTCCCGAACACGAGAGATGAAATATTGGAACACCTGATGGAGAGAAGAGAAGATTCCTTAATTTCAAAAGGGTTGGTCTCAGCAGGCACATAACATCAAAGGCTGATCGCTTAGCAGCACTGACGTAAGCGGAATGCCCAGAGTCCATTAATATTTTGGCCCACTGTGGAAAACAGTGTTCATGTCCATTGTTTCTGAAATGTTATGCAAGTGACTGTGGTCAGTCTTTGGTTTTACTCCTCTTAGATCTTACTGAGGCTTCTGATAATGATAATCATTTGATTTTATTTGAACACACTAAAACACTGGATGGGCATAATGGTCATTGTTTTAGATTGGTGTATTCAAATCATGAAAGGACTCCTTGTGTTGTCACCGGCTGACAACAAATTGGCCTCAGCTCAGTTGTGGGTGTCCTCAGGGATCAGTCACTGGCCTTAGTTTCATCAGGGCACTTTGAAATCTGATCTGGATCTGTCATCTCTGCTGGTTGCCAGACAACCTCATGTTTCTGAGCCCACCCAATAAATAGTCAGGCATATAACCATCATAAAACCACAACATGTATTTTTTAAGCTTCCATTTTGGGAGGATTTAAAAATGAAAAAAAAAAAAAACAATAGGATGATATTTGGTGTGTATTAGAGGTAAAACTGTTCCTTTAAGCAAAGAATTTGATGTGAAATCTATTTATTTGCTGAAGTTGTAGAACATGTATACCGTACATCATGCCACATTATTACTGAGAGGATACACAGTATGATTTCTACAGTAGGCATTTGTGTCTGTGTGTACCTCATCCCTATTCTCCTCACTAATTCCAGCATCTTTGGCTTTAGGGCGGGTGGCAGCTAGTACTTGCTCCAGCTCATCCTTCTCAAAAAGGTTGGGCACCTCACCAGAGTTTAGCATGTTGTTGATATCTTCCAAAAACTCCTCCACCACAATCTACAACAGGCAAGAGAAGGTGGATGGCTGTAAAAAGACTGGAATGCACAAAAATAATGCATAAAAGTGTGTAGTTTTTTCACATCGGCCATATAACTTCCTCCATACCTGAGTGTCTGTAAAAAGAAACACCATATCTTTGCCCTCCATGCCAGCCATCTTGTAGAGCCTCCTTAAGTCTTCATGGAAGCTGTCGTAGTTGTAGCCTCGGCTCAGTTCAATCTCAAAGCAGCGGTACCCACACATATGGGCTGCCAACCGCGTAAGTGACTGTTTGCCTGTACCTCCCACTCCTACTAGCAGGGCATTTCCCCTCTCCTGGCGAATCATACGGGCAATCCTAGAAGTTGAGAAGCCAAAAAGACTTGTAAAAAATGGAAATGTAATGGTTATAAAGATAAAGGTGTTCTATGCCAGATGATCCTTTATGAGAATTTCTGAGCAAGGCACTATGTCTACACATTATATGTCCTGATCTAACACAGCTTTCTCTTTATTTTTGTCCTACCCAACTACATACATGAGAGGGTCAGAATGTTAGGAACACCTCTAAATATAATGCAGTCCAGTACAAGACTACCTTTAATTATGACATCAATAATAAACATATAATTGAATTTATAAATTTGACAATTTCACCAAAAACTGAAACATTTTGAGCTTCATAAACACAGATGTTAAGGCAGAAATGTTACATTGAATTGCATACAATGGTATCGGTGTACCTAAAGAAGTAGCCGGTGAGTGTATTTTTCAGTTGTATAAGAACATGACATATTTTTTTTTAATCACATGTGTAATGTGTTCTTTAATAATAATAGAGTTTTGAGTAGACACAGTGTCTTGCCCAAAAACTATCCCAAAGGACCTAATAAAGTGATATATATACGTATATGAATAATTCCTCACTCGCCCCCCCACTTTGGAGCGGTCTTATTCCTTTCTTCAAGATGTTTCTGTACACTATGCCAGCCACTTGGTTATGGCGTTCCATGTATGCCCTGCCTGCTAGCATCTTATTATTTTTATTATTACTTGTAAACATTATTTTACAAGTGTTCAATGTGGCCACAACAACAGCGATCAACTCAGTGGATCGTGATATTCTAATACGCGCCTGGGAGGAATTCTCTTATCGCATTGATGTTGCCCGTGCTGCAGGTGGTGGCCACGTTGAACACTTGAAAGACAGAAAATAAAAGTTGATTGTGAGTAGAATACTTGTGACTTGGCTGGGGTTTTGTATTACTTTTTCTTAATAAAATATTGCGTAATGAAATCGGTTCATTCTTTTTGAATAACCCTGTATATGCAAACAAGGGAACTTTATCAAAGCTCATCTAAACA
>NW_018127909.1:2321058-2322163 GCF_001952655.1 Monopterus albus | reverse complement strand
CACCTTTCATTTCACTATCTGTACCAACTACAGTAAAAATCCATTAACCATCAGCTAACAAGTCATCTTACAAAAAATCTGATAATTCTATGGTGTAAGTTCTCATGTATACACCTGGAGACATGCTCAATGGCATCCTGGAAGAAAATCAGCTTGGTCTCCTTGAAATAGGTCATGTTGTAATCATCAAGGTAGTCCTGGAGGACTGTCTGAATCTTATTCATGTCTGTCAGATCCTCATACAGTCGGTCTACTTTCTCTGCACCAACCTACAGGGATAATGAGATGAAGGGTAATATAAAAACTGAGAAATAAAACGTTTTCTGAACTACTCAAGCATTTTATATAAAAAGGTCAAATCTGACCTTGATGAAATCCCCAAATATGATAGGCTGAGCCACAAAGTATGAGGGTTCCAATTTAATGCTAAAATATTTGCCTGGCAGAAAGACAGACAAAGGCAAAAAGAGAGTTATTCTTCCAAGTGGAAAGTGGGTAGAACAACATTTAGTGGTCCAACATGTGCGTTTCAAACACTTTGAGTATTTAGCAAAATAAACCATGAGGGCAGTCTTACTGGCCATTTCACAGACAATGGTGTTGAAATAGGTCTTATCTTGATGGTTAATGAGTCGGTCGTGGAACACCCGCTGACACTCATGGCAGAAGAGACGGAAGATTTGGTTCTTGCCTATCACTTGACTTGGCTCACACTGCAATATACCTGAACATTAAGAGAGAGAAGCAAGTATAAAAAAGAGAATTGCTGAATTTTTCACCTTGAATATGATGAGAACAAAAAGGTAGGAACAAAAGATTAAAAATTCTCATGTAAAATAGTTCAAAGAAAAAAAAATACTCCAAAAGCACAGCAACAAGCTAAGGCAAGGAAAGAAATATGATGTAGACTAGATTAAATGATAAAACTTAAGATCTGTGAGTCTTTGTGTCTATGTGGGTCTGTTTCAGTGTGTGGAACAAGAGTGTCGATAGAGAATATAGACAATATTTCCATATCTGTTAAACAACAGGTTTTTGCTGCTTACCATACAAAATTCATGGTTATGAATACATATGAATTTATATAGTACAGAAGATAAAGTTG
>NW_018127909.1:2308951-2320916 GCF_001952655.1 Monopterus albus | reverse complement strand
GGCAATTTGAGAACATAACGCTGAGACAAATGTCAGCAATGTGGCTTGACAAGATATATCAGAGCTGTGTCCCATGCTGTAGAGGTACAAATGTTTAGACACTGTCTTTCAGCAAAGCCAAACTTAGTTTCTGCTGTTGAGGAAAGGAGAGGGTGTATATGCTGCATGCCTGTGTTTCAATTGTATGCATGTTTTCCTTTATCTCTCTCATATTTCTGTTTACCTTATTATCTACAACACTTTTAAAAACCTCTCATGCTGTCATGCCTCACCTTGAACACACTTGGAGAGATCCCGAAGATTGAAGACATAGTGGGACTTAGCTGGAGTGGGCAGCAGATCTACACTCAAACGGTTGTAGATCTCCACAGCTGCATCCACAATCTGTCCAGCACAGTCCTTCACAGCCTGGGAAAACTCACTGAGGAAACCATTCAGGATGGCCTAGAGGAATGTTGGAGAGGAAAAGACATTGTAACAAGCATGAAAGAAGCAACCCAGTGTGAATAAAGAATTAGCAATAGGAAGAGGGGTGAAGAGAAATGACAGAGTAAGAGAGCAAGAGCAAGATATCAGAGAGATACACGTACAAATTGCATTCTGGTCACGTAAAAATGCTGCTAGACCACTTAAAAATAATTCAAGCTTTTTTACCTTAAAGTATAGGAGAAAATACTGTATATAACAAAAAATGTTTACAAAAAAAGTGTCTGTCTGTGTAGCATATCCTCACCCCTGCACATGTGACAATTCACTGAGGACAATAACTCTGTATATTCTGTGTATTTGTGTGCCTTTGTGTGTGTGTGTGTCTCCTGACTTTGAATATCTGCTTGAGGCTCTGTTCTGAGGGTGTGGGCAGACACAGCATGCTGAAGTGGCGGATGAATCGGGGGGTCACAGGGTTGCGTCCCCCTCCTGGAGGAGCACATGCTGCTGTAATGGTCATTTCCTAAAAGACAGTGAATGGGTACAAAGGAAATTATAAAAGATATGAAAATATAAACAGGATGGATTTTATCAGAAACTCAACTATCAAAAGTCTCCAGTAGTAACAGGAACAGTATTTCTGCTGCTCTGAACCTTTTCATTCCATCATCTGGAAAATCATAGAAAGTTCAGCAACTATATTAGCATTTTTTTAGAATAAAAAAATCTATTAGGGCTACATGTGCCTTATGTTTTCCTGATGGGAAAAAAAAAATGCCACTGAGGGCAATTAGAGTCGCCATTCAGAAATGGTCAGGATGCCTGAGAGGACAGGAGCATGTAGAAAAATATAGTTCCTTCATCTCTAGTTGTTGTTCAAGTTGCAAACTTATATTAAATCCCAACCTTGACATATTGAATGCCAGGAATAAAACTTAAATGAATAAAAGTACGTCACACTAAGGGAAGAGTGAATGGAAAAGTATACTGAATAAAATAGTAAGTTGATTGCTTTAATTTTGTTTCCAGATGAAAATCACGTTACCCTACCTCTTTGACAATTATAACCATTGAATTTCCAATTTAAAATAATGATACTGCTACATGAAAGTATCGACAGTATACAGTATATGCTGATTGCCTCTGTATGACCTTTTCTGACTGCAGTGTAGTGCATTACCACACAAGATTAATCACATATACAGGTATGGTTTGTCCTAAATTTCTTGCCAATGTGCAAATCCTACATCATTTACACACCTGCACACCAACACATGTACACAGATTCAACTGCATTATAAGACTTCAAATGTAGTCTCAAGTTTAATCAGTCTTGGGCTTGTGCTTGTATAGCACAAGTTACAGTAATGAACAAAACATTCTATAAATACAAAATGGCTCCCTGACATTAACGCATATACACATACAAATACATATATACAAAATGAATGTATTTTTTACTTGCTTGGACATTCTTCATTAAAATTCCAACTAAAAAACAAGTTGATGCTGTGTAAAACAAAAACTACAATGCTATATCTACAGTTTTTAACTTAACAGAAATCTAATCTTACACAAATCTTGAACACTAAAAAAGCACCCCAACATTTTAAGAAATACAAAAATTCCCCAAATTAAATGAGGACATTGACTTAATTTCTTTGAGTTTGTATTGCCTACAGTAACTGAAGGTCGGTGCTGTCCCTGCAAGGCACTGCTCTGGCCACTGGGAGCAACTTGTGGTTCAGTATCTTGCCCAAAGACACTTCAACACGTGCTCTAGAACAGGAATCAAGCCGCCGACTTTCTGGTTGGGGGACGACTGCTCTACCTCCTGAGCCACAGCTGCCCCGAGCTACTAATATCATTATCCCAACTTTTGACATAATGATACAGCTCAGCTTATTTATGTATGAATACCTGGATCTCCTTCCAGAAGAACGTGCTTCTGTCGTAGAAGCCTGAAAAGTCCTGGAACTGACGCAAAAGTTCGATGGGGGGCTGAGAGCCATAACTGTCCAGCTTGGGCATATTCAGGTCATCCACAAAGACCACTAACTTCTTATTACCAGGAGCACCTATGGGGTGGGAGAAGCAAAAAGGTGTAAAAAGAAGGAAGCTCTAAGGGCTGACATATGGAAGAGTGGCCAGAAAGTTGCCATGAAGATGAACTGAGAAACCAAAAAGTGAAGGACAACTGTATGAACAGATGAATGGATGGCTAGATGAACAGACAAACTGTTTAATTTAAGTAAAATGCCAGTGGTTTTATATGTTGTAGCTCATTAAGTAAACATTACTACCAAGTTTTAAGGCAGACCTTTTTTTTAACTTTGCAGTATACTGTGTAAATGATTGTATATTAATGCAACTTAAAACCAATACCCAGAATGTTTTTCTTCTTTTTCTCCAGTTTAGACTCAATGATCTCCTGCGTGCGAGCAGAGGAAGTCTGAGCAGAGAAGTTGATGTAGACTGGAAGGTATCCTGCCTTTTCCTGGATCTTGTTGAGAACGCCCCGAGCTACCACTGACTGCAAGGGATAGTCACAAAGAAATTCTTTAACAACACTGACACTAATTGCTTCTTGTCTACCAAGGCTTTTTCTTGGGACCTCTTGTCTATACTTTATGAATTATAACAACAAATGTTTTATTTGTTTAAAAAGCATTTCAGTAATTCTTTTGAAAATTCTTGTGAAGACTAAATATTTTGGGTTCTTTTATTAACTTCATTCAGTGCTTCACTATGGAAAATGCCTGAGTATGACCAACTATGGAAGCTCCAATGACACAACATCCATCTGTGGCCGATTGGTCAAGTTGTGTTCATGGATCTGCCCACCTCATATTATCGTAGTTGACCAGCCCCTCCTCATTCATTTTCACTTTCTTTCCATTAAACTACAGGTTCCCTCAGTGTATCCAGGCCACATTGGTTAGCTGCTCACAGCAGTCAAGGATGAAACTTAAAGGAGCACGTCACCAAACGCGGGTGCCCAGATTAAGTCTGGATCATGCACTTAACAAGAAGTGTATTAAGTGGCTACACAGGTTGCTTTGGAACAGTGACCGTGTCAACGTGAGCTATCGTGCCTCATCAGCTGGACTCATGGTCTCCTAACCCTGCTCTTTGGGATGAAATCTGTATAATAAAACTCTTACACTCCTCCAAGGAAGCAGCCCAGGGCTGATATCAAGCAATGGGACTGGCAGTCTCGGGTGAGAGAGATTATAGTGTATTAGCAATAGGGAAAATTATAACACAACTCAAACACAAAGATCTAAAGCTAACCAGTAATTAATATTTCACTATTTTTCAAGTTCTCTTTTGAAAGAAGGGTGCTGCTTTTACAGTGACAGTGAATTTACTGAAAAGTCTAGTGATGCCAGAAGCACTACTGTTGGGAACTGAGCTCAGGCATCTACTGTAGTAGGTCACTGATGACTCTTTAATGCCACTAGATATAAGGACATAAGTGGGCAAATGGTCATCCCAATCATACTCTACCAAGGCTTTCTTGCTACTATTTAAAATACTGCATATTACTGTGTCAAAGCAGGTTTTACTGTATTCTATTAGTTCTTACCTTTCCCACTCCAGTACTGCCAGTGAAAAGTACAGAACGTTGCACAGATAGTAGTTTCTCCATCAAATAGCCATAGCGGACAGTGTCTGTGGTAGGAACCAGCATCTCAAAAAAGGGCTGTTCACTGTTGTATTTAAATGAAGGGATTATTGTCTCCCATGGCTCCAGACAATTATGGTTAAAGTTCATGTACACACTCCACAGGGTACCATACTTCAGGAGCTACACAGCACATAAAAAGGCACATTAATCAACACACATGCAAACAATTTAGGCACTGAATTTTACAAAAAGACATACAAAATGCTTGGTCTATATGTCATAGTGTAGATGTAAAAAGCTTTAGAAAGGAGGCACTAAAGAAACTAATTTTACTCCACTGTTGAAGCCTTGTTTTGAGACTAGTTTCTGTTATGTGGTGCTTTGGAAGTTTCCCTGTGGCAAGCGAATTTATACTGTTTCCTGATTCCTGCTAAGGTATGCATGCAGTACACTTTCCCTCAAGCATCACAGCTGGGAGTTGCCTGTGTTGGCTTCATACACAGCTCTCTGATGCACAAATTATTAAGCATTCACAAAACACACACCACTATAAACACAACATCAGTTCCTTATCAGATGAACAGATGTGGAAGCAGGTGGGAGGTTCCAGATGTAGCCTTCATGACCCTTTCACTTTTTGTAGTTGCTTACTCTGCCTTCAGGGAAGTGAGACATGCTCCTATCCTACTGTCTTCTGCCTCAGTAATACATACCTTTAATCATCTGCCCTATTGCCAGATAGACCTCTCAAACAAATTAACTTTCTATTTCCTGTTAGGGTGAAGGACTCAATATCAGCCACCACCTTCCTTCATACATTTATCTGTCATGCTTTACAAATAAAAAAAGATTTCTTCCATTCCATAACCCATGATTCACAATTCTCTACAGCTGGCAAGGCAGACTAATGATTTGCAATGAACTTTTAAAACCTTGGCACAAAGCTTATCCTTTTTATCTGATTTGCCTTTCCAATAGACAGTATTGCTAGTAACTTATTGAAGGTACTATTAAAATACACAATATGTATGCTCTTTCTTAATGTCTTAATTTCATATGGCTGATATTATAGTAGAGTGCCAAAATACTTTGATGAAATTTATAATATGAGACAGTCTTCAGGACTTTCACATATTTCATGGCAGGGTTGTAGCAGTCTGACTTGAGTCCAGACTTTTAGGACTTATGACTTGACTTGGACTTGAGCACTGATGACTCAGACCTGGACTTGGACTAGAGCATCAACAGCATTCAGATCCTGAAGTTGGAGATGAGGACTCAGAGTTTTTTTTGTAATAGACCATAATAATTTGAGCTAAGATACTGATATTAAAACCTGTTCACCCACACCATGCTGTATCTAGGACACTTCAATTTCTTTATTTATTTGTGGATGTGTGGATGTGTGCACAGCTAAATACCTTAGCATCATTGTTGTCTTGAAACTGCTCTGTAACAAAGGTGTCAAATCTATCCCAGTGAGAACTGGTCAGGTTGCCACCTACTGCCCATAGGTAGCAGAATATGAAGGTCTGACATAATACACTGTTGAGATCCTTGGAATCCTGATATACACACAAATAAAAAAGAGTAAGGTCAATCAGTAATTAATGGCATGATTTAAAATTAAGTTTACACAATAAAATATGCTCTTTTCAAACACAGTGAATTTGTGAAGTCAAATTTGTGATATATTAATGTCATATGTGGTTGAAGTAAAGGCTCTGCCTTTGCCTAATTGCCATCAAACATTGTCAATAACACCAGATCTTTCAAAGCTGAGTTGTTGTGCACTAACAGACTGGACCTTGTTTGGCTCCAACTAAAGCAGACCAAAGTGAAAGTAAATCTTTGTTTAATGTACCATTTTAAGTTCTGGCCCTCCTTTGCCCAGCAGCAATGCCTCCAACAGGGCACACAGAGTGGTGACCTTACTGATGTCCACCTGGCGAATTGCCTGGGTACAGTGCTTTAATACAAACTGAAGGCCCTTCTCCACATACTGATCAAACAGCTCCAGCAGGTATGTGCGCACTGGGTCTGGGAGCTAGTGAAACAGCAGGAAGTGAAGAAAGAAAGAAGTATTCAAAGTGAATGTAGGCAGAAGGTAGTATGTAGGTAACAATGATTTTTATGGAAACCATTATCTACATGACCACTGAAATAATGTCAACAGTTACAAAATATATGGGGTATGCTCTCCTTTTGCCAGAAAGCCAAGGAGAGTCAGACTGACTCAGCTAAAACAACTAAGTGAAAATCAATACAAAACTAATTAAAAACTCAAATAAACTCTAAATTTAACAACTCCACAAACTGGCTGCAAGTGTAATTCAAGATATTCCTGATAAAGCAGAATGAAGCACTAAAACTAAGAAAAGAAAGACTCCTCCCAAAAAACAAAATGTTGCTTGTTAAAAACCAGATTAAAGTGCTCAATAGAGACCTGAAATAGTAAGAGGAGATACGTGTAGAAAGAAAAGAGGAGAAGGCAGAAACAAAACATAAAAGATAAGATGAAGACTGTCAACAAATAGAAGTCTTATTTAATGAGAAAGATGTGCTGTCATCAGTGTTTTTGCTGATGCTATAGTTCTGCTGCTTGTAATGTCTGAAAATGTGTATTACCATTCATATACCAATGAACACCCACATTTTCACACACACTAGAATACAAGAGCAATGACAGGGGCAGATGAAAATTTAAGCATAAGAAAGGATTCCTGAAGAAAACCATATATGATCAATATAACAATTTACATATACATATTACCTATGTGCCATTTTACTAAATATTTATTTATTCATGTACTTTATATGCTGTTTTCCCATGGGCATATTGCTAGTCTAGCTTTCTAGTTTCTTAATATGGAGCCAAAGGAAAAGTAATTTCATTTTGCTGTGCACCATGGGTATGGTTTGATGAGAATAAAGTGATTCTGACTGACTGTTAACACTGACCTGTGAGACCACGTTATAGTACATAAAAATCTAATTACCTTAACTTATAACACTTTAGAAGCAGTTATATGTAAAGCTTCAAACCCTATGCTCTAAGCATGCTTTTAGCAACTGTCAAAAGCATATTAGCAACTCTAATAACAATCAATTTTAAAATAAACAGTGAAATGACAGAGCTACAGTATGTACAACCTTGGCTCCTAGACCACTGATCCATGTCTGCACATAGGGCATCCACTTGAGCTCATCAGGATCAATATATACCATCCCACAGCGACTGACTGTGGCTGGAGATGCCACAGCCAAGTCCTGGACCTGAAAACCACAGTTAATGAAGGAGATTAAATAGCATGATCAAGGAGCATCAACTGCTGTAGAACCACACAAACACACTAAAGCAAACAAACTGCATCAACCTTTTATTAAAGCAATGACCTTTTACCTTTGGACCAATTTTCAACACTGTGCATATGAACTTGAACTGCTGCTTAGTGACTCCACAAAAACAAACCTCAAACACCATATGTATGAATGGAGTAAGCTTGATTCGTTCACTGTTAGCCAGACAGAGCATCTTGTTGTCATCCAGCACAGTGTTCATATTCTCAATCCAAAGAGCATCAACCGGTCCATCACAGATCACCCATTTGTGGTTGTCACTTGTGTCGCTGACCGCATCACGGACACTTAGTGCCATCAGTCCGTCACGCCACTCCAACGTTAGTGTGTTAACCTAAAGAGTTGAGGTAAACAGTGAATGTGTGCAGAGAGAAAAGTGAAGAAGCCATTACATCAACTCTTGCCTTTAGTACCTCTCCATAAAGCTCTCCCATTGTGACAGATTTTGGGTTGAGTACATAGGTCTTAACAGGCTGATAGAAGGGGTTCTTATCCTTATGCTCTGTGCAATGCAGGGTCTCCAGTGTGTCTGCCAGGATGGTGTAGACAGTGGTCTTACCTCCACCAGTAGGTCCAACTAACATCACACCATGACGTACTAGCATGGTCTCAAAGAGCTGAATCACCTGGTCAGAAGAAAAACAAACAAAAAAAGCAGAGAAATATGAGATGTTTCAAAGACGGACCTGTTATACATAACAAATACAGTGACTGGCCACTTTATTAGGCACACCTGTACAACTACATGCACTTCAATGCAACACTTCCACCTTAACATCTGTGTTTATGAAGCTCAAAATGTCTCAGTTTTTGGTGAAACTGTCAAATTTATAAATTCAATTATTTATTTATTACTGAGGTCAAAATTAAAAGTGATGTTGCACAGGACTACATTCAGAAGTGTATGTAGGTGGGGAGGACAAAAATATAGAGACACCTCTGAATATACAACACCACCTTTAACTATAACCTTAATAATAAACATAGAACTGAATTTATACATTTATGACAATTTCACCAAAAAAGAAACATTTTAAGCTTCATAAACACAGATGTTTAGATGGAAGCGTTGCACTGAATTGCATACATACAATTGTACAGGTGTGGGCGGCATGGTAACGCAGATATCTCAAAACCTTAACAAATCAAACTAAAATGTCTGCAGGCTAGATACCAACAGAGATCAGCAAATTCAATGAAAACTTCTGAAAAACAATGAGTTTCTCTTGCAAACAAGTATTAAACCTCTAATGTTGTCAAACAACTACTGTGAGTCAAATTCTACCTGCACTGTGTGACATGTTTATTTATTAGAATTATGCACCACAGTATTTTATACATATGTGTCTCATATACATAATCTTAGTGCCCTAAATGCTCACTTAGAAATGTATTATATTTACTAAGTCTATAAGAAAATTATAAAGGCTGTCTTTCATAATAATACTAAGTAGCTGAGACATGTTTGTAAAGATTTTACATTGAATGATCTTGGTGCTGAGTTCCACAGAGAGACAGGATGGAGAAGTCAGACTAGAGAGGTAGACTAATGAACTAACAAGCTTTTACAGTATTATGGGATTTGTTGACATGTAGGAAAATGAAGACTAAAGCCTAGCTTATCCAGTATATATGTCACTCAAAATCTTTAGCCAAAAACATACATAAATAGACATAAGTAATTAATTGAATACATTGAATACAATGATTTTCCCCTTGTACTATACCTTCTTGATCATGCTAGGCAGTGGCTGGAGGTTCCGCTTAACTAGAGACTCAAAGATGGTGGAGTGCAGCACACCATAGTCATGCTCAGGGATATGCACGCCAGGGAAAAGATCTGACAGAATACCACTGGAGGAAGGGTTGACATAATACACACACATACACAAAACAGAAAATAACACACATCAAGATGTAAAGGGCAGCACACCTTAGAATGCATCTTATGAATACTGTTGTTCATGACAAATGGTCTTTGATTTTGAGAGTTAGAAGTCACATGTCTGAAAGGCTTACCCAAACAGCACAGCATCATTGGTGAGGAACTTTGGCAGGTTGGAATCCCTCAGTGCTCTGATAAGAACCACATCCTCACTGAGGTGAGGGTTAGCTCTCTTTAGAGACCTAAGAGCACACATATCATTAGTTTAAAAATTATATTCATGTAAACTTTGTCATAAATTAAGCATTTTTTCAAAGTGGGTTATTTATCCAAATGTCACTGCAAGCTTACAAAAAATTATTATACAAAATGACTAGCTGTGTTTTAGTCATTAATGCGTTAGACATTAAGGTGGGAGATAATGAATGTGTGCTTAGCATGGAAAGAGCAGACTCAGAGGAGCAATATCTAGGCAAAGACATGCAATGAATCACAAGCCAATTACAGCAGTTCCCTGAGCTTCAGTTAATAACCAGCAGGCAAAAGCATGACTTTTACCACATACAGTCACCAGCATCAACTCAAATCTATTTATGCACCCATACAGACCAGGAATAATTCTGTTTTGACCATCTAACTAACTGACAATAAGTGTTCCTGCAGTGCAGTTCAATAAGACAGCTGTGTGTTGATCAGCAAATTTTCCATTTAACAATCGTAACTGTTTACAATAAACTCTGTATACTGATGCTAAATACACTGAATGCATTGGTGTGGGTGTGTGTGTGTCAAAGTCACAATGGTCAATCTGAGACATTTGTCTCCACATACAACTGAAAGCAAATGTGTGTCAATGTATGAGTGTGATGCTCTGACCCAGCCATAACCAGGACAGACTTGACAGCTCTCATGCCAAAGTCATAGTGGTCCTGCTGGGACAGCTGCTCGGAGCACAGCTTGTACATCTGGGTCATCTTCCTTGCTAAGGTCTTACTGGACTCAAATCCCTCTGAGTACAAAATGACCTGGAGGTACAGAGAGAAACAAAGGAATGATAAACTTTATGCAGACAAAATAAGCAAGCATATAACAATGCACACCCAGAGAGCCCATTACCTCAGCAATGAGTGCATAGTTTGGCACCATCATAGCTATGGGTCTAAAGAGAGCTTTAAGGTTGTCAGGTAGCTCTGTTCTTCCGGCGTAGCCTGGGTTCATGGTGATGAACACAGCACATGTCATCACCAGCTTGATCTCCTGGCCCTCAAATCGAAAACTTGAAAGCTGAATAACATATAGAGTTGAGTGAGATGTTTTTATGTGTGAGTATAATGTCTTCAATATCTTCACAAGCAAGTAGTGTTGCCGTGGCCTAACTGAGTTCTAATTTATGCAATTTGTATTGGCTCCCAAGCTGATGTACTTTCTTTATCTCTATCAACTTGGGGCCGACTGTGGTTCAGTGGGTAGAGTAGTAGTCTCCCAACAGGAGGTTTGAATCACGGTGTCTGCAGTCCACGTGTCAAAGTGTCCTTGGGCAAGACACTGAACCCCCAAGTTACTCCTGATGGTCAAAGCCATCGGTTGAGTTGGCGCCGCAGATGGCTGCCTCGGTTCTGTACCGGAAATAAATTCTTTGTGTGTAACATACTTGGCCAAATAAAGGTGATTATCCTAACCTCTGTCTGGTCATTCTGCTGTAAAGAT
The DNA here is from genome assembly GCF_001952655.1 of Monopterus albus. NCBI lineage: Eukaryota > Metazoa > Chordata > Actinopteri > Synbranchiformes > Synbranchidae > Monopterus > Monopterus albus. Next base: position 2,309,904 of record NW_018127909.1, on the reverse strand, counting down.
CTCAGTGATGAACTGCTGCTGAGATGGTCATTCTTCCATCTCTACTGAAAGGCTCATTCTTACCCAGTTTGACCAGACAGCTGACTCTAGAGAGAATTCTGGTGGTTGCAAACATCTTCCATTTCATAACCTTTGAGACCACTGAGTTCTTAGGAACACTGAGCTTGAGAAATGGTTTTATACCCATGTAAATTGTGGGACCTTAAATATACAGATGCCTTTCCAAACTAAGTCCAATCAATTCAGTTTGCCACAGGTAGATTCCAGTCAAGTTCTAGAAATATCCCAAGGAAAATGAAAGCAAACAGGATGCACTGGGCCACAATTCACCATAGCACAAGTTCTGAAGTGCTTTTTAAATCAGAGATTTAAGTTTCTGATTTTTGAAAAATTTGCAGACATTTTGAAAAAACATGTTTTTATTTTGTCATTATAATTTACTGAGTGTAAACTAATTGACAAAAATGACAATTATATCATTTATACATTTAAATCTGCAATGCATTGAAGTGCAAAAAAATGGACTTTTTCTGAATACTTTCTGAAGACACTGTACATATAAAAAGATGTGATGTAGAAAACAGTCTCACAGTGACAAGACAGCAGACCATCATCACATTAGTACAGTGTCTAATCAACAAGACACTGACTCTGTGTGTGAGGGTGTACCTTAGCAGCTTTGGCATTTCTTATGGTCATGAGCTGTTGAGCGATGACAGACAGCACCTCAATATCTATTCGGTTAAATTCGTCAAAACAACACCAAGCTCCTGACTGAGCAAGTCCACTGAAGAAGCGCCCCATCATCTGGAAGAAGGACATGCAGCTGATTACAAACAAGAGATAGGAATATTACTTCCACAACATTTACAATAATAATGCAGTGATATATACATGGTTTGGCCTGTCATTTCCAAAGTATTGCCCATACACACACACACACACACACATAT
>NW_018127909.1:2285519-2308862 GCF_001952655.1 Monopterus albus | reverse complement strand
TAACTGTTTTATGTTAATCTTTTTAATGCTACACATTTCTAAGCCACAGCAGAGGCCAACACATAAAACCAGTGGTGAGTCTAGCCTGGCTAAATCAAATCCCTGTCCAACTCTAATGCATTTCAGGTGCCTGCCAGCAATGCTTAACTAAAGCAGACATAGGGAGAATAGCTTCCAGCTGTCTTGTAGATATGCACTTTAGGTTCTACTGACCCCAAGACATTGCACTATTCAACATTAAATTAAGGTTAAATGCCCGATCTGAAATTTGGTGGCTTGTGAAGTACATACTATATATTCTTATAGAAATGATGGTTCTTATTTAGGGATGAAATATCAGCATTTAGTATGTTTGTCAATGATCATAACTGATGATAAGTGAGTGATGTAGTGTACATACACAGAAACAACAAATAATTTAGATGTATGAAACCAGCTGTCAATCTGTTCAGGGGTGATAGCAAGATTCAGCCCTTTGTGGTCGATCTTGAATTTCAATTTGTTAAGATTTGGTTCAGAGACCAGACCCTCTACTATAAATAATGTCTGAAAACAAATGTCTAGAAAGACATACACACATTTAATACATTTTAGACGATTGTCAGCCAAATATAACACCTTTCATCAGGCTAAATATATAATACACACAACCATTTAGAACACTTATGCTGCTCAAATGATGGGGTAGACAACTGTTAAAGAAAGATTTCTTTAAAAAACCCAGAGGAAAAGCTCTGCTCTGGTTTACTGTAAGACAATGTTCAAGTTGCCTGCAACTAAGGTTGCAGAGGGCATTCGGCTTGAATGCTTTTGTTATAGTGCCATCTGTTGGCATCAGCTAGCAGGCACAGAGACACAGCATCTTCCGGTGAATAAATTCCAAGGAAACAAGACAGTACCCAGAGAGTGCAACCTCTGCTAAGGGCAACTCAGTTTGCACATAATGCCATAAAAGTAATAATCCTATGATAGTTTGACCCTTATATATGATTGTGTGACCATGAAACCCTACTGCTGGCATTTGATAGGATGCTGATATCATTATTAGTTTGAAAGTTATTCAGTTCAGTTTTATTGGTAGGCTATAGCACCAATTCACAACAACAAGGGCATAGTAAGGTCTAGACTTTACAATATTATAGGAATAACCCACAGACATTTGCTCTTTTGTTTAGAGGTCAAACAGTGACTTCAGTGAGTACCTTCTAATAGAGCTAGCTTGGTCAGATAGTGAGCACTCACAACCATAGACACATACATATGTGTCTATACTCACAACTCTAAAAACATCAGTAGCAATTTTTAATTGCCATTACCTAGACAGACTAAATCTAAGTGTTTACTTTATCACCTGAAAAATGTCAAAACTTAATAAAATAGCATAATACCAGTCCTACAGATGAAAATGATAACAGTTTTAAGCCTGGCTCACAACCTCTGTCATCAGGTCGCTGAATAGAGCAGATCTTTTCTGAGCTGTGGGCTGTCACCTTGCTGGACTCGCTCAGTCTCTGTCTCATACAGCGGGGTGAACTGAGTGACAGCACTCAGTTTCCACTGACTATGAATGAACAGCTGTCATTGACTCAGAGATTTGCTTCTGTATGTGCAAGAAGTGCTCAGCAGTGCAGCCATGCACTTTGATCACAAGGGGGCTCACATACAGTTAAGCCGTCTTTGCAGCACTCACAGTGGTGAAGAATCTTTAAAATATCCCTGTATCCAAATTATGACACAGATCAGCACCAAAATCTATTCCATTGTTCCATGACCCAAACCCATCCACCCATCCATTATCTATAACGCTTATCTTGAAGAGGGTCATGGGGGGTTGGAGCCAATCCCAGCTGACAGTGGGCGAGAGGCAAGGTATGCCCTGGACAGGTTGCCAGTCTATCACAGGGCCCACACCTTACCTCTCGAACGAACCTTTGGCATAGATTAAACAAAACTAAACAAAAAAAAACACTTGCAATCAGAGTGAAAATTGATGAAAACAAAAGGAGAATGCAGAGCATGTAAGTTTAGCGGTGATGGAAGAAATTAAAGGAACAAATTATTAAGTAGTGAGTGTGAAAATAAGCAAAAAAAGTGTAATAAGATAAAAACTGTTGAACATGGCCAACCTTATAATCAAGCCCATCAGAACAGTTGAAGACCACACACTGGATGGCCAAGGCTTTAGCCAGGTCCTTGGTGGTCTCTGTTTTGCCTGTCCCTGCTGGCCCAGTTGGAGCACCTCCCAAGTCCAACTGGAGCGCCCCCATCAGACACAGGTAGCAGCGGTCCTGCCCATTGGAGCAGGGTAAGAGATACAGAACAGGTGGGAGATTTAGGTGTGACTTTTTGAACAAAACTGAAAAATACAATAACACAACATCCTGCATTTCTGTTCTAAACTTGCACTATAAGATAGTGGCTTTATGAAGAATCGAAATGAACTAAAAGAGAGTCTATGAATATTTGCCATAGTGGAAGCTTGTCTAACTGATGATAAAATCTGTGTTTGCAGTTTTCATGTATATCTTTAATGTTACATTTTGTGTTACCGTGAGTGGAGTGATGACCAGTCTAGGGCAGGCACCCAGGTATTCATAGCCGTAAATGTAAGTAGACAGAGCCATTGTGGCTACACAGTTATCCAGGTCCAGGTCCCAGTAGTAGCGTAGCTGTCTCTGCCATTCAAAGTGAGACTTAGTGTCCACCTGACAAAAAAGTTGACATTACTTTAACGTAGTGAGCTGTTAGAAATCTTTTTTATACCCCTCAAAGTGTCCAGTCAGTACATTCACCTATCACACCACACCACACCACAAAAAGACTATAAGAAGACAAGCTGTTTGATAATGTTCATGCGCTATCGTACCCTCTGCCGGACTAGATCTGTGACAATGTCTCTGGCATGGACATTGATGGTGATAAGGGCAGTGATGACATTACGATGTAAAGTAGGCAGCTGCCCACGTACCAGTGCTGCCAGGGCATTCAACCTCTGGAACACACACAAACATTCTTGGGTTAATACATTTTAAGTTAAACAGTAACAATACTTGGACACACACAAGTGTTGAATTGTTTTCTCAAGTCTAATTTTTAACCACACAATAAAGACAAAAGCAAGCAGTAGAGTAAATAATGTGGTTTACATCAAAGCTGGTATATTCAAATTCCTGCAGAGCAGCAAAGTGGTCGTGGTCTCCCTCCAGACATGCCTCCATGTCCCTGCACCACATCATCTGTGAGATGGTCAACACCACCTGGTGGCAAACAGACTGATGGTAAATCAGTAATAGAAACAAAAAGACTAAGCACCAAAGAGCATCTGAAATGATGGAAATCAATTACAAAATCTAAGCGAGGTTTAGACATTAGCAATGATTTTAAGCATTGGCTGGTTCCTTGAAGTGACAATCAGAGAATTACAATAGTTCTCACAAAATAATATGTTTAAAATTGTGGTTTATTGGTAACTGTAGCTTTAATGATGCCTTGGCATTTTTCCATGCAAATCCTGTAAATGAAAAACTATACAGTCACCCTCAAGTCTGCTCCTCAAAAAGTTTGAAAAGCACTGATTCCTAACTTTACTTTAATGTGTGTGTGTGTGTGTGTGTGTGTGTGTGTGTGTGTGTGTGTGTGTGTGCACCTGCGATGGATGTCCAGCCACCACCCATTCCTCCCTAGACTTCACCTGGTAGTCTGCAATGGCTGCCTTGCTGAGGCGTCGTAGTGAGGAGAACATGGCCTCCTCCACTTTGCAAAGCCAATCTTCCACATTGCCTTGTGCCTTCACACCTTTAGTGAAACCCACCTACACTTACACACAGAAGGACATGCTTGAAGTTACGGTGAAGAACACGAATACATCTGTATTGTCCTTTCTATTAAAGGTTCACAGTGATTTATTGTGAGTTCCCTCAGTCTTTATTGACCTTTGTAACTGAAGAAGTGAAAGAGTGATAACTAATACCCCTTTGTGGCCATAACTGACAAGCTTGTCAAACAGAGTGGGTGAATAAGCAATCAGCACAAGCAAAATTGCTAGGACACTCAAAGATGTTTCATCATCCTTGCTGCAGAATTTGAGATGCCACAAACAACTATATCACTATGATAGCTGTTAATAATTTACACCTGAGGAGGGACTGGACTGCATCTGGGTACAAAGAAACTGAAATCCACAGCAGAAACAGCACAGACTGCCTGTGGTGGAAGACAAGACCCACCAATCCCGCACTAGTGGAATTAGCTGCTATCCAATTTTTCTGTGTTTGTGACAAATATATTCATAAAGAATTATATACTTTAGTATTAAATTATTGTTTATTCTTTTAATCAGTGCTAATCAGAATTTGGTATGTCCCCTGTTTACCTTAATCATACCTTGAAGAGGTTTTTGCATAATCTGAGAATCTATTTTATTCAAGCTCTCCTTTAGGGTAGTTAAGTAGGAGGAAAGTGGTGTCACTTAATATGACTGATGTGTTTAATTATTGTTCTAGTTAGTAAGGAAAGTAAAAAACAATGGATTTCTCTTTCTCACTCACTCTCTCTCATTAGCAGCAAGAACTGAAACGAGAATAACAGGGAATAAAACAGCCTGACAAAACAATGACCGAAGGTGTTGAGGTTGTTTAAACTGCACCTTTTCTCCCTCTGGAGAAACCATATACAATATGTCTTTGGTGTATATGGCTTCCTGTTCTCCAGCATCCCGTACAATTCCTGTAGCCCCAGGCGGTTGTTCATGCAACACAGCAAACTCTAGCTGTTTAATAGCATCAAAGCACTTCCTGAGATGGGGCTGCACGGCCTGAGGGTTTCTTGTCTGAGCCAAGATCTTTAGAAGCTCATCATTGGATAAGAAGTAGAACCTGCAGATGACACACAAATAATGAACATCAAAACAGTCAATGCTACCAATCAGCCATAGTGTTCGTTTGTTTCACAGGGCTCACTGGGAAGAGATGTTTAGAGCAACAGCTGGTAAACTGTTAGGGGGACTCAACCCATCACAAATTACCATCAGGTAAGTAAAATATTGCGGCACGTCAATTTTTCAATTTAGTGGTGTATTTTCCAACACTGACTATGTAAATCATCACAGCCGCACCAGTGTTAATTTGAATATACTGCCACTTACAATGACTGCTGCCTGTATTGAGCATGTGTGGACCAAAAGAGAGGAAGAAAGTGTAAGTTTAAGGCGACTGAACTGTAATATGGCTGAAGAAATTAAAAAACATATCTTGGAACTGCAATCACATAGTTTTCAGCCAGTCAAATCATTTTTTATTTTCTTCAGTAACTTAAGCATGGTTTCACCTAAATGTCTGTAAAAATCCCTCACATTCTCCTCCTGTGAGCAATGCAATTTACAAGCATCCTCTCTTTCCTCAAATGTGTTCTTAACTCTGACGAGGACTCAAATGAATAACAGCTGCCACGCTGACAGCGGGGCTGCAAATTTTACACCTGCTTTCTCCTCATATTAAATTTCACCTGCAATTCCATCTGCTGCAATGGTGATAAATCAGGCACTGAGGGTATTTGTATAAATTTCCATTCTGTCCTCCATTATTTTGCATCCTTGGGAACACCTTAAAATATCACGAGACCAAATGTGCAAATTCCTGTGTTGCCACTTTTCTTCTTGTTCTCCAGCACAAAACCCCACTACGACTACTTAAGAAATATGAACACATGCAGTTTCACTTTTTAGTGCCAAAGAATGAGCCCCAAAATCTTAAATATCCTACACAGAGCAAAATATCATGTACAATTAAACTCTTAAATATCTAATTTTGTTTGTGTACAAAACAAATAACCAAGAAAAGAAGCAAAAACAAAGCAAACAGTTTAGAGTGAATAAAAGAAGATGACATATGATGTAAAAGTTTCTTTTTCTAATATTGTATGTGATAAACCAGGCATGTGTATACCTGGGGAAGATGACTCTCTTGGACTCCAGGTAGGCTTCCAGACACTTCTGTATCTCATCCAAAAGAGCATTGTTGTGCTGAAAAGTCTCCAACAGATCTGTGTCGGATAAAACAAGTTAATATTCCGTGTGACAATTGTTTTACCTGAATGAGAGTACATGTGACTGTGTGTCTCTCTTTTCAACTCTCTGCATAGACACTGATTGGCCACTTTATTAGGCACACCTGTACAACTACATGCACTTCAATGCAACACTTCCACCTTAACATCTGTGTTTATGAAGCTCAAAATGCCTGAGTTTTTGGTGAAACTGTCAGAAATGTATAAATTCCATTATTTCTTTATTACTGAGGTCAAAATTAAAAGTGATGTTGTACAGGACTACATTCAGAAGCATATGTAGCTGGGGAGGACAAAAATACAGAGACACCTCTGAATATAATGTAGGCCAGTTAAACACCACCTTAATAATAAACATAGAACTGAATTTATACATTTATGACAGTTTCACCAAAAACTGAAACATTTTGAACTTCATATACACAGATGCTAAGGCGGAAGTTTTGCACTGAAGTGCATACAGTTGTGCTTATCAAAGTGGCCAGTCAGTGTACATAACTATTTTTCACCCTTCTACCGGGCTGTGTCACTGCTTGAAGGGCATTGGGCATCTTCTTGACCCTTGCCATGATCTCTTTCCAGGACTTGTCCACCTTAAGAAACATCTTGGACTCAGCAGGCAGCTGCCATTTGATATCTGGGGCCAAGAAGATACCCTCTAGGTATAGCCAGTTCCTTTGGCATGTAAGCCACTCATCCTGGAAAAGAAGGGTGAAAGGGGAGATAGCAAAGAAATACTGTAAATATAAGGGCAATGACAATGTGTGTGTTTGGGGGGGATTAAATAGGTATGGAAAAATAAAACAATAATAAAATGAATAGTAAAATAATAAGATGAATAATATGAACAAACTGTAGTCTTAAATATGATACTGTTGTATCTACTTACACTCAGTTGGGAATTTATTTGATAATGCACTCTAATAACCCAGTTCCAAAAAAATCCCTTGCACATCTTTCATGAAGGTGATAAATTTAGAGAGGTGTTGATTCAACCGTGTAATCATTTTGGAGGCTGCTCATTTTGTGCTGCTGCTGAGCTGAACTGCATTATACAGAGAGGTTTTTCTGTTATTTAGCCTAGACTCACAGATATAAATGGATGTAGGTATGAAAGAAAGGAGGATTTATTACAAGACTGCTATATTAGATTGCATTAATTTTAGTTAGGTGTTTCTAATAAATTGTCAACTGTGTAAATAATAATCTCTAATGAAATATACTTTGTTCTTCAGCCACTAGGGGGGGCTACTGTCTAACATTTGACACCAAATCCACAAATGCTTTAGCCAAACAGACAAGCCTAAGAGAAGAATTACTTGGTGCTGAATGAAATATCATTCTATGACATTCTATTTTAAGCATTTACCAGTGTTTGGCTGAAGAGGGTCAGCTGCCTCAGCAATTTGTCCACCCTGCTCTTGATGGGACCCACATACTGAGAAGATGCCACTGTGCCCACATTTATTATGCTGTCATCCAGGAGTAGCTTTGCAGTAAACAAACATAAAAACACACAAACATTCACAATTAATACAGTGCAACATTACTGGTGCATTAGAACACTCTGTGCGTGAGTGCTGCATATTACTACCTGGATATCATCCGTGCCACCCAGGATGAACACTTCTTTGTCACCATGAGACAGCACAGTGAACTTTGTGGTCTTCCACACATTCTCCACCTGCATGGCTCATTGAAAGTGCAAAGGTTAAATAACGTGTACTGTACTGCATTCCTTAAATATGTTCTTGCTTGTGTGTATTGTGTCTGTGTTCTCCCAACAACATAAAATGTAGGGAGAAGAATATTAGACACAACAAACACAATAACTCTGTGCTTAGCTTCTGGCAGGACTGGATGGAGCATAAGTTAAAAGAATTAAGTCTGACTGGCAGATAAATATTCACACATTGCTATCTGAGTTGTGCTTCATTCATCAGATCTGAGGTTTGAATACTAGCATGCATAGTTTTTGTATGAACTCTCCATTCAGCGTGTGCGTAATAGAGTACAATCTAACTCAACCATTGTGACTACTAAAACTGGAAGAAAAAAAACTACATATAAGTATAGAAAACACAGTGACCACGTTTTCACTTTCTCTAGAAACATAAAGTCAACTTAATGCGACAATTAGACATTTCTGACAATAAACTTATTTGTTATCCTCTTACATTATACAGTATCTGCTTATTTAGCACAAAGACTACAAGTTGGGAGCAACAGCTAGCCCAGCTCTGTTGGAAGGTAAAATAAAACTGCCTACCAGTACTTCTAAAGCTCTCTGACACAAGGGCTCTCAACTAAGTGTGACCCAGGGACCATTTTATGAAGTAACTTTAGGACCGCTGTTGTGCACTAGATAAACCGGATTGGCACAATTTTAATCCTGAAAGTCACCTTGGCTTTACTAAATGTTACATATTTGCATTAATTTGATTACTGACAAACAATAAGTAATTACTTGGAAATGAGCTTAAAAAAAACATAAAGATTCCTTTAGTCAAACTACATTATTGAATGCATGATTAGGGACCATGCTCCAACATATTCTGTCTTGTTTGTTTAGTCTGTACAAAAATTAGGCTTATATTTCATGTTTGGACAGAATCCAGTCTGTTTCCCCCTGCTTCCAGTCTTGGCAGCATGTTTGTGTTGCCATATATCTGGCTACTTTTGGCACCTCTGTACTTGCTCCAAAAAATAAATAAATAAATTTCTTTTGTGAGAAGCCCGACTGGGCTCTCCATCACAAAACATTTGGTCTGCTGTGGGAGAGATGTTTTTGCTTTTACAGGAGATAAGAGAACTAATTTGAAGCGTCTGTAATTAATGCCAGCCTCTACCATATACAAAGACTCCAAATCCAACCATGCCGCATCCACATGGCACCAGTCACAAGCCACAAAAACACCAAAAGTTACAACAACACAACTACTGAACTTGTGCTGTGTGTGTCAAGTTCTCAAAGTAGGCATTTCCCTGGGTCCAGTACTGACTGCACTTTTTTGTTGTGTGCTTTTGTGTGTAGTGCTTTACTTGCAGCACCACTCTGCTGCTTCTAGTGATGTGTTGACAGTTGTTTCCAAAACAAAAAGTAGGTGACAAATGCTGAATTTTAAAAGGCAGAAATTTCTGTATTTGCTAAGTAAATTCTTGAGTTGTATGAGTCATCAAACTGGTACTGTATGTGAGCACCAAATGGCATTATCAAAAGCAGCTTGTATTTTTCAGAGAGGAAGGTAGTTTTCACTTATACCAGTTTTTCTTTCAGTAGGTATACAGATGGACATACAATATCTTTATACATATCCACAGGTAATCCACACACCTTTACAATAATGGTCTCCACTGATGCCTCTCCTGAAGCCTGTCCTGACACCTAAAAGTCAAGAGTTGTGTTAATACTGTTTATCCAGGTGACATGTAAAGATGACTCCTTGAAGAAAGTTGTGTATTTGTGTTCACTTATGTACTTCAGGCCTTGACCTCACTCTAAAGTCAAAATACTGTATGAAGAAAGGATTAGTATGGCGCAAGATAGAAATTTAGATTAGGTAAGGGCAAGCAGTAGTACTTGCAACTTAATAATTAGCAGTAACCAAAGTCTCTCAAGTATAACAAGAGAAGCTCACATTTATAGCTCTATGTACAGTATGCGTTACCTTCTTTATCTCCATGCCATAGGAGAAGGCACTGAGCTCCTCCAACACAGCCACAGTAAGCTCTTCCACATTCAAGGGCATACCCAACACTGACTCAAGGGTCTTCCAGTGTTTTGCCTTCATACACGGGTTCCGCAGATCAGTGATGACAGGGAGCTGAAAGAAAATGCATGAACATCATTTAGACAGAGTCACAAAGCAGTAGTTTAGAGCAGACTGGCTAAATCAACAAGAGCTGTTTGCTGATCTTTTTTTTTTTAATGTGGAATCATTTCAAGAAGAGATTTATGATAACATTAATTTTGTTATTTATATCAACAACTATACACATTAATGTCAGTCACTACAGAACACTTTGCCCTACCCACCCTCTGCTTCATAATTTCCACCTTGTCCTTCAGACATGGCACTACATTGTTATGTGGCAGGCCCTTCTCCAGCTGGTTGACGTATTTGCTGTATTTGTTGACCTGTGAGCTGAACTGCTCCATGTCCAGCTGCTGAAGTGTGCTCTGGAGAGGAGTGGACATGGCTGAATTCAGTAAAGCTTTGAAGAGAGGAAGAGCTGCTGCATGTTTGTTCAGGCTTACAAAAACAATGCACTCGTGGGGGGTGCCTCTCACCTGCTGCCAGTTATCCTGTAAAGAGTCCCATTCCTCTAGGGAGTCCCACAGCAGCTGCTTCAGCCTACACTCTGCAGTTAACTCCTCCAGGGTGTCAAACTTGGTCACCTCCACCTTTATTCAATAGAAGACAGATGAGGAAAACAAGTGTGGGTTGGGCTGGCAGGCTTGTTTGTTAGTAAAGTTTAAATACTGTAACACAACTTTTTCACCAATACAAAACAGTTTTATGACTTGAGCCTATATGTTTGAAGGAAGAGTCTTTTTTTTAACAAATTATAGATATAATTTACCTTGAATTTCTTCTGATAAGACATGTAGGTGGATGCCTGGGCCTGCAACTCCTCTATAGAAACCTGGATCTCCCTGAGCAGCTGACGCACTTGGGATGGATCTGAATTGATGTCTAAAATTTGTGGATCCTATACATGAAAAACCACAAGGCAAACAAATGAAAACAGAGCAAAGACATTTACATGAACACACCTTCAGTAACAAGGCTCATCATGGTATGAAAAACATCCTGCCACACTATGTATTCTTGGGATGGGTGTAAAGAATGTATACAACTTCTTCACCTGTGACTTCAGCTTGATTGTCATGACCTCATGGTTCAGCTCCTGTATGTCCTTGTGCAGGGAAGTGAAAAACTTGTGCATGCTGGAGTCCTTCGCTGCCACCGCCTTATCAGTGGCACTTTGCAATGAGTTAATGGAGGGTTGCAAGGTGGTGAAAACAACCAGATCCTCAGGTGGCGTGGGAACTGAGTAGATGTTAATGAGATTGTACATCTGACATATTGTCTCCTGCTCTTTCTCTAACACTGTAATCTGGCAAGGGGGAGAAAAAGAATGCTGAAAGTGTACAATGTAGCAGCACAGAGTCAAGAAAAAATTAGGAAGGGAGACATGACATCGATATAATGTAAAAAATAACCCTTTTGTTGTAAAATATATATATATATATATATATGTATAAAAAATAAAGAAACTGCTATTAATGAGAAATGTACATCTTACCCTCTCCTGTATCTCATCGAGGAAGATGAGAGCATCAGCTAACTCAGATGTAGTAGAGGGAGTGAATTCTAGTTTGAACTGAGCCTCATGAGCCTCAGCAATGACAGCATCTAGCTTCTTCCTAGCCAGCTGGGTGAGCATCTCATTGATGACCTGGAGCACAGATTCAAAGTGGAATCACTACAAGCTGTATTGCTCATAGTAGATCTGGTTGTACTGGAAAGTATTTCTTCCAATTAGGTCACACAGTGGACCACTAGACCTTACTTATATTTTCATTTCAGTGAGATTTAATTGACCCAGAAAGGCCTCACTGTCCCTTTGTTTCAATCAATTGTAAATCAGTTATGCTTAACCCAAAACCCCAACTGTATTTATGCAAAAATTGCTGCATATTAAATCTATTTCAACATTTGTCAAGTATCACTGTAATTTTAATCTGAAGATGGCTATGTCTGTGTGTGCAGAATCTGCATGCACATGCAGTATGCTTGTCCTCACCTCAAGACAGCGGAGGGGGGAAGACACAAGCCTCTGTTTGAGCTGTGTTTTGTCCACTAGCAGTAAACCAAGATGCCTTTTCTCCTGGATGGCTAAGGCCTCCTTATGCTCACTATGGTATACCTCCAGTGCTTTTTCAAAGAAGGACAAACCTGTGAGATGACGTCAACTGTAATCAGTCTAAAACAAAGACTCATGCTTCACAACACAGGTATGTTTGTTTACTGATTGTCTTTCAAGCTTTATTGTTTTTTTTGTGACTGGATTTTATTAAACAACTTCTGCTTTTCAAGGTAAACAGACATAGAACTGTTTCAGCTGCCATAACTGCACAAGATAGAAGAAAAATGAAACAATTTAAATATACTGGAACAAACACATTCATACTCTACCCTCTTCCCTTCCACATTCTCCATCAGTTTTTCCCACTTCTTCACAAGTGCACTAATAAAACCGTTATAATGTAATAATGATGATAAAGTCCAGTAAAATGAAAATAAGGAAAAATGACGATTGATGACCTTGTGCTATTACAGTACCAAAAGCATGACATCAGTAGGTTCCTATGATTCCACAGAGAGGCATAAACACATATACTTAGACCTACAATTTCATTTTATAACATAAAATAACAAAGAAATGCAAGTGGCCTCTAAATCAGGTTAATTTTACAGTTTTCAAATGGTATAGTAGGGTGTGATTTTCTGACAGTGCTGCTTGTGAATGCGAATCAGGCAGCCTGCCACACTACACCAACAAGGAAATGTTTCTAAAAGAGGTTCCCTTTATTTGCATTATAATGCATTAAATTCAACTTGATCAAACCTCTGACAAAAAGAATTTCTTTCTTAAATCTGATTTTCTTGTTGCAAAAGATCCACAAACCTGTAAGTGGTCATTTGTACCACAGACTACAAAATAAAAACAATATGATATGGTCTTTAAAGGTACACTATGAAGTTCCTTTTACCCTTAAAGCACTGTTTGGGGTAATGTTTTGATAAATTGATCCTTGGTTGTTTTTTTTTTATATCACACATGTGACACACATGCATGTGCATGAGCACATCGGTGACACAATGCATATTCCTGTTGCTAATTATTACACTATTCTTCTGATTGACAATTTATAGTATGTAGCAATGAGCCAACAAAGGTAATCAAGAAGAACACTGCAGGCTAGCAAACAGTAGATGTAACTAATGCAAGATTTAAAATAATCAAAACATTGGCTTTGCAAGTGTATTTAGGTGAATATTATTTAAACATGACTTGTGTTTGTTTACTAGAAAACACAAGAAATTCTGGCACAGTGAACATTGAAAACTGTTTTTCCTTGAAAATAAAAAGATCCTCCCTGGAGTAATGATTCATCAAAGGAATATTTAGGTTTTTGTCCATAATTTGTTGTGCTTATAAGTGTCTAAAATATCTTTCCAATAACAAGGCATCTTTTTTTTTTATTAAAAAAGCACTATTCTCAAATGAACTGCTCCTTGTGCCTTAAGTGAGAGATGTGTAACAAAAGTAAGGTCTGTACATCACCATGATCCTGTTGCCGCAATGCATCCAGATCCAGACTTTCATTCTCCTTACAGAACAGTCGAAAACATTCAAACTTGTCTGAATACACTTTTGCTGTATCAAAGGCAAACCGTAGTGACTCCTAAGGGGAAAAGCAAATCAGGCACATATGTATACAATACTGTATAGATAAGATTCAATCTCCAGAGATAGAAGGCAGGGTAAAGTAAAAACCAACCTTAATGTTTTGGATGATGCCTTGTAAGTGGCTATCAGTCTTCATGATGAATTGCAAACTGGGGCCATGATATTTAATTTCTACTTTCTGAAAGTTAACAAACATACATAGACACAAAGACTACAGTATGTTACATATGAATGGGAGTGTAAAAAAGCAATCTATTTTCAGCATATCAACAACATTTACAGTACCCTCAATACACAGATTTTATCACCATTTTTTCTACCTGAAACTCTAGAGGTTGCGTCACTGAATCAAAATCCGGCTCTCCTGAAAAGGTGCTAACTGACAACATCGTCTTCTTAAACCACCCAATGATCTCTGCAATAGTCTCCTGTAGGAAATAAGAGCAGTCATAAACAGCAGCATACACATTCTGTTTAAGAATATACTGTAAATAGGAATTACATGAATAATAAACAACCTAAAGTGAAAAAAAAAAATCATGACAATTTGTATAACAAACCTGAAAGTCCTCTTCAGAGGGTTCAAAAGTCAAAGCATTTTTGTCCAGCACCAACTCACACATGAACATAGGTGCAAGAACATGGGAAGTTTCTGACTCAGCAGTCTAATAAAGAGACACACACCAACAAATCCAAACTCAACATTGGTCTTTTTCTGTGTGATAAGTTTATTGGTAGATAATAATTACAGTGGCTTTATTATCAATACTGAAACACTGCCCTACCTTCTTGTCCATCTCTTCATCAGCATGGTCAGCTGCAGCCTCAGAGTGCTGGTTCCAGCTCTGAATAACAGAATGGCTGGGTGTCTGACATATCTGCTCCTGGAGCATAGCCAGTAGTTTGGCCACTGTATTTACCACTAAGGTATGCAAGGCACTGAAGACCAAAGAGTCAACAAGACGGATGAAGCTGAGTAGGTGAGGGAAAGATTTTTGAATATTCATTTTAATATTAATTCACCATGTAATTTACAGCTGTGCTGCTGTTCTATTCAAGTCCCAATAAGCTATGTTATTTAAATGGAATTCAATCATCAGTAATGTCCATGTTTATTCCTGTCTTGTCAAATTGTTAAATGTCAAAATGTCTTCTGTAAATAAGAAAATTGCTCACCTGACATTGCGCTTACAGAGAAATGTCTTCTTGATCTGTACAAGAAAACTCCTGCGCAGTCGATCATCTGTGTCAAACGGAAAGCACTATCAACCTTTTAACATTGTGGTCTATATATGTACATTCAAATGAGTTCATATGCGCTGTATGTACCTACATGGGCTACCAGATCTGGTCAGAGGTTCCATCAAATAGTTATGACACGCACAAAGTATCACCTCCTTTACCAGGTCACGAAACTTCTCTAAGTCATTCAATACCTGATGAAAAATGAACAAATAAGGGCAATGAGTGTCTAATGAACACACAAAGACAATTCATGCAAATAGTCTTCAAGCATCTGGACAAATGTTTGTATGAATGCAGATTTGCACCTCTTGCAGCTGTTTGAACTGGGTGTCTTTGAACTCCCGTAGTGAATAAGTGTGTTTTTTCTCCATGTGACACAAGCCCATGTCACTGATTTGATTGCACATTTTTCTGATGTCTATTAGTGCAGGCCCTAGAGACTGTAAACCATACACACATGTTAATACAAAGTACTCACATTAATTATTTAGTGGCCATATTTAGAGTGTATGGTATTCTACATTCAAGATCACTGAGACAGATAAAGAGAACGTCCTGATTTCAGTTTATACATACATACACTGACAATAAAACTGTTTTGAAGAACCGTCCTGGCCAAATGAATCCTCTTGGCACGAACTTTAGTGCGCCAGACATAGAAGGGTTTCCACATTCTGAAGCGGGCAAAGAAGGGTATGCGAAACAACTTGCAGTGGTAGTTATACTCCTCTTCCCAGTGCTCAGGGCTCATACTGTCAAACTTGTCGTCACATACCGATTCCACACCTTGATGGCTGATCATGAGAAACTCATCCTTACTGTACTCATAAATCTTAACTTTGGAGGGAGTGTCCAGCTGTCCACCAATCTTAATGGGAAAGTACCGTCTGGGGGGACTAGTGGTTGATAACGCACAAGACAACTGAAGAGTAGTGGAGAGACAGAAACAAAGATGAATATTCTCCTGCAAGTAGCTCATTTAAAGGAAATTAACAGTGAATTTGGAGTTTGAACTAAGCTTTTCTTGACAGAAGAGCCTGATTCTCCCCAAGGCTACTTTTTTGTCACCTTTTTCAGAGAGGTGAATGGGTAGCCTAGAAGCTAGATTAATTCATTTATTTATCATTCATTATTAATTTGGCAGACATTTGTCTCCACAGTGCCATACTAGTGCGGTTCAGATGCCACCATTTTAATGGTGGTCTTGGGTTTAAATTTTGCCTGCCTTTTAGATTTATGAAATAACATTGTAGTACTTTTGAGGAACATGTCCATCATGTTCCTCAAAAGTCATCATGTAGATATATTTTAAGTAAGGCTTGTTCTCATCTCACCCATATCTATCACTGACCTTGGAAGTGGATTGCAGAGGAGGAAGGCGGACTGGTAATTGTTCACGGCGCCTGTGTGACTGCTCTATTTGTTGAGATGGAGGTGACTGAGTGTACCAGCCAGGAAAAAACATCTGCTCACGGGCTTTTAAGTGGTTTTGGCTGGGTTGTATCCGTGTTACACGTCTCTTCAGCACAGCCTACATTAAGGGAAAGAAACTGACATCTAAGATCCATATCCACAAACTTTAATTACTTTGAGAACAGGGCAGTGTGTAAAGTGCTAAATTCAGTTTGATCTTAGTCTCACCAGTGGGTCTTTACCATGGACTGGGGGCCTTGGTATGATGGTGGAGCTCTGTAGTTCAGGGAGCTTGTGCTCTGTGACAGGGCATCAAGTGGAATGTAAGTTCACCTCTGACATGACTTAACTAGAACATTGCCAGTATTGAGGAAACTACTTTGAAAATGTAGTTTTGCAAACTATCAATTACCTCACACTGGAAGAAGTTAAACTACAGCAAAACTACTCCAGCAAGAAATGCAGTTTGGTAAACTAAAGTTACTTAGAAAAAGTAGTGCAAACGAGTTTGCAAAAAAAAAACCGGTCAAACTGAGAATGAACATGTGATACAAAACTAGAAAAATACTATATTAGCTCAGCCTACCTCTGGACTCATTTTCTCCGCTTTGTAGAGCGGCCCTCGGAGATGCTGAGGCCATGTGTCCCCGGGGCTCTGAAGCAGTGAAAGAACAATATACAGTAGTAGTGCAATAAAGTTGTAACGTGGGTTTACAAGTACTGACGCGAACGTTATTTATATTTTAGCAAATACAAAGCAGAAAGACAGCATGTATTATCTAACTTAACTTTGCTGAAGTTTTCAAAACAGCATATGTAAAGAAGAAGTGACTATGCGAAGTTGGGGATAAACCTGATATTAACGTTATCTTAGCTAATCCGGGTTCACGTCAGTGGGTTAATATAGTTTACAAGAGTTAATGTCATGTCAAACGATAACGTTGCTGGTAAATCTTTCCAACTCGTTTCATATCTGTAGACAGTAATATTGAAAAAGCATGGTTTTCAAATATGCCTACCGTATCAAATATTAAGGTCCAAAAGGTTTGTTTTTTCATATAACGCTAACTCTAAAGTTATGTAATTAGCTTTCTAAAACAAGATGTCATGCTGTTAGGATTGCCGTTAGGATTGCCGAACAAAAGCATTGGTTTATTATTTCCTAGCAACAAAATACTTTCCCGGCATGCAATGCAGCCAAACAAAGGCACGTTGGCCCGGAGTTTTTTTTTTTTTTTTTTTTTTGCACCCGGGTAGTTGGTCAATGTTAGCGTTAGAGCCCAACATTTAAGAATAGATTATAATGGAAGTGAAGTCTGTTTCGCCGTCTCGCCTGGTAAGCGGACGTTAGTAGCCTGCAGCAGGGAACGGTAGCAACAAGCTGCAGTCAAGACGGAGAGTTGAGGAGCATAACTCAAAAAGTAATTTACAGATTTAGATAGAATTATTTGGATTGGTAGGGTATGGCCCACAGAACAACTGATTAGATTCTGATGCTGATCCATATCATAGTTTGGATGCAGGAACTTAAAATGTATTCACCATTGTGAGTGCTGCAAAGGCTGCTTAACTGTATGTGTCTCACAAAGTGCACAGCTGAGCTACTGAGGATTTCCCAGTAAGCTTTTATACAAGAAATAATGTGCTGTATATTACAAGTTTTCCTACTGAAGGAACTCACTTGATGCCATGATTGAGGCTGCAATGTGTTAAGGACTAAACATTATCTCAGTCTGCATCAGTTTTGATTCAACCTCTTGCACTAAACATCGTCTTTAAGCATCAGTTTTGATTCAACCTCTTGCACCAAACATCGTGCAAGAAACACTTGTTTTCAGCTTCCGTGCTCATGCAACATTTAGACTTCAATGAAAGTGAAAATCATACCACTAGCCCAATGGACCAGCCACTCACACACAATACTACAATATCTTCTTGGCAGGGAGGGGGAACAGACTGGGGCACACCCTCTAAGGAGTGGGGCACATTTGGGAAATGAGTTTAAAAAATAAAAGCTATATCATAAGCTTTTAGGAGATAGTACATTGTGTAATATAAGTGTTTGTTCACTCCACACAATTTTATGTATTTTGATATGAAACAATATCAATAAATAACTGCCACTCATAACTACAAACAGAGCAGAACATTTAACCTGGCCCAGACTTAACCAACCAGTTCCCACTCCATTCTAATAATGACCAGAGTCCATTTCCAAGGTGTTTATTTTGAAATAATTTTTAAAAAGGTAATTTTTACATATTACACTTGAGATATCTTTCGATCATTACAAATAAAATGCACAAGAAAATGTAAGAACAGTGTATGTATTTTTAACATTTGGCCAAAATCTTAAAATCATATTAACAAAAACAGATGACTAAATTATTTTTCATACAGCACAGTACTAAGCTGCCATTAATCAGTCTCTGGATCAACAATGGTTGTTTTCTTTCGTTGTGGTGCCAGTATACTCAGCTGTTAAAAAACAAACATATGACACAGGGAAATAAATAACCAACATCACAAGGAAACAGGGAATAAAATATATTTGTCACCATTTCTCTATGTTGGGCACACAGTCACCCATACCTGTTGCGTAGCAGTAGTTGCCCTTTGTTCAGCTGCGTCAGTTGTCTTTGGAGATGACTCATCTTCGCTTGACACTCTGCTAGCTGCCTCTCATACTGTACAAACATAGTTACTTAAAGTCAAGCACACAACCGTCACTGTGTTTATTTTAAAACACACTCATGTGCCAAGGAACAAACAGTGGTGGCACAGTAATCACTATCCATTATCACATACATATCCTTTTGTCTGTGGTTTTTAGATGTGGGTTCTACATTAAAAACATACAGGGACTGTTTGTGAGTCCTCTTATTCATTTGTGCATTCTTTTTCTTCTGAACTTGTTTCAGTTCATGGTCTATTCTCTGAACCTCTGAATGAAAACCAGAATCACAGATGTCTGTCAGGTCTCGTCACACATATTTCAATCCTTCTACAGGTAAGTATTTATTACTTACCACATTCATGCAGTACAAACTGTTGGTGTCCATAAGATACACTATGTAAAATTAAACTTTCCCTCACCAGCTTTGTCCCATGGCTTATAACCTAAAGTAATATTGCAGGTTTCCAGTACAATGCCTTCTTGTCTTTTTGGAGTTGTCTGTGCACACTATTACAGATATTTGCACAGGCTAACAGAAGCTCATCAGCGAAGGATAGCTTCTCCCACCCAGTAGAAGGCTCTCTCCTACAGTGCTGGACAAGCATCTTACATATCCTGTCAACTGAACAGAAGTGGTGTGTCTCTGTGTTACATATACCTCAGCTATGGTATTGTGGTCCGTTTCAAGCTGCATTTGTAATTCATGTGAACGCAGCTTGTGCCGATTCAGTTCTGCCCTGAAACAAAAACAAAAGATTAGAGCCAACCTAGAGCTAGCCCACCTCCCACAGCTACAAAACACATTTATAAAGCTTTGTTTTCAAGTGCTTCAGCATGTTTTCCAATGTATTTCCCACCTATCTCGGTGTAGTAAAGCTGTGGCTGAGGGAAAAACAACTTCAAGTGCTAAGTCAGTGTTTCATAAACTGTTCTTTGGTCCTTCACCTCATCTGTTGCTCAGTCTTTGATCCAGTCTGAGATACAACTGGCACAATGAAGTCCTTAGGCCATGAGGCATTTTTAGGCAGGTAGGACTATTTTTCCTCGTTTAACAGAAAAACCCTTTGTATTGCACTTTAAAGAGTATTATATGAAATGTGAATTCATATATTACATCTTATTTCAGATAGTCCCACATTGGGAATCAGCATTACTGTTATTTTCACTGCAGTCTATCACTGTACACTTCATTTTGCTGGGTTTATTGAACCAGAAATTCTCTGCCTACATAATACATTAATCTACACAATCTATCTTAAGAACCTAAAATGACATCCTTTTGGTCCGAAAGTACATTTCTCAGCTTGCATTTTGTACTCGTCTTTCCTTTACTTAGCAATACTAAATCTACCTGTAGGGGTTCTTACTTAAGGCTTGTGATTTTAGTCTCAAAGGCCTGAACCAGATTCTTGGCCTCATCTTTCCAGCGCTGAGTGCTTTTCTGCTGTGCTGTGAGGAGGCGTGTCAGATCAGCACTTGAGGTTCGGCTGCTCTCCTCAAGCTCCCTCACCCGTGCATTGAGTCCCTGCTCTTTCAGGCTGCACTCCTGTTCCATCTGTGACACCTGGAGGAGGGCAGCAGAGTGATGAGCTTTGTGCACATGAGACTACCCTGCTGGTCTAAAACTCTCTGAAACAGATGAAGAAGATTCACATGTCCGATCTTATGTGAACTAATAAAACGTGGTGCTACAATATAGTACTAGTCAGTATTTTTTATACACTGCTGCAGTTCCCTGGAGCAGTGCCCCCAAGTTAAATAAAGCAACTGTCATCTGAGAGGGGTTTTGTCAATTATGAGTCAGTATTCTCCGTTTCTGCGTCTTGTCCTAATTGTGTATGTGTTTTGTGTACATCAGTTCTGCCTGATTTACACCACCTGCTACATGTTCTTCCGTTATCTACTGGGGACCACAATGGAAATCTATTAATATCACTTTGTGCAAGCTGGACATGTATGCCAACCCTGTATTTTACTGTCTATTTTCTGCTTTGAACTTCTGCAAATTATCCCACCACTTAAATGTTTCTAAGTGTTCTGCTTAGTAATGGCTTTCCAGGTGTTGAACCAAATGGTTGTTTGGCAAACACTTGTGATCTGCAGACTGAACAAATACATTTTTCCTTCCTTATAGATTTCATCTTTCTTTTACAGGTGAAGATCAGTCTACTTGTAGTGAGAACTACTCAGCCAGTGAAAATAGTTGTTCAAAAGATATGAAGTTGCATTTTGAGAACTGTAGGATGCAGGGGATTTGAAAATGAACCTATACTTTGGACTAAAAGTCAGGATATTTTGGCCGCTGCTGCAGCAATTGTGATCATTTGTTTTAGTTATGATTTGTAAATTTTTAGCCTAATCTTCAAGTGGACGGCAATGCCAGTCAGTCAGTCAGTCAGTCCACTACTTTGGTCCAGACTGAAAATATCTCAACACACCACTGAATAAATTTCCATGAAATGTTGTTACCCACCAAATCTAACATGGTTTCGGTTTATTTTGTCATGAAACAACATGTGCCAAAAGTGTAGACATGGCACTTATTGGTGTGAAGGTGGATTTGGGTGGGAACCATGTGTTGTAGTACAAAGACAAACCCTTGTATCGACTTCAGCATCTCACTGGTCAGGCTGATTACAGTGCAGAGTGCGTCTTGCAAATGTTTGGTGCCTAAAGTTTGCTCTTTTACAAATGTTTTAAGACTACTGGCTTCATTTAAATTTGTTTCTTACAAGTCTTCATGGAAATAAATAACCCTTTAGTGCAGGCCAACTTTGCATATAGTGGCATGTATTGTCCTGCAGTGTTACTTTCTTCCTTTTGTTCAATTACTACCTGTTGTTTGGCCTTCTTTTGGATCAGCACACTGGCCTTGCGTAGCTCATCCATCTCCTTGCGAAGCTGCAAGTTCTCTTGTTGCAGCTGGAGCCGCTCCTCGCTGACGCTGACACAGTCCTCCCGGGCTGCAGCCAGAGAGCCCTGCAGCCGACGCACTTCCTCCTGACAACGCGACAGCTCCTCAGTGTAGCTACAGATGCATTGAGACAGGGGGGAGGGAAGTGTGAAAGATATTTTCATGCACACCATCATTAATCGCAGCAGACAAGAGCCACAGAGTCATACACCCACAACTGTGCATGCTCCAAGAGGTGAGAAGGAGCAGAGTATAGGTAGAGAGGTTAACTTCCTGCCTATAAGGCTACGTAGCAACTATCCCACTTACTCCATCTCCATCTTTTTTAGTTTGTTCTGGGTGGCTTGCAAAGTTAGTCTCATATCTTCCTTCATCCTCTCTGCATCTAGACACCTCTGATGAAGAGTATCAATCTTCCTGAACTCGGGCTCTGCCCTGCACTCTTTATACACCTTGAACAAAAAAAACAAAAAGACACAGGAAGCATTAAAAAACGTTAAAAAGTTGCAATGCCTGAGCTCCTGTATAAAACCATATAACAAAACACTGTCAGAATCTGGACTTAGCTATGATGGCCTCTTTCATTTTGTGCTTTCGATACTTTCAAACATACCTTCTCGAGTTCCTCCTCTACAGCTTTTCTCTCTCGCAGCAACCTTTGAATCTGAGACTCTTTATCTGCACACTCCTGCAGAGAGGTGAAAAGAGAGAACAAGGAGAGTCAGGGAAAGGGAGAGGTGGAGACAGAATGAAAAAAATAAGCAGAAAGGTAGAGTAAAAAGGGATTTAGTGTGATTTTTAAAAGGAAACCATCCTTAGTGGAGTAGGTTCTTACCAGCTGCAGCACCGAGAGCTCCTCGGCCATATGATGGATTTGAACATTGCACTGCTTGCGCACATTTTCCACCTGTTAAAGTTCAAAGGTTAAGTCAAAAAGTGTGGAAAATGATCCATATGGAGAGTTTTTTTTTACTCTTGGGTGGCACAAAATTAACAGTCTCTGGGGCTGTCAATATTTTCCTGTGTGGAACATTTACTGTATTTACAAACCGGCTTTCCAGTTTGTCAATTAAGCATTTGTCTTTAATACTAAAGATTCTGGGAAACAGAAAAAGCTGGCTGTTAAAAGAAATGGCAATAAAGTTTGAAAAAGCAATAGTGCAATAGATATAAAAACAAATGTGAATGCAGAGGAAAAAAAAGTATGAGCATGAGAAAACAAAGATCAAAATGCAAATATACAAGAAGCAGTAACTTTGCAATGTATTCGCTGACTTGAATTTTCAATAATAACTTTGATTTGCATTCTCTAGTTAGCAGTTGGGGAAAAAAAAAAAAAACTTGATGGACAAAGGTTTTAAAAGAAATATTGCTATAGGGATGTCATGATGACAACAGCTCTATAACAATCCTATTACAATGTTAATATTCAGGTGGTGGAGAGTTCCTGCCTCAAGTGGAGGAGTTCAAGTATCTTGGCGTCTTGTTCACGAGTGAGGGAAGGATGGAACAGGAGATTGACAGGCGGATCGGTGCATCTTCTGCAGTA
>NW_018127909.1:2278395-2285384 GCF_001952655.1 Monopterus albus | reverse complement strand
CTGAGGTGGCTCGGGCATTTGTTTCGGATGCCTCCTGGGCGCCTCCCTAGGGAGGGGGTCCGGGCATGCCCCACCGGGAGGAGGCCCCGGGGAAGACCCAGGACACGCTGGAGGGACTATGTCTCTCGGCTGACCTGGGAACGCCTCAGCATTCCCCCGGAAGAGCTGGAGGAAGTATATGGAGAGAGGGAAGTCTGGGCATCTTTGCTTAGACTGCTGCCCCCGCGACCCGGTCCCGGATAAGCGGAGGAAAATGGATGGATGGATGGATATTCAGGTATTAATATATAATCTTAGGTTTGATATAGTGCTATGTGTTGACCTTATTTAAAAATATTTAAAAGTACATTTAGTTCTAGTTAAAAATCTTTTCACAAGATAGCAACCATTAGGTATCGACTCACTCACTGTGTCACTGAATTGACTCATTTATAGCAAATCAGTTCTACAATAGTTTTTAAAAAAAGTTACGTGTAAGAAGTGACACAAGCCTGGGCTTCAGTCTCAGTGTTCTGGGACTGGCCCAGGGGACCATTGTTGCGCATTTTCTCTCTCTCTTCAATTTCTGCCACCTTTTTACTATCCACTAAACAGAGCCAAGGACACTTCAACATGTGGACTGCAGGCAGTGAGAGTTGAACCTTCAACCTTCCGGTTGGGAGACGACTGCTCTACCCACTGCACCACTGTCGCCTCCCCAAGTAAGTACTCCCCTAGTAAGTGACAATGAAAGATGAGATTCATTATTTTTAGGCTGTTACATGAACCACAGGATCCCAGTATTGAATATGAAAATTATCCAAGCACTGAATAGCACAATGAGGCCCCAGGTCATGTGTAAATAAAAAAAATAAAATAAAAAGAAAAGCAGTCAACTGGACTTGCATGAGTTTGTTGAAGACTTTCCACTTCTCATCAGAAAAGCTTCTTCATTTCCCTCTGGATTTGTTGATGATATACAGTCTTACATTTACACGTGCTGGCATGTTGCTACATTTTTTGGCACGTTACTACCACCAAGTGTCCCTCAGTGGAATCATGCAAAGCCTTTAGCAGGACTCCCTATCACATAAACCAAGTACACGTGTCTCCTCATGCTTGTGCACAGATTCCAAACCAAACCTGATCCCAACTCTTAAAAACACTGCTTTATAACACTAGTAATGGTCAAAACTCCACAGGATGTCTTTAAGCTCTGAGGCTGAATATCAGATAACTCTGGACAAACCTTTATTTTGGAAAATGCCAACCCTCATGCATAACTGTGAGTGGGACTTAAGCCCTCAGCTAGACTTTGAGGTCTGACTACCAATGTAGTGTAATATTTTTGAAATAATTTTTCATTACACATACTTGGCTAAACACTTTGTGACATTAAGTGAGGAAGACATGAGATTAAGGTTAAATAATTGCTTCACCTAGGCTGGAACATTTAATCTCATCCTCTGAAAATCACCTGGAAGGTTAAAAGCCAAAGACACAAAAAGGTCTGTAACTCACAGAACATCTAATGCATCAAAAGCTATTCTCAAAATTACCATCTTCTGAAGGCCAGCCAAAGACTAACATGACAGCCAGCACTGCAGTCATACCAGGCCTCATTAACAGGATTAAAGTGTTCGAGACCTTGATGAAAAAAACCCATCAATAGAGCATTAATCACCATGTCACCGACTGAGGTTGGGCAGGGGCAGAGCACAAGGTTTTGCTTTTGACTCAGTACATTGTGTTTTAAAAAAAAAACAAAAAAAAAAAAACAAGGGCTGAGGAAGTGGAACAGCTGGAGTTTGTAAAACTAAATCCAACAAAGTGTACAGACTTAGCACCAAATGTCAGCGCATCATCCAGTGGTACCAAATAATGATGTGATTCATTCACTGGTACCTTAAAATACCTTAAAAGCACATTAGAAAGTAGAAAATGCAAAACATTTATTTTCCAGAAAGCCATTTAATAAGTCTTTACCTCTTTCCTTGTTCGGACTGCAGCGTCCTGGATCAGCTGTTTGATGGCCTCCTTTGTCTTCTCCAACTCTTCTATCTTCAATTTCTCTCTTAACAAGGCCTGAAGGGAGAGGGTAAAGGCAGACACAACTACACGTCAGTTCTATTGTGCTGAAGGGGTGTGAAGACTTGTCAGACTGCTCGACAAACTGAGGGAAGGCTTGGCCAGTGAAAAAGACTAAAGAAAACAGGGAAACAACGAAATAAGAAAGGAAGAGACAAAAATGAGTGAGTGCAATCACATGGTTCTTCTGCAACTCGGCCTCATCTGCCACCTGAACGCTCTCTCGCACTTTGGCTAGAGCCTCATACTTCTCCTCTTCTAGGGTGGTGCAGCGAGCCTGGAGTTCCCCAACCTTTCTCTCCCACACAGTTTGCTCTCTACGGACAGCCTCTGCCTCCTGAGATGCAGCTTTTAGCCTGGCAATGCAGAAAAGGAGTGAGTAACAGTAGCTAGGCAAAAGACAGGGAACTGAACCCTATAACGCTAATGTGAAACACCATGATTTTCCAAAACTGCTTCAGCTACATATACCTCAACTACAGTTATCTGTTAAATTGATGTCAACACTGGACAGAAGGTGGAAAAGTGATTACAGGTGAAGCAGCAGTCTAACCCCTAATTTCCACCGGATCTGGCCACATTGTGTTCTGCCTGTGGCTTGATCGTCAGAGCTGATTACTGCCAGTCTAGTCAATGGGGGTGTGTTCCCACTGGGTCCGGCTCCGTTACGTCTTCGATCCATCCCACATGCGGTTCTCCCTTCCACTTCGCTAAAGATACGCATCTAGTCTATTTCTGATGGATGCTGCATCTGATAAAGTTCAACCCACCAATAAAATAGCGCTCTACCTGAGGGATATCTATGTGATACAAATTGATTAGCCTATAAGGATGAATGAATTGTTAATAACTGAAACACAGCCACAAATCTTTTGATTCATGTTTCATAGTGACCTAACTGTGACTGTTAAATTAAATTTAACCACTAACTGTAGTCTTTGTCTGTAGGCTACAGCAAAAGTAGGAAATAAGAACAATAAACACAATTAAAACAGACAAAAAAAGAAACCATTATAAAGTCTGCTTACTGTAGAAGCTCAACAACCAGAAAATATAGCCTACACATAAAATCAGCACCACAACAAGCCAATCTGCAGATGCACCTAGTGGGGGATCGGAACTGGATCGCAGACGAAGCGCAAAGCAGTCAGATCTAGTGGAAAAAAGCCACAAGATGCTCACCTGGCTTCAATCAGGCTCAAGGCTGCCTGGAGCTGCTGAAGCCTTCTTTCTGCTGCATCCTCTCGGCCCTGAGCTTGTGCCACATCTTCCTCCTAAATACATACACATGTGGCTGTAAGAGAGCTGCAATAAAATGGGATTTTCATTACAGAATAAATCAACAGATCAATTCTGTTAAAAAAACTAAATAATAAAATCATGACTACTACAGCCCGAAGTGATGCTCAACAGGCAAAATAACCAGATCGGAAAATTCATTTCATATTTATTGATATCTAAAATCAGCTGTTTCTGTTGTTTAAGCACTAGCTCAGTGCATGTCCTGATCGAGTTCTGCACTGCCTTCCCCACTCCAGTTTTCCTCGGCAATGTCTTTTTCTCTTCTCTCACCCGTCTCTGAGCCTGGTCCTGGACATTGTGCAGCAATTTGGTCATCTCACCCACTTTGGCTGTGGCTGTCCTTAGCTCAGCCTTGGTCTGCCTACAAAAACAGTTCAGTCACATAACATAAAAAACTGGCAGCTGGCTTATAGCTGTCTTATGTGGTTATTACACTAAAAGCTCATAGGTCAACATTTTAGAAAATGTGCTTACTCACCTTTATGCTCAGCGTAAGATGAGAATATTGATAGCACTCTCATTTATGGTAAATAAGAAGCTAGCCAACAGCTAATCAGATTAGCTTGGCCTACTAAGTGGAAATGAGGAACAGGCTAGCCTGGCTCCATTTAAAAGTAACCAATTCTGTCTACCAGCACCTCTAAACTTCATTGTTGAAGACACTTCAGTTTTGAAAAGATTAAACTAACTAAAAGCAACATGTTGAGCTTTATTGGGGTTTGCAGCTGGATTTTGTTACTTTCCAACAGAACCAAGTTTAGCCTTCCCCATTTGCTGTTTTTAGCTCCTGGCTGTATTTTCATATTTACTGTACAGATACGGGAGTGGAACATTCTCATCAAATTCTTGGCAAGGAAGCAAATAAGCGTATTTCCTACAAATGCTCCTTTCACTTAAAAGGTAATGGTAGATTCTAATGCATAACCACAATTAATATATACAGCAAAAACTATTTTAACAATGAAAACACTGTGCACATTCCACTGGCACAACATGAAGTTGAGACTCTTTCAAATAGAACAATCTGTTCAGTGTATATGAACCCATTTAATACAGAAACTTTCATGATCTCTGCTGATGCACTTGGTGGCCATGCACACAGGGACAAACCCTTTGACGTGATGCTCAATTCACAGCTGAGGGGAGAAATTACTGTCAAACTTCAGGATGGGGTGTACCTGGTATTCTACCTTCAGAGAACAAGACTTCTGGCAGCAGCCATTTTGAATCTCCATGATATTTAGTTACCTGAGCTGGCTGTGTAGCTCCTCCATCTCTGTGCTCTGCTCTGTCACCGTCTTCAGGAACTGCCGGTTAGTCTGTGTGTGGCAAGAGACACAAGACTGCCATTTGTGTGGCATGGCTTTAAACACACACCACAAACTTTATCTTGAAACCAACTTTCCCCAGAAATTTCTCTCTCAAAACCTTGCCCTTTTAGAACAAACCCTACAGAACCTCTGTCAGTCATTCACTGCTACAAAGTCAAGTGTTCTCACATACAGTGAGTGAAAAAGGCTGCCTGTATGAGAAGTCAACAGGGGAAGGCCCAAGGTTTGCCCTCTCATTAAATATGCATCACAGAGATATAGTGTTACTCTCTCGTCACACTTTGTCCTAAGTAAACAGCAGGCATGTGTACGTATACATTGGTTTTTGTTTTGATAAATACGTGCACAATATACTGTACACTTTATCTCCAAAAGTGCCACAGTCAGGTTAACTGTTTAAACTGTTTGGCGCTGAAAGCATTTTTAGGTGTGGGTGTGAGAGGGAGACAGACAAGTGTACAACAGTATGTGTTGAACAAAGAAAAATATAAGGCAGTTAAAGGATTACCAAGCAAGCTCACAGTCTATTATACAACCAAGACCATTCTGGCCGACTACCAGAGTGATTTAGAAACCGATTCACTTTGTTGCAAGATTAATTATTGGACCAAGGTTCATTTCAGAGAAGTGCACAGCATTTCGATCCCATAGCTAATTAGGAGGCAACAATTTAACACACTTTTAATTAACCGTCACTTACCGATTCCAGTTTCTGATTGGCTATTTGGAGTTTTTGTGTGTGCTGCTGGAACTGAACAAGCTGATCCTGTGATGAAAAAAATAGGGTATTCAATAAAAGTTAACTGCTTGTGTTTACCCCATGCTTAATATCAAGCATTAACTGAGGCCAAATCATCAAATTAACCTCATGTCTGTGATAATGGCTCCATCTAGTGGTGAAAAGCTTGTGTGTTAATAATTTGCTGGCTCTGTGGGTGGGAATACTGAACCTTGATCTGCTGTCTCTGTCCATCGTGGATCTGTCCATCAGAAATGGTCTTCTGGTAGACCTGCTGGAGGTGGTCCAGCTCCTGGGCTGTTGTCTGCCACAATTCCTTGGCCTGCATCCGCTCCTGAACACATAAAGATATACATGTTCTTTTACACACAGTCAGAGGCCTTTCTGTACGCAAATAAATACATTTGACTTTCCCACAGACAGGTGACAAATTAAAACAAAAACCTTGACTAAATGATTGGTCTCTTTCAGGATGACAGTGTCCCCATCCATATGGCACAAGGGGTCACTAAAAGGTTTGAGGCGTATGAAAATGCTGTGAATCATATGCTGTGGCCTTCACAATCACCAGATATCCACCCAGCTGAACACTTACAGGATGTTTTGGACCAAAGTGTTAGACAACATCTTGACCACCACCAACAAAACACCAACTGAGGCAATATTTTTTGAAAGAATGGAGTTCACCAGTACCTCCAGTACAGTCCAGAGACTTATAGAAGCAATGCCAAGGTGCACTGAAGCTGTTCTGGTGCCACATGGTGGCCCAGTACCTTATTGAGATATTTTATGTAGGTTTTTCCTGTAACTGGTCACCTATGTGGGTGCACTGAAGCTGTTCTGGTGCCACAAGGTGGCCCAGTACCTCGTTGAGATATTTTATGTAGGTTTTTCCTATAACTGGTCACCTATGTCTATTAGGAGTTAGCTATGGAGAACACAAAACATCTTTGTGTATACAGCAGAGACAGCTATGACAGACACTGGAAGCACTGAAAGCAGCTAGACCTGAAAGAAAGAATCCCTTCTAATCAGCACCAAAATGGCTTTACTATCATGCTGCATCTTGTTAGTAACTGTATGAGTCACAAATCCAAAATTCACAAGGGTTTTATTTAGAATGAGAGTGGGCACAAATGAGAACTTCATTATAAGTATAGTACTGTGTAGAGCCAGAGACCAGCTGTTGTAAGCTAACAGCGCCAATGTGTGAGCCAACTACTTAGTAAACCATCACGCCGTCTTCTTTTGCCACACATGTAAAACACACGAGATACGCCTTGTAAATACTTTTAAAGTCCAGAAAGTGCCTTTGACAAAGCTAGAGTGGCCGTTTCCCCCTGCTCTTTACTGAATGCACAGCCATCACAACTATATTCATCTCTATATCAGCTTCCAGTAATGTAGAATGTACAGTGGGTACGGAAAGTATTCAGACCCCCTTAAATTTTTCACTCTTTGTTATATTGCAGCCATATGCTAAAATCATTTAAGTTCATTTTTTTCCTCATTAATGTACACACAGCACCCCATATTGACAGAAAAACACA
>NW_018127909.1:2275536-2277696 GCF_001952655.1 Monopterus albus | reverse complement strand
CCCCGATAGCTCAGTTTGGCCGGATGGCCAGCTCTAGGAAGGGTTCTGGTCGTCCCAAACGTCTTCCATTTATGGATTATGGAGGCCACTGTGCTCTTAGGAACCTTAAGTGCAGCAGAAATTTTTTTGTAACCTTGGCCAGATCTGTGCCTTGCCACAATTCTGTCTCTGAGCTCTTCAGGCAGTTCCTTTGACCTCATGATTCTCATTTGCTCTGACATGCACTGTGAGCTGTAGGGTCTTATATAGACAGGTGTGTGGCTTTTCCTAATCACGTCCAATCAGTATAATCAAACACAGCTGGACTCAAATGAAGGTGTAGAACCATCTCTGGGATGATCAGAAGAAATGGACAGCACCTAAGTTAAATATATGAGTGTCACAGCAAAGGGTCTGAATACTTATGACCATGTGATATTTCAGTTTTTCTTTTTTAATAAATCAGCAAAAATGTCAAAAATTCTGTGTTTTTCTGTCAATATGGGGTGCTGTGTGTACATTAATGAGGAAAAAAATGAACTTAAATGATTTTAGCATATGGCTGCAATATAACAGAGTGAAAAATTTAAGGGGGTCTGAATACTTTCCGTACCCACTGTACCTACAGTAGCACCCAGCTGAGCCCCAGCTCAGTCAGCCCCCACTGCAGTTTCACACTCCTCCTTTCACAGTTTCCTGTAAAAAGAAAACTTTTCACAAGCAGAGCATTTGTTCTTCAACAGCCACATTTATAATATAGTTGTTTTGCTGACATTTGTGTTTGAACTTCATCTGGATGTGGTGGAAACAGATGCGTTTTAGCTGTACTCATATGTGTTTTTCTAACTTTTTCTGTCATCACTCGATTTAAATGTCGAGCTAGTTGATCTCACAACACACCTGTGGTCATCAACTGGTGTTTTAGTTTATTTTGTATGAAACCAATGTGATTGTAAAGTAATCATTTTATCAGCAGCTTACCAGTGACTGCTGGCCAACATATCCTGGGTTGCAACTATGGATTGTTTTTATTATTTTGAATGTGCTGATTATTTTCTTGATAAGCTGACTTTGCCCATAAAATAATTGTGAAAATCTCTGAAAAGAAAAGCATCAAAGCCTCACATTAAAGAAGCTTCCGCCAGAAAATGTTTGGCAATTTTGCTTGAAAATGTACTTAGACAATTAATCGGTTGTCGTTAAACGGTCTTAGCATTGCCAACACAAATTATCTATTATCTTCACAGTGTAGCTTTAAAAAAAAAAAAAAAAAAACACAAGCAGGGAGCAAAAATTCTGCTCAACTCAGTTTTTGTGTGCAGTGCTTCATTTTGTGTGTGAGGTGTTTTGCACTTTCGGTGTGTGGTTCTGTCAATTGCCTCCCTCATTCACTTTTCACCCTCTTTCTCTCCCACTAACTACCAATAGGAAAAACTACTTTTGCTGTACAAATGCTGCTCAACTCACTCCCACTAATTACCAATAGGAAAAACTACTTTTGCTGTACAAATGCTGCTCAACTCACCAGAACTCTAGATATGTTTTCTGCTTTGCACCCATGCTGCTATTAACATAATACATTTGCAAAACACTCTACACAGCTCTCTACATATCTGCCATAAAATCATTTGTTTGCCATTTCAGAACACTGCCTTTCAAAATGCCACTCTCAATCAATTACAATAAACTTGTGTCACCTGGCCAAACACCTAATTGCTTAATTGTTAATTAATTAGAATGTTAGCACTACAAAAAAGACCACAGGTGAGTACCTGTTGACAGCAACAGTAGAAGTCTATCTAGCAGGTGGAGGTAGAGGTTGAAACAGAGGGGGATGAGGAAGAGCTGGGGTCTCTTTTACAAGCAATGATGGCCAAGGCCTGAATAGGACATTCAAGGCGTTTCTTCCCTCACTGTCCAGCCATGGAGAACAGTGGCTGTGATGCCGATGAGGTTCTATGGCCAGACTGAACAGACCAATCTAGCAATTTTTGGCTTTACTCTTTATGCATTAAACTGTAACTTACTATGCATCAGAATGAGTTGAACCGTGAACACTCACTAAAGGTTGTTCATTTTAGTACAGGTAAACAGGAATTTTCCTTCACAAGGAAAAAAACAAATCTATATTTTTGTAGTGAAAATTGTATTTTGTGCGGATTTATGTGCATTTCAGTGGCC
>NW_018127909.1:2269628-2275475 GCF_001952655.1 Monopterus albus | reverse complement strand
ATTTGTGTAATTTCCTTGAAATTAAGTTAATTAATGTGAATGAAGTGTGTAGAATTTAGTACAAAAATTTGATGATTAGAGTTTTTGTGTGCAGTGCTTCATTTTGCAGGATGTGTGAGGTGTTTTGCACTTTCGGTGTGTGGTTCTGTCAATTGCCTCCCTCATTCACTTTTCACCCTCTTTCTCTCCCACTAACTACCAATAGGAAAAACTACTTTTGCTGTACAAATGCAATTCATCATTAAACATTAATTTCAACTGCCAGTAATAGGTATTCATAAACGTTCACAAATTAATTTTACACTTGAGAGATACCAGCTGACATTTAAGCAACAGCACAGAGGGGACAAGAGCTACATGTGTCCTGCTCCAGACACACACACACAGACTGGCAGCAGATTGTCTCAGATGGCTCTGACAGAGGCAGAATGCAATGCAGCCGGATGCTGTGTACATTGGCCGCAAAACAGAAACATTTACTACAATGTCTAAGTATCCCTTTAGATAATACACAACAACAAATAATATGTACACTGTCAAAACACAATTGTGAACTTAATCTACATAGGTTTACACATCACATATAGACATATGCAAACCTGTTCAGACAGCTGGAGCTGTTCTTGGAGGTTTCTGATGACTGCTTCCTCCTCCAGTGTGCCGCCCTCTGTGCCTGAAGCCACCGGCAATGCAAGAAGCTGCTTCTCAACGGACTCCCTCAGCTCTGCATGAAGCCTGGAAAAGGTGATAGAAGATATCAAAAGGTATCATTTATTAAAATAGCTTTCAATTTGCATACAGTTTGTGATTTTAATTAAAACATCACAACCTTAATTATTATCTATCATGCACACCTAATTTGGATGTAATGTAAATTGTCTATATAACTTCATTACCAACACAGAATTAACTACCTTCCAAAGTAATACTAGTCACTGTAATGTTATTTAAAGATGCTTTTCCTTGTTTTCCGACTTATTTACAATGTCACAACGGTGAATTATCATCTTAGACATGACCTAAAGTGAAAAAAAATGAGGTGCACGTATGTTCTAGTATTTCTATGCAGAAGCAACTTTGTTTATACGCATCTCAAACTCTCATTCACGACACTTTTTTCTAACAAAATTAAGTATTACATAATAGTTCAAGGATTTCCTTGAATGGTCATAATCTCCAGGCAGTTGCACGTTAATGTGAGCTTGCCTGACACGGTGCCATTGTAAAAGTGGAACTTTTCGAATGCACACGATTTTGTGGATATATTTTACCTCCTCCCTCCCTACTTGAAAGGGAGTGATTTTTCCACTACTCAGTGGGACTTAATGGTAAGCTTAATAAAAACACATGTTGCATGTCTGTTAATGCCTTGTTTCTGTAACGTTAGAGCGAATTGTTGTAAGGCTGGAGAAGTTACTATGTCTGCATTATGCCAGTTAAAACATGGGGTTTCTCAATTACCCACTTTGTTTAGATTGTTACACATCTCTTTTCATCGGTACATATACTGTTGTTTACCTATCTATGGAGGAGACATTAAAGTTAATTAATGCGCGTGTTCGTTGTGCTGTCCACTTCCGACACAACACCAGCAGCAGGAGTTGTGCATGTTCACGAACTACCCTCTCATTTTTAGGAAGCTCTCTAGTTTTATCATTCTGAAATAATTACAGACTATTCGGAGTTATGATGGGTGCCAATCTAGAGGTACCCAAGATTAAACATCAAATGGCTGGAAATGATCAAAATGAGCAGCCATGGGCATTTTAAAATAGTACAGTACTCAATGTACTGTACAATAATTCCAGTAAGAAAGCTAAGAAATATTGGATGTTCTGATAATAAAAAAAAAAAAAACTTGGAAGATGTCTCCTGTTGTGCAGGTGCACTCCGTATGTTGTTAGTAGAGGAATTTTCCTACCTTTCATTTTCCTTAACAACCCTCTCCAACTTCATTTTGACATCAGCCATCAGCATCTGTTTATTTCAACAAGCAGATCAATACTCAGTATTATGAATTAATTCTGACATCCTGATACATTTTGTAACAAGTAACACCTGACATAAAATTATAGAAGACCAATATTCTTCATCAGAAAGCCAACAAAAATATGTGACTCACTAAAGCAAACTCAGATCAAGAGATGTCAAGCTCAACAGATATTCATCCAGCAGCTGTACCTTTACAGCTTGACTTTAAACTTTCTATTACTCAATTTACCATCATCAAACGCTTACATTTATACAATCCCATCACTTTAGTTTATATCTACAGTATATTTAAGTAAAGCTATGTCACTGCATAGCTAACCTGCTCAAAACTGTAGGGAGGTATGCTCAGCTGCACCAAACACAATAACAGTTGTCAGCAAACTAGTTAAGACTTGCAAAAAAGCAGGAGCACTCTGACACATATGCAGCACGGTCTTTATTTTATGGGAATTTTCAAACCATCTCAGGTTTGAAAGCTTAAGCAACATATCACTCCCAAAATTTTGACCCTCATTGTTTCCATGCTTTTCACCTCATATTTCTTCAGCTGTTCAGTCATTTCTTCCATGTGTTGATCATACTCAGCTATGAGAGGAGCCATCATACTGCAACACAAGAATAATGATGTCATTTGTGCAAAACAAGCATTTGCTCCCCAGTGCATTCATATTTACAGAGGGCTGCTTTCTCTATAACTGGAACTAGCCACAAAAATATATATTTACTGTTATATGAGCTGACCTTGTGTCAGAGATCCAGGGTGAAGGAGACTCTGCCTGTCTCACCTCCTCACCCTGATGAACATACAATATGCAGGGGAAAGGGGTTAGCATTATGGATGTCCCACATTAGTTAGTTATGCTTAATACTCCTGCTTTCTTCATTACCAAAAGAAAATATAGGCGTAGACAGAAGGAAGAACAGATATTTTATTAATCAAATCCCCCATATGTGAATAATTCCCTGCCCAAACCAAATGCACAAAGAGACATTGTTTATTGATACCAAGTAATAAGTCTGTATCATTTCAATCTTTGCCAATTTTCAGAGGTTTTTAAGAGATGTCATTTTACCTGAGACATTGTGGATTGAGTGCCATGCCCATGCTGATATTGACTGAGAGAAGAATTTAATCTGTGGGCTGGAAACAAAAAGGCACAGGTCAAGCACACCCACTAAAACTGATTCACTATTCAGAGTCAAAACATTTCCCCATGAAAAAGGGCTATTATGAAAATTCAAATTTTCACAAACTAGGTTATAGTGTTAAAAAGCACCTACAAACTAGGTTATAGTGTTAAAAAGCAATTACCAAATTCACCAATTTGGTACTGTTTAAGCATAAGAAGACCATTACAAACATCTTTAAAATACATCTTAATTATGTGCCTGTGCAAAATTGAGATTGCAAGTTAGTTTTGTTTAAAAGATTGATTAAAAGATGAGAGACTATTATACAGCAAACTACTGAGAAGAACACTATGTAAGAATAAGAATATGTAATAAGGATGGATGGGAAAAGAACATGAGATGAAGTGAGAAGTGAGCAGCATAGCAGATAAAGGCAGACAGAAACTAAATGTTATGAATTATGAGAGAGAGCTAGGCCCATATTCATCTAACCTTTCAAAGTAGGAAAGTGGCCATGACAAAAACATAAAACAACTAGTCCTATTGTTAGGCTTGTGCAGTAAAAGCATTTCATCAAAAAGACTTCAGAAAATTGGCATAGTGGTGAAGTGCAGGTCATTTTGGGACAGTTAGAGAAAAGTATTTCTAGCCATAAATTATAAAGCTTGTCAGGCATCCCACAAATGTCATTTTCTTATTTTTAATGTATTTAGGTATGTATGACAATCTCATACTAGTCTTGGGATTCTGAGACTTGTTTAAAAATAGCCGTACTCTGGGTTTAATTTTTTGTTCTGTTGTAAATAACTGATGACACATGGTTTAAGTTACAATGTAGCGTGTGTTCAAGTAGACCTAACAGAGTGCCTATAAAGCAGGCATGGTGTCGAGTAGCTCCCTTTCGTACTGTCTCAGTGGTGTCATATGGTAACGTTTTTATAACAGCTCTACATTTTAAACACCTAGACAAGTTTAAAAGTCCCAATTTCATAAATCACCATTGAACGAATTTGATCAGTTTGAACACATTCGGCAGACCCCGCAAGTTGCCGGAGCTATTCCCCCATCTCTCGTTTGTCCTTAACTTACCTTGGTCTTGCAAAAATTGAGCATCTTCATCCATGCTGAGGACTGACCAATACAGAAGCAATAATCTGCGTTGGCAAATGATTGACGACTACCAGTAACGTTAACGTTTCTTTGCAAAGCAATCATAAGCGTAAAAGTGCAAGCATCTACAACTGGTCCACTAGATATGACAACAGTTTTCAAAGCAGCCTTTACGTCTTAAAAACTGTCTTTCCACAATACAGGACTTCGGCTAACGATGTTACAAATTAGCTAAAAACATTAGCTTCCGTTATCTGTAGTTACCTAGGTCACTTTGCATGCAGCTAATGAATCTCAGCTAACACTAGGTTAGCTAACTAACCCTTTCATATGTTAAAGCTGACTGACTCATAATACATTTTCAAAAAAGTTACGATTACAAAGTACATAAATATGTTATGTAACACGCAGTAGTTTGAAATACAAATTCGTAAATGTTTTTCATTTTTACTTTAATCATAGGTTCCGCCGTCCTATTCAAAGCAAATAAACAGCAACCAATTACAGGGAAGATGTGCTCCGCTGAAATTGTTCCGTATGTACATCGGAAGGTAAACGGGTTCCGGTCTGTATCGGAAAACTTCACTTGGATATATTTTTGAAGGATATGTCCATTTGAGTTATCCAGTCTTTCTATTTTCGTTTGGTAAGAGTTATCATATATGCTTTTTTTTCAATAGGAAAGAGATTATGCACGGCTGGCTTGCCTGGCTAATCAGAAAGTAACAAACACTCGGCCAACTGGTCACGTGATTTGTGAAATTAGATTTTATATTGTTAACGTTATTGAATTGCTATTCAGAAACAACATCTTACGTGTAATGTGTATTTGTCCAGAATTCATGTAGGCCTATAATCTGAAACCACTACCCGGACATCAATAAATTCACTCTAAATAGTTCCAAATATCCTCTATCAGGAAGTCAGTTTTACTATTTGCCAGTAATAAGTTACTAAGTAACAGAACTGTATTTGATATGATCCTGGTTTGATAAAGAGTCGAACAATGAATATATTAGGACATGACAAGTTCAGCTGGAGCACAGTTAAAATTACTTTATGCAGTGAAGAGTCTGTTAGCCTTTGGCAACATGGGGCTAGCTCTTGGATTACAGTTTATGACACTTATCCATATTCTGATATGCTGTGCATCTCTGTAAGTTTACAATTTATTGCTGCACTGTGTCATTATAGTCACGTTGACTATTCTTATCCTGACTGAATTTTTCTTTCAGTCCTCGTATGCAAATGGAGTTTGCTATCCAGCACACCTGGGATAGCAATCCTGTAAATCATGACCCTATCAGAATCGTTTTCTCTTCGGGTCAAGGGGGGCTGAAGATGGAGGTTTTTGGTCCCTTCTTCAATGACCCAGCAGCTCCTGCAGGCCCCCCAGGTCAAGCCTTCCCTGGACTCTGGGATTATGAAGGTGGGTAAGAAGTACGAGCCAGCTAGAGATGCTGTGTGGCACTGCACAAAGCAACTTTCTAGACATGCAAATACTGTATGAATACAGTAATTTAAAAATTAACACATTTTTTTATAGCATTACTACATGTCCAGAGTTAGATTAAAAGGCTATTTTAGGACAAAACTAGATTCAGTAAAAAAAAA